>NC_080486.1:9280000-9595000 GCF_030265055.1 Doryrhamphus excisus | reverse complement strand
GACATGTGATTGGCGGATGAGTGACACTTGACAGGTACATGACTGACACGTAATTGACTGATGACTGACATGTGATTGACGGATGAGTGACACATGATTGCGAATGAGTGACACTTGACTGGTTCATGACTGACAGGTAACTGATGGATGACTGACATGTGATTGGCAGATGAATGACACTTGACTGGTACATGACTGACACGTAACTGACTGATGACTGTAAGTGATTGGCAGATGAGTGACATTTGACAGGTACATGACTGACAGGTCACTGATGGATGACTGATGTGTGATTGACAGATGAGTGACACTTGACAGGTACATGACTGACACGTAACTGACTGATGACTGTAAGTGATTGGCAGATGAATGACATTTGACAGGTACATGACTGACAGGTCACTGATCGATGACTGACATGTGATTGGCAGATGAGTGACACTTGACAGGTACATGACTGACAAGTCACTGATGGATGACTGACACGTGATTGGCTCATGAATGACACTTGACTGACAGCTGTATCCACGTTTGTGTTGTAGGTGAAGAAAGCCTTCTTCGCTCTGGTAGCGAATGGAGTGCGAGCTGCTCCTTTGTGGGAAACCAAGAAGCAAAGTTTTGTTGGTAAGCACACACACACACACATACACACACATTGTGTCAACACACAGTGTTGTTGTCTTTTTCAGGAATGTTGACGATCACAGACTTCATCAACATCCTCACCAGATACTACAAGTCCCCTATGGTAACACACACACACACACACACACACATGACTGCAACAACTAATGAGTGTGTTTTATTTCAGGTTCAGATTTACGAGCTAGAAGAACACAAGATAGAGACCTGGAGAGGTTGGTGTCTTTATCTAGTATTTCTATTTCTATGTGTAGAATGCTGACTTTGGTCCATGTTAATAGAACTTTACCTTCAAGAGACCTTCAAACCTCTGGTCCATATTTCACCTGATGCCAGGTAGCCCTATATCTGTGTGTGTGTGTGTGAAGGACATCTTCATAAGTGTTGTTCTTCAGTATTTTCGAAGCAGTGTCATCGTTAATCCGCAACAAGATACATCGTCTTCCCGTCATCGATCCTCTGAGCGGCAACGCGCTCTACATCCTGACCCATAAGAGGATCCTCAAGTTCCTGCAGCTTTTTGTGAGTATTGCACCTGTCTTACCAGCAGAGGGCAGCAATGTATTCTACTCATGTTTTCTTTTTAATAACATAAATACGCCCCCCGGTTGAGTGGTTAGCACGCAGACCTCACAGCTAGGAGGACCAGGGTTCGATTCCACCCTCGGCCATCTCTGTGTGGAGTTTGCATGTTCTCCCCGTGCATGCGTGGGTTTTCTCCGGGTACTCCGGTTTCCTCCCACATTCCAAAAACATGCTAGGTTAATTAGCGACTCCAAATTTGTCCATAGGTATGAATGTGAGTGTGAATGGTTGTTTGTCTATATGTGCCCTGTGATTGGCTGGCTGGCGACCAGTTCAGGGTGTAACCTGCCTCTCGCCCGAAGACAGCTGGGATAGGCTCTCTCCCACATTCCAAAAACATGCTAGGTTAATTAGCGATTCCAAATTGTCCATAGGTATGAATGTGAGTGTGAATGGTTGTTTGTCTATATGTGCCCTGTGATTAGCTGGCGACCAATCCAGGGTGTACCCTGCCTCTCGCCCAAAGACAGCTGGGATAGGCTCCCTCCCACATTCCAAAAACATGCTAGGTTAATTAGCGACTCCAAATTGTCCAT
This sequence comes from Doryrhamphus excisus, assembly GCF_030265055.1. Lineage (NCBI taxonomy): Eukaryota > Metazoa > Chordata > Actinopteri > Syngnathiformes > Syngnathidae > Doryrhamphus > Doryrhamphus excisus. The sequence continues at coordinate 9,593,237 of NC_080486.1, read as the reverse complement.
AGGTATGAATGTGAGTGTGAATGGTTGTTTGTCTATATGTGCCCTGTGATTGGCTGGCGACCAGTCCAGGGTGTACCCCGCCTCTCGCCCGAAGACAGCTGGGATAGGCTCTCTCCCACATTCCAAAAACATGCTAGGTTAATTAGCGACTCCAAATTGTCCATAGGTGTGAATGTGAGTGTGAATGGTTGTTTGTCTACAGTCCAGGGTGTACCCCGCCTCTCGCCCGAAGATAGCTGGGATAGGCTCCAGCATCCCCCGCAACCCTTGTGAGGAAAAAGTGGTAGAAAATGAATGAATGAATGAAAATACGCCCCCTGCTGGTCAGGTGTGTGAGATGCCCATGCCCGGCTTCATGAAGAAGACATTGGAGGAACTTCACGTGGGAACTTACGACAATATCGCCTTCATTCACCCGGACACGCCCCTTATCACCGCACTCTCCGTCTTCACGCATCGCCGAGTCTCCGCCCTACCCGTTGTCAATCACCATGGTAACCACCAAACTGATATCTCATGCTTTTTGTGTCCTTCTACACCCTAATTTCATATTTTGTGTATACGCAGGTCAAGTAGTGGACATCTACTCCAAGTTTGACGTCATTGTGAGTAAAGTGTTATGATGCTGGCGAAGACAAGACGCCATTGGCTAACTTTTTTTTTTTTCTCAGAATCTAGCCGCCGAGAAGACGTACAACGACCTGGACGTGACGGTGACGCAGGCGTTGAGACACAGGTCGCAGTACTTTGAAGGCGTCATGAAGTGCAACAAGATGGAGACGCTGGAGACCATCGTGGACCGTATCGTAAAAGCCGAGGTGACTTCGCCTTCGAATGTTTGTGCTTCAGAAACAGGAAGTAGACTCACGCTAAGCGTTCACTTCCGTGTTCAGGTTCACAGGCTGGTCGTCGTCGATGAAGAATCTCGAATTGTCGGCATTGTGTCATTATCGGACATCCTTCAAGCGCTCATTCTAACTCCTGCTGGTGAACACATCCTCTTAACATGTCTCCTTTATGTTGTGTGTTGTCATGGTGATGATGTTTGTTGTGTTCAGGTGTGCTCAGGAACGAGGACGCTTTCCCGTCTCACACTGCTTTGGATTCCACAAACCAGGACCAGGACCTTGAGGAAGACCAGACTGACTACAGGGACAAAAATGCTAACTGCCAGCAGGGGGAGACAGAGGGCGAGGAGGAGATGACAGACGGAGGAGATCAAGGGGAGGCGGTGACAGAGAAAGAATTGAGTGTAGAGGAGGTGACGGAGGTAGTTGAAGATGTAAAGGGTGAGGAGTTGACAGAAGAGGGAGGAGAAGAAGAGGTCATAGAAGAAGAAGAAGGGCACGGAGTGATGCCGGAGGAGGAGACGGGAGAAGGAAAAGGAGGGAGTGATGAGGAGGTAACGGAAGAAGTGGGAGACAAAGGTGAGGAGGTGACTGAGGCAGGGAATGCGAGGATAGTGGAGAAAGTGGAGGAGGGAGGAGAGGAAATGACGGAGGAGACTGACGACTTGACAGAGGATGTGACACAAGAAGGAAGGAGGGGGGAGGAGGAGTCGGAGGAGGTAACAGAGGGAGGAGAGGAAGAGAAGCAGGATGAGGTAGCTCATGGGGAGGAAGTGACGCAAGAAGGAGACGATGAGGTGACGGAGGGAGTAGAAGAAGAGGAAGATAAGGGGGAGGAGTTGTGACATCATCAGTTGAGGTGAACTTTGAGTGACAGATGATTGACCCGCCCTCTGGGAATGTTGTCTCACTAAGCATTAATGACAACAGGCAGCTGTTTTTAAAGAACAACATAGCATAGCAGCTAATTAGTCTGGCGTATATGTATATTTATAAATCATACACAAAATATTTTAATATATTAAATCATATATAACTTTATTGCTATGGAACACGTGCACAATCAGGAAGTTAGCGGTTTGATGTTAAGTCAGTGATGAACGATGATGTCTTTTATGATGTTTCTATTCGTATTAATCTAGATTTTATTCTCTTGGCTATCCTTGTCGTGCACATTCACTTCTCGAAAGCTGCTGGCGGCCCTTTTTTTTACCCACAATGCAACTGAAATGCGAAGAACACAACCATTAAATATCACAACAATTTATTATTCACTTATATCCACATACAAAAATCTAAATAATTCATTTCCCTTGTTCCATTTTTGTGTGTGACAAAACTACATTCATGTTGGCACTGAGTAGAGGAAGAGAAGTACGCACACGCACACACACATTCACACTTTAATACAATACGAAGTTTTTTTTTGTTTCATCTCTAAAAAGTACAATTTAAAAATATGTAATAACTCCTACTTTCCACATGAATCATCTACGTCACAGTCCATCAGTTCACAAACATCCACTTTACAACAGGAAGTGCACATTGTTGAACGTTCCATTATAACAGTAATATATTCTGGAGTTTTTGAGCGCCAAGATGGCGGCCGTCTGCATGCCGTAGTCATCAGCGCTGCAGGAAGCCCCTATGTGATGAGGTGCACTTGTATGCGTCAAGATCAGTATTGTTTTTGCCGTCACTGCCTAACTGCTAACAAAGCTACATGCTACATGACAGTGGAGGGGGAACGCTTCATCAAACATTAGCAGCACACGTAGTTTTTATGAGGTCACAACCTGGTAAATAACCTGTTTGTGTGTCATTTTACTAAAAAAAAAAAAAAAAATTATTATTGCAGATTTTGTGATGTTTTGATCAGGACGACACACAAGGAGCAGGAGAGGAGCATGAAGAGGGATTATAACTTTTTACAGTGTGGATCACTTTTCAATTAAAACAAAAATAAATAACACGTACAAAATTCATCTGAGGTATTTCTGCTGTACTGAGGTTCACATTGTTGTGTTTTAATAAATGCACATTAAAAAGGAACACGGTCCAGTATTTATCTCGGAATCTTCAAAGAGTTGGCCTGGTTCTGTGGGAGCAGACCCTTTTAAGTGTTAAACATGAGGAAACGAGGTAGACATAAAGTGGTCAGGTGACTGATGACCTTTAACCTTTCACCCTGACTGATGAGTTGTCAAAAGAAGGAACAACACAATGGCAGTGTGTGTGTGTGTGTGTATATTATATATATATGTATATATATATAGAAAAAACAGCCAGTAGGCTTTAAGCACCCTCAGATAAGTCCCGCCCTCCTATTTCACAGTCTGGTAGCCCCGCCTTCCACACCGAGTTTACCTGAGAAGTTTTGTCGCTGTCAGCCAATCAATCGTTATGTATGTAGCATGACCCCGCCCACTTCAGACTTTTACAACCAGTCAAAATGGACCTTTCACGAAGCCACATTTTCCCTGTCCAATCCCAGACGAGCACCAAATAGGCTGTTCCGGCGGCGCTTGATTTAATTTAATGGACGGTGTTACAGGTTTGTATATATATTTTTTGCTATTTTGCTGTCAGTGAAATCCCACCAAAATCAACATTCCAAGGTAAGAAATGTAATTACTATCCCGAAAACAGTAAAGAGTAAAGTTGTGGAGCTAACTGGAGTAAAACTAGCTAGTATGTTATGTGTTAGCTAGTTAGCTAACGTTTGCTAGCTTTACAACTGAATGTCGTGTCTCATATATAGTAGGTATATTTAACTTTTTTAAAGTAAATGGAGACTTGCCAAGCTAAGCTTTAACGTTGTTCTTTGACTCCTTTTGTGTGTTAGTTTACATTTGTTTTGGCATTTTTATCGCTTGTGCATTACTTCCGGGTGTCAACTGACGAATCACGAGTAAAGATGTGGAGCTAACTGGAGTAAAACTAGCTAGTACATATTGTTATGTGTTAGCTAGTTGGCTAACGTTAGCTAGCTTTGTACAACTGAATGTCCTGTCTCATATATAGTAGGTATATTTAACTCTTTTTTTTTTAAAGTAAATTGAGCCTTGCCAAGCTTTAACGTTGTTCTCTGATTCCTTTGTGTGTTAGTTTACATTTGTTTTGGCATCTTTATCTCGTGCGTTACTTCCGGGTGTCAACTGACGAATCACGAGTAAAGATGTGAAGCTAAGTGGAGTAAAACTAGCTAGTACATATTGTTATGTGTTAGCTAGTTGGCTAACTTTTTTACAACTGAATGTCGTGTCTCATATATAGTAGGTTATATTTTTTTAAGTAAATGGAGACTTGCCAAGCTTTAACGTTGTTCTCTGATTCCTTTGTGTGTTAGTTTACATTTGATTTGGCATCTTTATCTCTTGTGCATTACTTCCTGGTGTCATCTGAAGAGCCTAACAACTGTAACTGCGGGGCGGGGCTTGGCGAAAGGTAAATGCAGCATCACTGTGACATCACTTCCTGTTTAAGAGTTAGAACTGTCACTCTGAGGTGTTGCTGGTGCTGGTTGCTAGGCAACGAGGCTGCATGTAGACACCCACGTCAGAGACAGGAGAAAAAAAAAAAGAAAACGCTGAGGTACCTGGAGATCATTCACTGAGTCGGACCTGAACAGGTGTATGTGTGTCTAGTGTTGCTGCTCACATGGTGGACTCTTTGGCCGGGAGGTCCATATTGGTTACCATTGCAACTGGAGGGACAGACGACGACAACGAGGAGGAGGATGAGGTGGGTGGGGCTACGGCGCAAGTGAGACGACTCACTTGACCCATGCGTTCGTGGACGCAGCCGGCCGATAGTCGGGCCTCAGCGTCGTGGTCCCAACATTCCGACACTGTCTCGCACACATGGTAGAGACCCTGAAATGGGCGGAGTTAACAAATGTATTAGTGGAGGTAGTGAGGTGGTACTTCGTCTGTGGTGATACTTTTCATGAATACTCACATTGTGTTTCAGCCAAACGTCTTTGAAGGCCGGCCTCAGCTTCTTGTGGACGACAACTTCCTGAAGGTCCTCCAGTGACGGATGCTGACCCACTTCCTCCTCAAACGGCAGCAGGTACTCGCCTGCTGGGCCTAACAAACACACTTTAATGAGACTTGCTTTTCATTGAATGCATTTTGTGGGCGGAGCTTACCATCGGCGGCTTTGCAGCGTGTCAGGAGCTCCCACAGGACTAGACCCAAAGCGTACATGTCGATCCTTAGAAAGGCGTCCCGCTGGAAGTTGATGGCGCCTTCTAGAACCTCAGGAGCCATGTAGCGCCATGTCCCCACCTGTGCACATGCACACATTTTAGTGAGGAGCTCCTCTTCCTGTTTGACGGCGGGCGTCTCACCTGTCCGTGCGTCTCTCCGGGCGGCGTTCCTGACTCAAAGGGCACGGCGAGGCCGAAATCTCCGATGACGGCGGTGAGGTCTGAACGCAACAGGATGTTCTTGCTCTTGAAGTCCCTGATGCACATTCAGACAAAAGTCAAAGGTCATGCATGCCAGGATGGTTTGGAGCAAAGGTGATGGGGGCACACCTGTGGGCGATGGCGGGTTTGGCTCCTTCGCCTTTGATTCGAGGTACATCTTCGTGCAGGTACGCCAGACCGCACGCCATCGACCCCCCGATGTGACACAACTCCAACCAACTGATGACGTTCGCCTTCAGGAAATCGCACAACGAACCCTGCGGGACATTTGCCAACGCCTGTCAGTGCCTTTTGTTACAACTTTGTCACCTGTTCTCCACGCCAACCCGCCCACCCTCACCCGCTCATGGAACTCTGTGATGAGCCACAGTTCCGCCTCCAGATGGCGCCCTCGCTGCTCGGCGCCGATGAACCTCAGAATGTTTTCATGCTTCATTCCTGCGGTGGTGAACACCTCTCGCTCATTCTGCCAGGACCTTTTGTTCTGTAAGATGACATCTAAGTATGAACCCGCATGTGACAAACCTGCACAACGCATGGCGTTCCACCTACCTGGATAGGGAACACCTTGACAGCCACAAAGTCGTTCATTATTTGGGCCTTCCAGACACAGCCAAAACGCCCCCTGGCTTTCACCTCAAGCAACTGCAGCGGCTTGAGCGCTGGCATGGGGGAGGCAGGCGGAGGAACCGGGTCCTGGAGGACAAACGCATGCTTTTATTTTGAAGAAGCTGCAACAACCACATTTTATGCTTGAATGTGTATGTACCTCTGTGATGTCCACGTGTCCATAAGGAGGTTTACGGTGGTGGTACATCCAAACGGTGGCGAGCAGAATGACTGACAGCATGGTGACGGGCAGCAGGCAGTAAAAGATGACTTGTAACACACCGATGCTTGGGACCGGAGCCTGGATGACTGACGCACACACATACGTACAACTGTATTGTACTGAGCTACGACACCCATACACGCAGGTACGTATGGCAACACACTCACGTGGGGCGGCGGCATCCGGCAGGTGTGTGAACTTGCGGTTACACATGTTTCCCTCACAGCAACAGAAGAAGACCTGAGGACTCTCCTCGGTGGACACGCACTCCTCACTGGACAAGAGTCACATCACGGCCACCATTAAGACACGCCCCGGAACGCTATTTTTAGCCACTCCCACAACATCCTGCCCTGTGCATTTTACCGGTCGTAGCAGTTGAAGTCGTCAAGCCAGCATCCTTTCTTCACCAGCTCAATGGCACCCGACTCGTTGGTCCAGGAGGCGTAACAGTGCGAGCGCTTGTCGACGTCGCCCTCGCAGCGCTCCACGCCGCTCTGGTTGGTCTGCTCCATCTCGTAGTTGACGTTGTAGTAGAGGCATTCTCTAGTGGGGGCGTGGCCAGCCGTAAGACCTGTGGGAGTCAATGCAACATGGCAATATTAAATCAAGTCAATAAAGTCAACATTTCTGTAGCAAGTCATCACCAATCAATCAAGGCCACTTGATCAATGGTCAATGTCATATTGTTACCGAGTCCCAAAAAGTTACAGGTCATGAAATCAAAACTAAGCCAAGTCAAAAGTTAAGAACAAGTCAAGTGAATGTATGTTTGTTGTTAGGTATTGCTAACAATGGCTAATGTTGTAATGAATTAGCTATTCATGTTTAATGTTGGCATTGAATTAACACTAGCTAACAACGTTTAATGTTAGCAGCAATGCTAACTAACAATGGTTAATGTTGGAATTAATGCTAGCTATTAATGTTTGTAATGTTAATGAATTAATGCTAGCTAACACTTCATGTTAGAAGTAATGCTAGCTATTAATGTTTAATGTCGGAATTCATGCGAGCTAACAATAGCAATAGCTAACGACATTGAAGTTTATGCTAGCAAACAACTTTTCATGTCGAAATTGCCAATGAACGCTAGACAAGTTTCCCACGACCTTTGACCCCCGCACAGGCGACACGGCTGAGCGGACGGGATCGCCACGGCGACAGCTGCCGTCTCGCCACCACAATGACATCACACATCTGCACTGTGTGAACGTGGGCGACCTCTGACCCGTGCCATGGAGCAACATGCAAATGAGCAACTTTATCATGCAAAGCAGCCGCACATCGCAAAGGTCATAGGTCACAGGCAGGCACGTCTTAAGTATGTGTGCATACATTAGGCAGGTCATAGGTCAACGTGAAATGCAAAGACATGTGATGAGTTTGTAGAGGAACCCTCTGGAACACATGAATGAGCCCACGCCCCCCCACCCCACCCACCCCTCCACGTCCAACACTCCACACCACATTGTGTGCAAAAAAAAAAAACACCCCCGCCCCCCTTAAACAACTCCATCTGTCACATCTACACAAACTTGTTGTTGTAGCACATAGCTAACCAGCTAGCATCATCGATCACATCAACTACTGATCACTTCCGGTGCACGTGTGGATTATTACATAGGGATTATTGGTGTTCTCCCAGGCACGTGCAGACAATGGCTCCTGAGGAATAGTGCTGGTGGTTCTGATGGTGGTTCAATACGAGCCACACACACACACACACCCAAAAGATTCCCTCTGCTTCCCAAACCTTTGTTCAACATTCTGCACACACATACATATGCACATACACATTCACGCACACAAACGGAACCACGAGAACAATGAGCATAACCCGTGATGTACCAACCTGCACTCAAAGTTCCCATCAGGAGAATCATCAAAGCTCGGTTCCGCCGCCTCATCTTCCTCTCCACCACTGGAACACACTTCCAGACGCGCGCGTGTGTGTGTATGCGTGTTTGTGTGTGTGTGTGTGTGTGTGCACGCGCGTATCCTAGTCTGCTCCTTCTGCAGACCCTCACGCGTTACGGGAGGCAAGTTCTCGCCCTTTGGGGGTCCATCCGGTTCCTTCGGTTCCGGTCCGGACTGGACTGGAGGCCTTGACTGCACCCCTCACGGCCCACCAGCCCGCACGCTCCCTCTTCGAGTGTTACGCGCTCAGTGGCCAGGGTTGCTGGGGACAAACGGACCGGAAGTTAGTCAAGCTCAACGACAGTGCATACGGTTACTTCCGTTTTCAAAGTAAAGCTCACAGTCACCTTACTTGACGTTCAATGAGAGTACAAGTAAGGCTAAATGTTTATTAGCATGTTGACAGCTGAGCGGGACAAGCGTTTCCAATGCTAAATGTTAATTAAAAAAAGTGTGGCTATTGCTGAATGTTTTTAGCATGCTCAAATTTTAATAGCACGTGCACTCACATGTGAACATGATAGTAAACATTTAGCATTAGCCTAATTTGTTTATGTGTTCATAAGCATTTTGAACATGCTAATAATCGTTATGTTTCACTCCATATTGGTATGCTAACAAGCAAGACTATTGCTAAATGTTTATCAGAGAATAGCACAATTGTACTTTTGTAGGTGTGAACATGATAGTAAACATTTAGCATTAGCTTCATTTGTTTATATGTTCATAAACATTTTGAACATGCTAATAATCGTCATGTTTCACTCCTTATTGGTATGCTAACAAGCGAGACTATTGCTAAATGTTTATCAGAGAATAGCACAATTGTACTTTTGTGGAAACTAAGTGGTTTAGTATGTAAAAATCAACCTTATTGAGAACCTTTGCAGGAAGTCGTTCCCTCCTTTCGCTAATTTCCATCTGGAATTCCCAGGTAACCCGGTGTGCGGAATTGCAAGTGTCGGATTAGAGTGTGGGGTAATAATTATACATGTAATTTGTTTGCTTGTTTTTTTCTCATTTCTTTTGGGATCTAATTATCTCTTAAGAAGCAGCGTAAGCAGTTGCACATGCACATCCATGTCAGCGGAATGCTACAACATCAAAGCAGCACACACACACACACACACACACACAGCGGTCAGATAGGGACAATGGCAGCCCCTCCCATTTTGTGTTCATGCTATACATCACACATGTGGATTAGTCTCTGCAGTGCATGTCTCCTCATGTGAACCCTCTTCATTCTGCCGCATTACACACACACACACACACACACACTGCGGCTATTGCTGAGCAGATAAGTAAATGATCACAAATGGAGGTAAACCTTTGCACATGAAAAGGGAGGAGGCCTTATGTGCTTGAGAGGCCAAGATGACCATTTGCACTTAGAGAAAATCCTCGATTTCGACATTGAATCACACCTTAGGGCAGCCGCTTTGCAAATACGCGATTATTTCTGTTGTGTTTTGAGCATCCTTCACACGACGAGGCTGTGGTTTGGCAGTTCCAGCTGTTTGCAATGACGGTTCTGTTTCATGCCGTTGCTTTGGCGCCCCCTGCAGGCTTTTCAAAGGGTGACTTCTGACTGCGATGTATCAGTCACTCCAACAGGTGGCGGTGTTGGCGGTAAGACACCCAGACACACGAAGAAGTCCCGTCTCCAACAACTCATGGTACTTATGCTAAACTCACAACAATGTCTTGGGTTAAATTTGCGTCTAAAATCGAGGACGACGTTTTTGACGAAACCGCGGACGAACTTGAAGTTTCGAGTAAAGAATGGGAGTCCAGTATGAAGAAAAGAATCAGGGTAAGAAGCTATAATTACGTTCACTCTGCTAGCATCGCTTCGCTAGCATTGCTAACGTAGCATCCCTCTTGTAAACAGTAGATGTAGTTTGACTATTATTTATACACATATTTAATATTTATGTGTTGTATTTGTTTTTTGACGTGGTTTTGCTGCCGGTTAGGATGGTTATGTGGACGGTGCTGACGCCGGGGAAGATGCTTCACTGTCGGTGGGCTTCAGAGAAGGCTTCAGGGAAGGAGCGGCTAGGACTGTGGCTGTTGGTCGACTTCGAGGAATTATAAGGTAAATGTTATTTCAAAACATTATTGGCTAGCCCTCTAAGCCTCAAAAACATAGATAATTCTTTAGAGGAGTGGAGGCACGTACCAACTCTGAGAGGAGGGGGTAAGAGGTAGCATTTTCTGATTACATTACAATAAATACAAAATGGTGGCATCATACCTTGTGAAGGTAACTGAAATAAAAACAATACTGCACAAACATGATCACATTCGGACGGCATCTCACACACACACGTCACACATCACACACTTCTGTCTTGCATCACATCACAGTGCGATTGGAAGCTGGTACCAAATCCAGCATCCAGACCAGCTCGTCCCCGTCTCGATCAAAGACCTCCTGCAGCGTGTGTCAGAACACGAACGATCTATCGTAGAGCAAGTCAAGAAAGAAATGGAGATCTCGCATCCTAGCGTGGACGACGTGTCGGAGAACATGGAGGACCTGGAGGTGGTGCAGCAGGCGGGCCCAGCAGAGGGCTGCCGCAAGAGTGACTGCTGCAAGCGAACAGAACAAATGGACACAGAGTCTCATCTCAGGTCACAAACGTCTCATTCCGCGTGTAACGCAAACTCAACCGCTTGTGGAGACGGCTTCAGTGAGCTGCTGCAGCGATGCATGGATCTCGTTTTGCAGATGGGACTGCCTTTGGAGCTGATGGAGCACATAGAAGAACTGAAGAACCTTTAATTCTTCTTATGTACAGTAGTAAATATATTTTGGGCCCATATTAATATATTTAGCCACTTTTGTATGCAAATATTAAACTGTAAAGTGATTTATAAATCTTTTATAAAGAATATTAAAATCACACTGTTGCACAACACCTGAGTCTTGTGTCTGTGTAGTTCTTAGACCTACACAATTTACACAAAACTACACAATTTAACTGTAATTTCCGTCCACTGAAAGTATAAACTGTATAAAACTAGTCAAAGATCCTCAAAATGACAGGAGTGCTCTGCTGTTTTTTTTTTTAAAGACCAACTGCAAAAAAGCTAGTTAAACATCCTTTATATTTTTATGGAGGAACTTAACAAAGATCCTCTATATACAGAACTGCTGCTGTGTGGTTAATAATAATAATTTACACATTATTTTGAACATAAAATCCTATATTTAAACGCAATTTATTAGATGACATAAAAACATTACACTCATTAGGATGTAATCCTGCTTATGGCCACTGGGGGCGTATTGCATAGTATCTGCGCCTTACAGTGATGAACATTACACTCACCAGGATGTAATCCCTGCTACAGCCACTAGATGGCGTATTTTCACAGCTTTACTACGCATTGAGCAATGATGAAAAAAAACCACCAGGGTGTAATCCCTGTTACAGCCACTAGATGCCGTATTTTTACAGTTTTACTACGCATTGAGCAATGATAAACTATCGAGTGGCGTGACAAAACCCATCCACACATAACAGTACATAATAGCAACTTTATTAACACTGAAATATAAAAGAATATATATCTTCTTATTCTTTTAATCACTATCTTGGAGAAAAAAAGAAAACAATTTTGCAACCTTCTTGTTTTCTTTTGTTGTTGTGACAGAAAGAAACGAGTCAAAAAAGAGGAAGGCCACAGTGATGTGTTGCCATAGATTTCTGTGCACATACATAATAGTATAGCGAGGAGGAAGCCGTGCATGCTAGCACACACACATACATACACACACACACACCTTCACAGACTACATTCCTTTAAAACCCTTTGCTATAATGTCACAGACTGCTAAAGAAAACATCCCATCATTGACTTCCGTGGGCTCTTATTAGGTCCATTAAAGAGGGTGGGTGTTTAAAAAGTGCATTTTATTTTCAAAATAAACTTTTTTTTGTGTGTGTATGAAGAAAAAGTAGACAATTATAAAGTTTTTTTTTCATACTCCGTAGTTGTGCTCATGCGTTATGAGTTCATTGGGAGGCTGAGTAAAGGTGACATATATGTTATATATCTGTTATACCAGCAGAGGGCGCGCTCGCTGTCTCAGGAATCATCATTATGGAATGTACACCCGCTGTAATGCAACCTATGATGTGCTGCCCCCTGCTGGATTCCCTGCCTTATCAAACTGTACTTTCAATTATTGTGCTATAACAATGTCGCCGTTATTTGTGCTACAAGATGGAGTCCATTCTTGAATTTAGCAACTAACAAAATTTAATTAACGATAAAATGGCAATAAAAAATGTCATGGACCCGGAATCGGCTAAAATGTGCCTCTCTTGTAAAAGTGAGCATCTCACTCTCTCTCACACACACACACATGAACACACACACACACACACACACACACACACATAAACACACATGAACACACACACACACACACACATAAGAGTGTAGAGGCGAGAAGGCTGCGGCGTGGACACCGACCAACCGGCCTGCGGGGGTTCCGAGGTGCCTTCACGCCCACTTCACACCAGTACCGGTGAGAGTGCCGTCGTTGCCATGGCAACACAGCATCCACATCCGACAGTACTAGCGACACCAAATAGCATTAAAACCAAAAAAAAAAAAAAAGAGAGAGAGAGAAGGCGCGTTAGAAATAAAAGTAAACACAAGGTAAGGCGACATCATGTTGGGTGGGGTGGTTTGAAGTAGTGGAGTGGGGGGGTGGGGCATGAGTCCATGATGCTGCTGATGTCGGATCGACGTTGATCATTTGGCACAAACGTTTTGGCGAGGGCGTCCGCTCATTTGGACAGCTTCTTCTTTATGTGCTCCACTTCCATCTACGCCATCGGAGACAAAAAACATGGATGATGTCATCATAATTTATTATATTTGTGTATTTTTCCCGTCTCACCTGTAAACTGAGTCGAATTTTTTTCTCCTCATCCAGCGTGTTTGTTAGCTGCTTCATTTCCTGCCTGAAAAACACACACACACACATTAGGAATACACACACTTTATATACACACAAATGTAACACATACCTGTGTTGGCTCTTCAGCAGCTCCACGGACGTCCTCAACTCACGCAGCTGGTTCTTGAGCTCCTCCAGCGTGGGCGGAGTCATAGGAGAATGCCGCAGCTCTGGGGAGGGGCTAAGACCCGAGGAGGAAGACGGAGAGGCGGGGCGATGGCCGCCGCTGCCACCACTGTTGGGCGGGTTCAGGGACGAGGAGGACTTGGCGGCCACTGGCACTTTAATGTCAGGTACCTGATGATACAATGTTTTGCTTGATTGGCGGCCATGTTTTTTTTGAGGAATTTTGCTCAAATTCCACACATGTGCTTGTCAGTCCCCGGAAAAGGTTTAAGTTTTTAACAAGACTGGACACTGTGCTTACAGGTACTCCTTTCCTGGTGGACTGGACTGGTTCTTGCTCCTCTTTGGCTCGCTCCCGCTCCTTCCTGTCCTCCGTTGCCAGGTGGTCCACATCGGCGTTGGACAGCGATGACTGTCAGAAACAGAAAAAAAAGCGTCTTTCGGAATCTTGTCACATTAAAGCCAGAGAGGGGGGACGTCCTTACCGATGTGATGATCTGTGAACGAGGTCGGCGGTCTGTGACCCTGGGTCGGGACGCCGTCGGGTGACTGAGCTTCTCCGCTGACGAGACGACGGCGTCCAGGTCTAGCTCTGCACACACACACACACACACACATATTTAAAAAAACAACAAAATTCCATGCTTATCCTAATCTTATTCGACGCTCACCAGTGTCATGTGACCTATCAAGGGCAGACTCAGGCGTAGAAGCCCCGCCCTCAGACTTGGGGCTTTCACACCTGAGCACACACACACACATTAGGGCAGGGTTGGGATAAATAGGTGCATGCAGGTATAAGTGTGTACTGACGCCAAAGTGGGCGGTCTCTCGGGGCGTCTCGGGGGTTGTGAGGTGGAGGAGGAGCTTGTCTTTGGGGGGAAGGGTTTCTTGGGGAGGACGGACGGGAGGGACGGCTTAGGGAGGTCGCACACCTTCACCTCATCACCTACACGAGTATTGTAGAAATACGTTATTGGCGAGAAAGAGTTGAGGAAATGAAACAGGAAGTGAAAGCGTGGAGACGTTAAAATGAATTCATGCTTTTATGATGACGATGATTAGTTGATCGAGAGTAGAAAGGAGAATAAAACTGTCATTGCTTCCCATTGTTTCCCTCTGCTGGTGACTTTTAAAAATGCACCTTTCGGATAAAAACATTAATAGAATTTGATATTCAGTCATTCATTTTCTACCACGTATCCTCACAAGGGTCGAAGAGGGTGCTGGAGCCTATCCCAGCTGTCTTCGGGCAAGAGAGGCGGGGTACACCCTGGACTGGTCACCAGCCAATCACAGGGCACATATAGACAAACAACCATTCACACTCACATTCATACCTATGGACAATTTGGAGTCGCTAATTAACCTAGCATGTTTTTGGAATGTGGGAGGAAACCGGAATACATGCAAACTCCACACAGAGATGGTCGAGGGTGGAATCGAACTCGGGTCTCCTAGCTGTGAGGCCTGCACGCTAACCATTCGACCTGAATTTTATGTTAATTTTGAAAATTAAAAAGGACTAATTAAAAATAATTGCTGCACCGCGATCGAGTGGTTAGTGCGCAGACCTCACAACTAGAAGACCAAAGTTCGATCCCACCCTCGGGCATCTCCGGTTTCCTCCCACATTCCAAAAACATGCTAGGTTAATTAGCGACTCCAAATTGTCCATAGGTATGAATGTGAGTGTGAATGGTTGTTTGTCTATATCTGCCCTGTGATTGGCTTGCCACCAGTGCAGGGCGAACTCCGCCTCTTGCCTGAAGACCGCTGGGATAGGCTCCAGCATTCTCGCAACTGAAAATGAATGAATGAAAAATAAGTAACAACAAAATCATATAAAAAGTATCAATATTATATTACTTTATAATGTAAGCGGTACACTTTTGTCAAGATTATTACAATAATATTCTTATTTATAATAAAAACATGCTTAAAAACAATAATAATAGAAATACATGTATATTTTGCCATATATAAAATGAAAATAAAAAAGGTGCCCTGTGATTGGCTAGCGACCAGTCCAGGGTGAACTCCGCCTCTTGCCTGAAGTCAGCTGGGATAGGCTCCAGCATACCCGTGACCACAGTAGTATAAGAGTTATAAAAAATGGATGGAAAAAAAATCATACAAATCCATATATATATATTGTATGATCATGTTATTTCTGATACTAGAATAAAACAAAGTAGGTTATTGAATTGAAACAAAGATAATTTGTGAGTGGAGATAAGCAGAGGGGTTCATGACTGTTATTAGCCATAGAATAAGTTTGTAATAATTAATAATGTTAATAGATGCCACAATCAACAGGAAGAAACATTCATTTTGTTAGTTTGCAGCGCTGTGTCAGGTTTAAGCGTTAAGCGCCAGGGCCGAGCGGGACCAGTTGGTCGGGTCGGGTCGGGTACCTCGATCCTGGTCCCTCTGCGGCAGGTGCTCGGGCCGCTCTGGTGGAACTTTCTTAACATCCGTCTTTTTGTCTACAGGTTACATTTTGTCATGTGATCACGCTGGAATGATAGCATGGAAACACGGAATAAGGAGTTTTTTTTTTTTTACCTGCCGTGTGTTTGGCTGACGGGGCGCTGGGAGGAGGAGGCTTCTTTGGTCTCTGGAAACACACACACACACATATCTTAGAGTGGAAGCTGTCCCAATACTTTTGTACTTTTGCAAATCGTTACCTCTTTCTCGGCTTCCAGCAGCTTGACGAAGTTATCCGGGAAGACCCCCCTCCTGCCGCCGACCTCCCCCATCCACCAACCGGCGTCGGCGCACTCCTGCACGGGACACGAGCACACAGTAAGTCACCGCTCTTTTTTCCTGCACAAACACACGCCCCCCCCCCTCCCCCTCTCTACAAAACCGATGAATCACCTTGGTGATAATGGTGATGATTTCGCCCTCTTTGATTGACAGCTCATCCTCGTTCTGCGCTTCGTACGGAAACAGGACTTTACACAGCTCTCGTCCTGACGATGGATTCAAACAGTCAAATGCTCTTAAACACCTGAACACACCATATGTTTACCTTTTGCTCTGCTGTCGGGGTCACCCTTCATGGTGTCCGGAGTGGCGTTCGCCGTCTTACCCTCAGCACCCTGAGAAACACGAGGAAAGCGCTCAACTCATTTTTTTTCCCAGCAACACTTTTAATATCTGTAAAAGCCTTTTTGTGGACGTGAACATTTCAAGGAGCGCGTGTATTATTCAGCATCAACTAGCTGGCTTCCCGTAGAGTGGCAATCAACTGAGTACAGTAATGACTCTCCAGTGAGAAGCCATGTCCCAAAGCTAATTAAAGAAGATGAGATCAGGTTTCACAAATACAACAAGCTGAGTGAATGATGAAGCATGTGTGTGTGTGTGTGTGTGTGTGTGCCGTTAAAAGGCTTCGTTGTGTTCAGGGCTGGAGTGGATCCCTCCACAGTGTTTGTGGAAGCAGGGAGGAGACTCTTCCACAGGAAAACACTCACAAGGCTCCGTTCTGTCCACCAACACACACACACACACACACACACAGCTCTGTTCAAGCAAACCCTCAACTGCCCCCCCCCCCCCGTGCTGCCTCATTTTTAGTCATCATTTTGCTAACCACACATGCTGATGCTCTTATTTTGGAGGGACACTCACTATTATTCTCTTCAGTATAGTCCCAAATTGTAAGCATTATAAGATACATATGTAGAATATGACCAGCATGCTGCCCTCTACTGGTGGGGAGTGTAAGCCTGTTTTGATGTTTTTGCTACATTTCATTCATTCATTATATTCATTTTCTACCGCTTTTCCTCACGACGGTCGCAGGGGGTGCTGGAGCCTATCCCAGCTGTAAGAGGCGGGGTACACACTGGACTGGTTGCCAGCCAGCCAATCACAGCGCACATATAGACAAACAACCATTCACACTCACATTCATACCTATGGACAATTTGGAATCGCTAATTAACCTAGCATGTTTTTGGAATGTGGGAGGAAACATTCCTTAACATTCATTAAACTTTCAGACGGTTTTAGTGTAGTAAATACATCTGCATCTTATACTTTTGATGATGTGTGTCTTTATTTGAGGAGTCCAGAGAGGGGCTAACGTCATTGCAGCACCCCAATGAATGCGTTGCTCAGATGCAATACAGTATGGGAAAACTTTTAAGGAGTTATTTTTTTTAATATTCATATTGGTACATGTTTGTATATTTGAGTGTGAAGTTGCTGTATGATGACTTTAGTCAGCATGTTTTTGGAATGTGAGAGAAAACCCACGCATGCACGGGGAGAACATGCATACTCCACACAGAGATGGCCGATGGTGGAATTGAACTCTCGTCTCCTAGCTGTGAGGTCTGCACGCTAACCACTCCACCACCGTGCAGCCCAGACTCCATTTCAAACACAATAATTGTTTATTATGGGGGAAATTTGATGTTGGATCAGAAGCTATTATATTGAAAAGCCCATTTCAGTTATATGAGCGTGATGATGCCAATATGGACTCCCGCTGACTCACCCAAAACGCCACGACATTCGCAAAGCTTGCGTGATGAGTCATGTCAATTTGTTGCGTATAAGCAGAGATAAGTACAATCAACATAAACTCCCAACCCCCCCCCCCCCCCCCCACATCTCTCTGCATCATTAGCACAGAGAGAGACACCAGTCTGACCAATAAAAGGAAGCGGGAGGTTCGACACTCTGCGGGAGGGAGGCTCCACAACATCCTTTTAACGCCTGTTTCGGCGCACGGGAACACTTAATAATAAACTAAGTACTTTACAAAAACATGTAGACCTCATTTAAATGTGGGGTCATTTTGCGTTTACACTGCTATGCAATCTGGATCAGATCCAAATCTGACACATTGCGTACACAAATGTATACTATACTATACATATAATAGCTATGTTAAAAAATACAAGACATGACAATGGAGTATTTAAACCAAATGAAACTGGAATCGATCCTTAAAGATGCTATCATCTGATTCATACTGTTAGCTATTTTTGCTATTGTTAGCTATTTTTTTTTAGCTATTTCACCATTAAAAGCAGCTCTTTCAACAAAGGCAAAGAAAACAAAGACAAAGTCTAGTGTTTTTTTTCCGTCATCAAACCACACAGGAAAAACATGTGACACTCAAATCAGCTAGTCCAAAACAAATCTAGACGACGATCCCATCCTACCGTTCTTTTTCCGCTTGCAGCCAGACAGACGACACTTTGCTACATCAGCGCCGCTTAGCAGAAGACAGGGTGTGAGTGAAAGTGTGAGCGTCAGTGAAAAAAAGCTCTCTCACTTCTGCCTTGCTTGTCAAATGGCTCTGGAGTTTCTTTGTATGTATGTGCGTGCGGTAAAAGTGATAGAGGAAGAGGAGGAGCCAATACCTCAACATCAAAATGATTACGCAACCAAATATGGCGGTCACATGAGTTCAGTTCCAGTTTTGTCATCAAAAATAGTCGGCGTGTTCATTTACCTTGTCTCCCTCAGAGTCGGCGTCCACGGAGCGAGGGCGGAGCTTGATGGGCTGGTCTTTGAAGATGTCGCCGAACCCGAAGCCTCTGACCTGACCGAGAAGACCACGAGGAAGGGTGAGTGACATGTTGTCCTTCGTTTATCGTGATTAATTGATCCCAGACCCGATCGTCGTGATAGGTGAATATACACAAAGTAGTTATTTTCATTTTTATAGTTACGGCATCGAGAACCTGTTTACGATTGTGCTTTTAAACATTATTAGAGCCCTCTAGACATAAAATAACACCCCTATAGTCAACTTTAGACCATATTACACAATATTGTAGACAAAATAGGAGTAAATAAGCCATTTAATACATAAATACCACTTATCCTAATGTGTTGCCATAAATGTGTTCCTAGTGGAGCTGACTAGGTGGCTAGGAAATTACGTTGGGGGTTCAGAGAGAGGGTTGTAGCGCCTGCTGTTCCCAGCGATCAAGTCTGGTGCTTGTGTGTCTCATTGAACAACACACTAAGATTACATATCATTCAATGCGTCTTTGAATGCGACTTCTGGATTATTTATATTTGTATTTTAGTTAGGGCTGCACAGCGGTCGAGTGGTTAGCACACAGACCTCACAGCTAGGAGAACTGAGTTCAATCCCACCGTCGGCCATCTCATCTCTAGGCTCTCATGGCATCTTCTCATATTGTGGTATCATTGACTATAGGCGCTCATGTTATAATTAAAGATCATTTAACAAGAAAACTACAAAAAAACGGCCATAATTTTACAAGAATAAAGTCAAAATATTGAAAAAAAAAGTAACCTACTGAGAAAAAGTGGTCATTTTCCAGGAATAATGTAATATTACCAGGAAAAATACACAAAAATATTAAATAAATACATAATTTGTTTAAATATAATGAAAAACAAAGAATAAAGTTATAATTTTAACACCGGATGTGGAAAAATGTATAATGTTATGAAAATAAAGTCAAAAAATATTAAAAATAAAATGTATTCTAGCGCGCAGGCCTCACAGCTAGGAGATCCGAGTTCGATTCCACCCTCGACCATCTCTGTGTGGAGTTTGCATGTACTCCGGTTTCCTCCCACATTCCAAAAACATGCTAGGTTAATTAGCGACTCCAAATTGTCCATAGGTATGAATGTGAGTGTGAATGGTTGTTTGTCTATATGTGCCCTGTGATTGGCTGGTGACCCTCATGAGGATACGCGGTAGAAAATGAATGAATGAATGAATGTATTTTAGTTTATTTAGCCATTTTAATGCTTGAAAATGCTTCATATGGGCAAAAAATATGCTAATAGTAGGCCCTGTTCAACCACAAAACAGCATGATTTATTAATATATATTTTTGAAAAACTGAAAATCCTAAACATTAAGTAAATTAACAACAAATACATATTCAAAGCAAGACTGTTAGTACTGATAGTACTGTTTTCTGTATTGTGTATTGTTTAACGTTCTATTCAAGTGTTGGATTATGGCGCCCCCTGTTGGTTCAGCATGCAACTAACAGCCTGCAAAAGCGTTTTAATGTGGTGATGATTGATTTTGTCAATCGATTACCTTTTTGGGTTGGATTTCCACCGAGCCCGTTTCAGACTTTAGACTGTCCCCTCCATCGCTTTCGCTGCCTGGACTGTTCTTACCTACGCACACAGCAGCATCCAACTATTACACAACAAAAAACCCACTAATATCATACAGTAAAGCGGGTGTCATTCTGTGATGTCTGATTGGCCCGAGACTCACTGGTGCGGCTGCGAAGGTCCTCCTGCGAAGTGTCTCCAGAGGTCCCGTCGGACTCTAGCAGGATCTCTTTGGTGAAGTTGGAGGGGAACATGCCGCTCTTGCCGTTCAGGACTCCCTCCCACCAACCCTCCTCCACCTGTACAGACAATGAGGTACTAACATTGGTTGGTAGTGCCCTCTAGTGGGCAAGCTTTGTAATGGCGACACATACATTAAAATGGACCCAAACATTCATTCATTTTCTACCGCTTATCTCACAAACTTTGTTTCAATTCAACAACCTACTTGTTTTACTCTAGTATCAGAAATAAGATGATCATACAATATATATATACGTGTTTTTATGATTTTCTTCCCATCCGTTTTTATAACGCTTATACTACTAGGGTCACTGGTATGCTGGAACCTATCCCAGGTGACTTCGGGCAAGAGGCGGAGTTCACCCTGAACTGGTCGCTAACCAATGGCAGGGCACCTTTTTTATATTAATTTGATATATGGCAAAATATACATGTATTTCTATTATTATGGTTTTTAAGCATGTTTTATTATAAATAAGAGTATTACTGTAATAATTGTGACAAAATTGTACCGCTTACATTATAAAGTAATATAATGCAAGGGTCGCGGGGGTGCTGGAGCCTACCCCAGCTGTCTTCGAGCGAGTGGCGGGGTACACCCTGGACTGGTCGCCAGCCAATCACAGGGCACATATAGACAAACAACCATTCACACTCACATTCATACCTATGGACTATTTGGAGTCGCTAATTAACCTAGCATGTTTTTGGAATGTGGGAGGAAACATTCCTTAACATTCATTAAACTTTCAGACCGTTTTAGTGTAGGAAATACATCTGCATCTTATACTTTTGATGATGTGTGTGTTTATTTGAGGAGTCCAGAGAGGGGCTGACGTCATTGCAGCACCCCAATGAATCCGTTGCTCAGATGCAATACAGTAAGGGAAAACTTTTAAGGAGTTGTTTTTTTTAATAGTCATATTGGTACATGTTTGTATATTTGAGTGTGAAGTTGCTGTATGATGACTTTAGTGACTGTTATATTGTTATATACAATATTTTTATACACTATACTGTTATATACAATCACAGGGCACATATAGACAAACAACCATTCACACTCACATTCATACCTATGGACAATTTGGAGTCGCTAATTAACCTAGCATGTTTTTGGAATGTGGGAGGAAACCGTACCCGGAGAAAACCCACACATGCAAAACTCCACACAGAGATGGCCGAGGGTGGGATTGAACTCGGGTTTCCTAGCTGCGAGGTCTGCGTGCTAACCACTCGACTGCCGTGCAGCCCTAACCAAAATACAAATATAAATAATCCAGAAGTCGCATTCAAAGACACTGTGAATGATATGTAATCTTGGTGTGTTCTTCAATGAGACACACAAGCACCAGACTTGATCGCCGGGAACAGCAGGCGCTACAATCCCTATCTCTGAACCCCCAATGTAATTTCCTAGCCACCCAGTCAGCTCCCCTAGGAACACATCTATGGCAAGTGGTATTTATGTATTAAATGGCTTATTTACTCCCATTTTGTCTACAATATTGGGTAATATGGTCTAAAGTTGACTATAGGGGTGTTATTTTATGTCTACAAGGCTCTAATAATGTTAAAAAGCACATCATAAACAGGTTCTCGATGCCGTAACTATGATAATATCCAACTACTTGCGGATATTCATCTATCACGACCGCAGGGATTAGAGTAGAGTTGTACCACCACACTAGTAAACATCGTAACAGTTCATACCTCCGCTACGATCTCAATGACATCCCCTATTTTCAGTTCCAGCTCGTCTTCATGCTGAGGCACGTAGCTGAATGCTGCTTTGCACCGCCGCTTACGGATCTGCTCCCCTGGAATCAATCATACTTTCAAACCAGAGTTTATATAATGACGTTTTAATGGGGGGGGAACAACACAATGACAAACCTTTCTTGCCCGCTCTCGTGCTGGGTTCAGAAACAGGACTTGCCCGGCCGTTGGAGAGGTCCGATTTGACCGTACTCGCCTGTCCTCCATCTCTCTTTGCTTCTTTCTTGATCTCCTGCAAGATCACACAGTGATAGAATAGGTTAGAGTAGACAACAGTGTTTTTATTGGGGAATCAGTTCAATCAGGGACATAGCAGTTTTACGTCTCCCCCTAGCGGCCATCAACAGGAAGGCAGCACTGATCAGCACTGGCCTGCATGCAAACTTATGCCACCAAGCATCACAAGACGCTACATGCATCGAGATGGAAAAAAAAAAAACAGACAGGACAACAAATGTGAGCATGAACGTAAAAGCAAGGAACGAAGGAAGGGGGACAACTTGAGAAAGTGGACATGACGGGCCACCACATTCACGCCGCCGCTGTTTCATAAGCCCTGGCCTGTGGCGAAGACAACCCAATGAAGCAGATAAGCTCGGGTAGGCTGACTCACAGCATTCCCAGTCTCACACACAACTCATACTCACATATGGCCTAGTGTGGCAGCATGGAAGCCCTAATGAGGCACAAAAAAAACCCCACCAAGCTAACGACTTGTTTCCTTGACAACTACTCCGCCTTGTATCAATCAAAGAAATTTTAATTAATTAAATAATTATTAATTAAATTATTATTTAATTCATATTATTTATTTAAATTATTATTTAATTCATATTATTTATTTCAATAATTAATTAATTCTTGATTAAATCTCAAATAAAAGCTTAAATAAATAAATAAAAATCATAATACATACAAAAGTTAGTCTGTGTTTGCTGTGTTTTTTACAAAGCGCCCAAGCAGGAAGTGAAGCATCCATTGACTCTGCATGCCTTCACACACACACACACACACAATTTAATAATTATTATTTAAATTATTATTTAATTAATATTATTTAATTAATATTATTTATTTAAATTATTATTTAATTAATATTATTTAATTAATATTATTTATTTAAATTATTATTTAATTAATATTATTTATTGAAATTATTATTATTTAATTAATTAATTATTAATTACATCTTAAATAAAAGCTTAAATAAATAAAAAAAATCTTAATACATACAAAAGTTAGTCTGTGTTTGCTGTGTTTTTTACAAAGCGCCCAAGCAGGAAGTGAAGCATCCATTGACTCTGCATGCCTTCACACACACACACACACACACACACATCCATTCAGAAAACTTCTTGAACACACAATGAGCGTTGTGCGGTGGGGGGAAAAAAATAAATGCCTGGGAGTCCACATGTAAGCCCACGCAAAGGACCCGCAGCGACTGTTAGCTAGCCTCCGGCTTCCTCTGCTTTTATGAGTAGTCAGGGACACGTCATGGATTTATGTTATCTGATGGAATATATTGTGTATATATATATATAATACATCTGTTAGCAATTAGAAGGGCTTTTTGAGAAGAAATGAAGAGGTTCAACTGTTCCCTGTTTCGGGGAAATTGAAGCAACGGGGACTTAAAGGAAAGGCAGATGAAATGAGGAAGACAACACGATTTGTCACATCTGAACAGGAAACATCTGCATGCCGTTGTGTGTGTGTTTTTTTAATGTGTGTGTGTGTGTGTTATCACCAAGCTGCTTTACACACTTCACCCCCGACCTGCTTTTTCTGTACCTGACCAGCTTGATATCATGTCATGACATTAAATTATAAGTGTTTTGTGTCCTCCATAGAGAAGAATGACAACCAGAGAGTCAACCACCACCAGGCACATGGAGCCATGTGAATCTGATTAGCTGCCATGCTGATGTCATTCGCGCAGACCGGGTCACATGGTCTACAGCACCGACAAGCAAGGAAATCACTGTGCACTGCAAGCATCTGTGTAAGAATGCATTTCACTACTTCTTGTTATAATATAGTTATATTTATTTTAAACATAATCACACATTCATCCATGCAGAAGAGGTGATATCAAAATTAGTCGTTATTCATGAGTAGGGCATCGTTTGAGTAAGATTGCAGCCATAATGTTGGTGGTTCAAGCTATTTTTTATTTTGTTAACTCAAGTAAAACAGGATGTAACCTATAGCGCTCTTACTTTGAAAGCCGGGGGTGTCCTTTGACTGTTGCTAATGGAGACGGATTTTGCACAATGAATATGCTTGCCTCACTGTAGCCTTTATTTACACTGAACTTGACACAAACATCACTTATGGTTTGACTTCCCTGATTCTGTTAGCTTAGAGGAAGTCCGACGAGTTTGTCAAAGACGCTGTACTCGATAAATTATAAATTATAAATAAATTAAATTTATTTATTTCTTTTTATAAAAATAAAATAAAATAAAATGAAATGAAATAAAATAAAATAAAATAAAATAAAATAAAATAAAATAAAATAAAATAAAATAAAATAAAATAAAATAAAATAAAATAAAATAAAATAAAAAACATTCGAAAGATCCCGGGAGAATCGTAATGTTAGTTCCGGTTTCCATTGAGACTTAATACTCTATTTATTACGAGTTTGTCAAAGACGATGTACTCGATATATTATAAATTATAAATAAATTAAATTTATTTATTTATTTTTATAAAATAAAAACAAAAACATTTGAAAGATCCCGGGAGAATCGTAATGAACGTAACATGTACTGTACTCCAGCCATGATACAGCATGTCGCCGTTGATTAAGTAATATGTTGACGCTTGCAAGATTGCATCACTTCCTGTGGCATTTGTGAACTGCCTTTGGACATCCCCCCCGTTAAAACACATTCCCATAACTGAAGTCTTGTGACCAACCAGTCAGCATTCCATCTCTCACACACACACACACAAAGCCATTGACAGTGAATGAGAGCTGTGACAGAGCGCGGTGGAAATGCGAACGTTAACCGCGTCACCGGCCGCCGCACTTCCTCTGGAAGACCACTTCCCCTCTTATCCCACACGTCATTTACACACGTCATGTTTGAAGGCGACTTTAGTGAAGCCTACTCACCCGCACAAAGTTGTCGGGGAACAGCCCCCGGCGACCTCCCAGCTCGCCCTCCCACCATCCTCCGTCGTCTCGCCGTATGTTCACGATGACGTCGCCCACGCTCAGGCTCAACTCGTCGTCCTGCTGGGCCTCATAGTCAAACTCCACCACGGCCTCCACTGCCAGAAGATAGTTGGTTTCAGTGAAAAGGTCAAACACATACATAATAATAATAATGAGATACTTTTATATAAAATACACTGGGTTCTACTGCCCTGCAGCAACACTGTGTCCACATTATGTATCCTAGTTTCATAGTGTAGCTAGCTACGCAAGATGGCTGCCAGATTGTTCCTGTAAACAAACCAAAGCTATATTTACATTTTCAGTGCTCCAAAATGAAAGCATCAAAGTCTTTCAGGATGAAAGGGATAAAAATGTAATACAAACGCACAACAAAAAATATACAGTAAGTGTAGCTAACTAGCTAACCCACTCTAGAGTAGGTGCAGTACATAATAATTAATACATAAGTAACAGAAAGATTGATTGATAGAATATTAGCATCATTGTCAAATGTAAGACAAGATGGCCGCCAGATTGCTCCTGTAAACAACCAAAGCTGTATTTACATATAGGGTGCCTCAAATTGAACTAGAGTACTTTTGTTGAGGTATTTTTTTCCCCTCAAGGGAACAAAATTGAATAAAACTCTAAATATAAGTGTATCTAGATGGAACTCGCACGCCTGTCTAATCTGAACTAGCTAGCTAGATGCTAAAGAAGTGCTAGATAGAGGCAAACAAATATATACAGTGGAAACTTTGGTTAGCATTATCCCCGATTAGCGTGTTTTTTTTTTAATGTACGCCACAATTTTGCCTTGCTCTGCGTGAATCCTACGTTTAACATACAACATTTAGCATTTTTTATCATTTTATTAATACACTGTGTAATTCCAACTGTGTTCTTAATGTATTTTTTTAAATCACAAGACAGCCATCCTTGTTAGCATGCTAGCTAGCTATACAAAATGGCAACCGATCAGTGATTGACTCTGGAAAATGTTAACACAAAACACTTTTAAAAATAGTTTTACAATTCTAAACACATATAAGTGACAAATGAAAGAGTTAAAAGAACATTTAAGGTTACTTTTACCTTCAGTGAAGAAGGTGAAAGTACCTATATATGTTTATTTATCCCTTTTAGTCATTTATATGTATTTATATGCATTTCAAATTGTTTTCTGCATATAAACTATAATTGTACATTAGTTTGGTTAGAGTCGGACCTCCGTGAATTAATTAATGATGCTAATTAAGGTTTAACTGAAAGATAAATAGGCACACAGATATACAAACATACCATATATATACAGTACATCTATAAATAGCATTTTGCATTATTGTGACACAAGTTTTTGGCCAAGAACACGAACAAAAATCTCTTACTTTAATATTAGCCACCATAATAAAATACTGCACAAGCCAACACAACTTGTTGCTGTCTGTATCACATCCCTTTACACACACGCAAACATGCACAGAGGCTTGATCCTTGTCTGGGGAATGGGGGACTTTGGGGTGTGGTAACCATGGAAACAACCGTATAAACGGGTGGCTATGACTCACTCTCATTAAGTGATCCCTTACGCATACACATGCGGTATATTTTGTGCACAAACGTATAGAAAAGTCCAAACTCTAAATGAACTTCGGCATGGAGTTGCGGCAAACGTTCACTTATGGGAAGCAAGCTTCCACTGTTATGGATTATTGATGGGTCACATGACAACCATTTGCAAAAGAGGCGAAAAAAAAATTGGCTGAAAGCACTCAGCCTGCCGAAAGAGGACATGACCTTTGACCACAAGTAGGTCCAGATATGATTCACAATGAATACAGAAAAGTGATCTGACAATGAGGTCGCTTGCAGACAAAACAAAACTCCCACTCGAGCGGTGGAGAAGCGGGAATAGACTAGCCGCAGTCTCCCGTGAACAGCTGCACTCGGGTTTGTTAGGGATAACTCGCACAGACACACACACACACACACTGCATGCTGACGTGTGCGTTTGGCTGCAGCCACTCGCTGAACACATCCACAGCGTGTTTTCACAGTCGGTGGAACCGGCCTTGCAAGCCCACGGGGGGAATCAAACCCACTCAAAATGTGTGGATAGGACTTCCGCAGCTTCTCCCACTCATATCATCGTTTTTGATTTTCAATGCAGATGCTGGATTGTTGCAAAGCTGAGCTATACCCACAAAGAATATGACATTACTAAATCAGTACACCCAATGTACATTTCCTGGTGCACATCCTGTTACCTTTTCAGGCTAACGATAGCCCTGTCACTATGCAATCATCAGAACATATTGTATTCATATACATAAGCAGATATGATGCTTACGTCTGGGCTAGGTGCATTGCATAAATTTCTACGTAGCAATAGAAGCCATAAAAACGATAGAAACATCCACATGCTAACAAAGTCTTGTAATAAGAGTCTAATTAAAATAAAATAAACCCCATTATGAAGTATAGTTATTGACCATTTATGGTCATACATTAAAAAAAATAACTACCGTCGTAAAAGTGAAGGTGTAAAGGTGTCATGCATGCCCAGAACCGAGCGCGTTTTTATGGTAAGGATAATGTAGTGATAAGCCCCAATTATACTTGCAAGTACACCAGGAAGTTAAACTTAAAATGCGCATGCCAGGACACTAGATGGCGATATAACTTTAAAACAACACCATGCTGTGTCCACCATTACTGAAGTTTTTTTTTTTAATATTTGTGTGTTGTCAGACTCCAAAACCTTTAAAAAAAAGCATGTTTTAAATCAATTTAGCCCCAACTACACAAGACCTACACTTTTTTTTAAACCATATTACGCTTGAATAGGCTGTAATGTGCATGCCAGGGCTCTAGGTGGCAGTGTCACTTTAAAGAAACACTGCTGTGTTCTACCATTGCTGTTTTAATGAGGTAAGACTGCTATTTTATTATTTAGGTAGAAAGGCTGTAACGTGCATGCCAGGCCTCTAGGTGGCAGTGTCACTTTAAAGAAACACAATGCTTTGCTCCACCATTGCTGTTTTAATGAGGTAAGACTGCTATTTTCATTATTTAGGTAGAAAGGCTGTAACGTGCATGCCAGGCCTCTAGGTGGCGGTGTCACTTTAAAGAAACACTGTGCTGTGTTCCACCATTGCTGTTTTAATGAGGTAAGACTGCTATTTTCATTATTTAGGTAGAAACTTGTCAGTTAGAAGTTGCACTTTGTAAATGTTTCCGTTTGTTTAGAGAGTTCTCGACAGATACAAAATAACATTTATAAGCTTTTTCTGTGATAAATGACCCCAGTATTTGTGTTTGGGCTCTCCTGAGGCTAGCTAGCTAGTTTGTTTATATTCTGAAACGACCACCTGCGTTCTGTTTATCACTGCAAAAAAAAAAAAACTATATACTTGTATGTCACCGCTGAGTATAAAAAAGTAATTTCAAACTGTAAACAAGCTCATCCTGGTGCACTGCATTGATGAAATAATTGGCGATTTAGCGATCGATGACTCGACAGTCAGCCCCTGTCTGCACCCTGGGGACGTGCCTAATGAGGAATGTCACAGTCAGGCCTGTGTCACCCACAACACATAAACACGCACACGCACACACACGTAGAGTGAATGCAAACGTGTCAACATCTGCAACTCATCATCCCGTGAAACCCTCACGCAGGCGCCTCTTATGCTGCATTAAATAAAGCATGGCGGAAAAAGAGAAGATTGTATATGCAAGAGGTACACACATATACATATACACATGGCAGCACCCGTGGGTGGGGAGGAAGCACCTAGATGCTGTGGGGGGTATTGTGCAAGGAGAAGGGGATGTTCTTCAATACAAGAAGAGGGTGAAAGAATGTTACACCTCACCCATTTATGTCTCCTCGGTGCTCCTCTACGTTTGCTCGGTGCCGAGGAAAGCGGTCGGTTCAGTTATCTAGCGGTTTTGTTGAGCACCGATCCACGCAGCCTCCTTCTTCCTCCCAGCCTCTACCAGAGATCCGCTACAGCGGGAGGAGCGTCACATGAAACCATATTCCTTCTTCCTCTTTTTTTTTCCCACCCTACACCAACGCACCACAGAGGGGGCACAACAGAGTGCGGCCGAAAACGAGAAGCTCGCGTTCTCTGCTGTGGTGACTTCCCGTACCATCGGAAAGTAGAGTTTCAGAATAATTGCATTCCATTAATGATAATAATAAACATGTCACTCATTAAACGTTATCACTGCGTTATTAGGTTGATGAGTAGTAGTTATAACAAATATGCTAGCGGTATCAAATAATTGCCCCATTACTACAAGCAAACTACAATAATAAAATGAGTGACCAGAAAAAAGTATACTGTGCACATTTGTCATGATATTTTACTTATTTAGCCACAAAATTGGTCTTAAAATCAGTTGTTAGTGTGATGCAGGAGTCCACTGCAAACGACAGCCACGTAAACAGCGCCCTCTGCTGTCAAACTCAAGCAATAGCATCCTAAAGACAGAATTTATCATGCAGCTCTTGAGACTTTATTGATCCTTTGCAGGAAATGACTGTGCTGCAGCAGCCGACATGATATTGGACATCCATAGCAGTATCAAAACCTCTAAATGATAACCAGAAAACACTTAAATTACATTTTAATGTAATATTTCAAAGTCATGCTTGACTGCAGAAGAAACAGTAGTGACACCTGAGACCATCTGCAGAATGACATCACTATACAAATCATTCACAGCTTTTCATTAAATTATTGTTTTCATGAATACATTTGGTAAAAGCGTATATTTTCAGTATATATATATATATATATCCACAATAGCATACCAAACCAAATGTATTTATAAAGCACTTGCTAAAAAGAAAGTGTATTCAAATGGCGAAACAGCGAAAATAGTCTTTGAAGTGATTAAATAAAAACAGTTCAATATAAAGTCAGCTCATGTTTTACAAATGTGGACAATTTAGTCATTGTTTGCTACTAGCGCTTAAATATTTTTTTCCCCACAGAAATTGAGGACACATTCTGTGTCGAATCAGGCGTTGTTAAATCGAAGACCATTTTACCCCTGTTGGCGTGCGTCATCCTCAAATGGCTCGTCGTGACGTATGCGGAAGTGCAGTGTACGTCTTTCTGCTCTCGGGGAAGGAAGGAAGGACACATCTCGGAGAAGGCGGCAGAGCCATTAAGGCGGAAGCATCTTAAAGGTGAGCTAAAACGGACATAATTGCACTATTTTAAAATTAAATCATGCATTTATGACGGTTAGGCATTGACTTGACGAGTGAATCATGCTAAAAGGAGAACAGTAGCCGCTTTCACAATCAATGTCGCACACTACAGCCGGCCATGTGAGTGCGCGTATGTGATACTCATAAAACCCTCACAATATCATATTCATTATAATACCCGCTTAATGCGTCAAAAAGCTCACATTTGTAATAAAATTTTTCTCGGGAAATGTTTCTGCCCTCGACCACATGGTTCACGTGTGTTTAAAAATGTTGAATAACGTTGCAAATGTTTACATTTCTGTGTTGTCCTTGTTGTTTTATACAAAATGGCGTTTTCTCCAACTAATAGTCCTTATCATTTATTTAAGTAATTTATCGAATAAGCTTCCTGCCGCATGGCGTGTGTTCCTCGTTGAAGGACATGATGAAACACTCGTTGCCACTCCCCACATTTTCCTCAAGCGTCTAAGTCTATTTCCAAATATCTACTATGCAATTAATAACCGGCTCCTGCTAGTCAAATATGCTTTAAATGGCTTTTGAGCCTTCGGGGCTGCATGAAAATGAATACTAGTATTATAATGGCCTACAAAAAGCTAGGATACATACATTTTAAGTGTTGCCAAAAATGCTAAGAATTTGTATAACATTTATTTTGTATCAATTATAATACAGTCCGGTGATGGCATGTCTAAAAGTAAATTTCCAGAGGAAAACTCAAACAGGTTTCATTATAATTGCATCCAATTGCACAAGCTTTCCATAGTTATTTTATTTTAGAATGTATTGTACTTAAAGGTCAGATGCAACGTTACAAAACAAAAGGTGCAAAACTTCCTGTAATCGGTTTGATGCTGCCCACGCATGACAAACTTAGTCGGCTAAACCAGTTTCAATTGTTCCAACCCACTGAAAGTTGCACGGGGACATGATCTTGTTCTCCTTCTGGTAACAATGAATGTTCCATTACTAGCAGTAAAGAGGCGGTGCTTGTAAAAGTACGCAGAACTTTGGAGGATTTGCCTTTGTGACGTTGATTTTTGTTTAAAACACAAACACCGCTGCTGTGGAAATACATCGACGCTAGCCTCAACTGACTCGGGAAGCCAGAGCAGGTTAGCAGCTTGGAAAAATAAGAAGCGTTTCACTTTATATAACTATTAATAATCAACTATAACTATAATTAAACCCAGTTTGAGACAGTTTCTTTAACTTTTATTGTCCACAGAAGCGCGGATTGGTATTGTTTGTGATTAAGCTTGTTCATGAAAATAGTAAAATAATATTTTGTGTATTTTTAGACTCAAAATGGATCGTGTGAAGTCTACATTCAACAACATGGTGAGTGTTTATTCAAGTCTTCACCGCTATTAGCATCGACGACATTATTGATCCCATTTTTCTAAGAACATAAGCCAATTTTTACAATTTTTTCGAACGAAAACTCCTGGCTTTGTTATATTTGTCCACCAGTGGGCGCTACTTTTTACTTTTTACTTTTTGAAAGCGTATAGCTGTACTGGTGTCTTACCATTGATGAAATAGAAACTCATGTTTCTATTTATATTTCCACTGACAAAAACAACAGCAACAGTGCCCCCTACTGTAGGACATTACCATAAGGGTTTTGCTATAAGAGGGACTTTCTTCTCTACATCACACCACTCCCGTAGTTTATTTCCTCCTTCCTTTCCCCCGCCAGATTAAAAGCGTCCAGTACAGCAGGTTCACCCTGCAGCGTGACGAGGAAGCAGACCGACACGTAGAGATTAAACTGTCCGACGACCCCGCTGATGACAACACGGAAGTCGGGCAGGGCGACTGCTCTCCGAGTTTCCGGCCCGCGCCCCAGGGCAGAAATCGACACATGTGCTTCCTCCAAATGATGGGCTTCTTGCTCATCTTCATCGCAGGTAAAAAGCACACTTGAATTTCAAAGTGTCCTGTATATTTAAGTTTGAAACACAACACGAGTGAGCATTACAAATATTTTCTAGGCTATTTTGTTGCGTACGCCATCCACCATCGGTCTGCTGTGGACCCCGTTAGCTGCGGGAATCAGTCATCGGCGGTAGCGTTAGGTGACCAGGTGGTGAAAGTGGTGACGGAGAAACCGCAAGAGCAAGAAGTCAACAAAGTGGAGGCTCCGGAGGACGTAGAAGTTCGACTCAACTGGCAGGACATCGTTCAGCTTCTCGACGACAAACTCACCCGCCAAGCCTTTACCGCACGTCTCAAGTAAGCCTTTCACTAAGACATGCTCGCTGGAAGTCATAACGATGTGAAGTTTGATAACACGTCTCACCAAGTAGTCATCTGACTGATCAGCAGAGCAGCTCTTTTGTTTGTAGCGCCCTCGCTGGTGAAATAAATTGAATAACGAGGCTTGTGTAAACCGCACATGAAAAAAATGAGTTGAATTAAAACCTCTCTGCAGGGATTTCGATGTGCCGACACGCTTGGCGGGCGGCAAAGGCGACATTCACCAGGGGAACCTCATCGCTGAGGAATTCAAGAAACTCGCTCTACAGAGCTGGACAGATGTTCACTATGTACAGTTGCAGAAGCCCGACAGGTTATTATGGATTGTTTTTTAATATTTTGAATAGGGATCGACCGATGTGTTTTTTTCCCATCATCCTTAGCCGATGGCCGATTTTGCTTGGGCCGATATTTGTGCCCGATACTGCAAATATTCCAGGTCTCAAATTGAAACAAATTCATTAATTCATTCAATCATTTTCTACCGCTTTTCCTCACGAGGGTCGCAGGGGGTGCTCGAGCCTATCCCAGCTGTCTTTGGGCACCCTGGACTGGTCGCCAGCCAATCACAGGGCACATATAGACAAACAACCATTCACACTCACATTCATACTTATAGACAATTTGGAGTCGCTAATTAACCTAGCATGTTTTGGGAGGAAACCGGACTACCCGGATGTACCCCCCCCCCCCCCACGCATGCATGGGGAGAACATGCAAACGCCACACAAGGATGGCAGAGGGTGGGATTGAACTCGGGTCTGCACGCTAACCACTCAACCGCTGTGCAGCAAAGATGAGTTATATGTAGTCTAGTCTGAATGTAATTTATTTGATATCCATCCCCCCTTTTCTCCTCAGTTGCTCTTGACGTTTGATCCCACCCTGGTGGGAAAAAGTGGCCAATGACAACCATTCACACTCACATTCATACCTATGGACAATTTGGAGTCGCTAACTACCCTAGCATGTTTTTGGAATGTGGGAGGAAGCCTATCCCAGCTGTCTTCGGGCGAGAGGCGGGGTACACCCTGGACTGGTCGCCAGCCAATCACAGGGCACATATAGACAAACAACCATTCACACTCACATTCATACCTATGG
The DNA here is from genome assembly GCF_030265055.1 of Doryrhamphus excisus. NCBI lineage: Eukaryota > Metazoa > Chordata > Actinopteri > Syngnathiformes > Syngnathidae > Doryrhamphus > Doryrhamphus excisus. The sequence goes on along the minus strand of NC_080486.1, from coordinate 9,559,210 downwards.
ACAATTTGGAGTCGCTAATTAACCTAGCATGTTTTTGGAATGTGGGAGGAAGCCTATCCCAGCTGTCTTCGGGCGAGAGGCGGGGTACATCCTGGACTGGTCGCCAGCCAATCACAGGGCACATATAGACAAACAACCATTCACACTCACATTCATACCTATGGACAATTTGGACTCGCCAATTAACCTAGCATGTTTTTGGAATGTGGGAGGAAACCGGAGTACCCGGAGAAAAACCCACGCATGCACGGGGAAAACGTGCAAACTCCACACAGACATGGCAGAGCGTGGAATTGAACCCTGGTCTCCTCGCTGTGAGGTCTGCGTGCTATTTCTTGAAATGTAAACACTGAACACAGTAGGATTCAGCTTTCTTAAACACACATTTAAACGGCATTATCAATTTTTAGCTAGCATCCTCCGCGTAAAAATACATCCGCAAACCCACATGCGTATCGGTCGATACCGATTCAATTAAAGAACAGTAATATCGTCCCGATGTATCGGTCGATCCTTAATTTAGAAGTAGGAATCGTGATTCTGGTTGACCCTCTGTGTTGATTAGTTCGGCTAACAAGAATGATGTCATCTGCAGGGAACGTCCAAATACTGTTACCTTTGGTTCCCAAATCTTCAAACCAGATGGTTACCTTGCCTATAGCAATACTGGAAAAGTGGAGGTGAGTAGCAGCGGCCTCTACAGATGCTTTGCTTGAATGCATAATGTAAACATTAAATGAATGGACCCGCCCTTTTTAGGGGAAGCTGGTGTACGGCTCTTATGGCCGCCCTGAGGATCTGGACAATGTGCAGACTATGAAGGTTGAGTTGAACGGCAGCGTTTTGCTTCTGCGAGCTGGAAATCTTAGCTTTGCAGAACAGGTACATACAGCCTCATTTGGAGCCTTCCCCCCCCCCCCCCTCCCTCATAGGTTAATATCGTCCAATTGTATTTCTCCAGGTGGCCAATGCTGAAGCCAGGGGAGCCGCTGCTGTTCTCATATACCCTGACCTCGAAGATTACAGTTACGTTGCTGACACAGCACTTTATGGCCATGTAAGTGTTGCTCAACGGGCGACTCGGTCATCTTCACCATCCTGTCACCCACCTCCAATTGTCCTCTCCGTCTCACCAGGTTCATCTGGGCTCAGGCGACCCGTACACTCCGGGATTTCCTTCCTTTAACCATACTCAGTTCCCGCCAACGCAGTCTTCCGGTCTGCCCAAAATTCCGGCTCAGACCATCACTGCCAACATGGCGAGGACCCTCCTAGAGTGAGCTACCAGTTTGTTATAGATTAGGTTACACTTCCTGATATTCTATAAATATGTATCCTAACTAGCCACGTTTACATGAGATTTTCATCTTTCCGAATGACGCACCAGAAAATCGTGTATACATGGAAAGGAGTATTCCAATCTCCTGTCGACATGCGCCGCTATAATCAAACGGAATAGTAAACGGGAAATGTGCAGTAAAACGTAAACAACATCACGTGATTCATCCAAGATGGCGGACGAGAGTGTGCTTAACCACGTTTGTTGGGACAGTTGCTACGCTTTATTTTAAAACAGCAACTTGAAACCCTGCAGAAAATGACAGCGAAGAAGAGACGTAGAGTTGGATGGGATTAATTTTTAATAATAATAAATCGTTTTTCGGCCATCCAGTCTTGCAATTACGTTCAGTTCTTTTAAGTTTGTATCAAAAACTAACTTTCCGCTATAGTCCAATGATGACTGCTCGCCGCCATTTTCAAAACCTGAGCATGCGCTGAAAGAACACACCTTGACAACTTTTCGATTGAGCGGGTACAAGATACCTCAATCGGATTGGGGAAAGGAATATTCCACCCCTGTGAATCCGATTATATGTTCATTCGGATTGGCACTTTTCTTTCGGAATGAGGTGTATACAAAGGTTAGATTCTTTCCATTTGAGCAAATAACCCGAATGGAATTGGAATATTTGGGTTCATGTATACGTGGCTAATCAGATTTGGGAAAGGAACATTCCACCCCTGTGAATCAGATTATATATTCATTCGGATTGGCACTTTTCTTTCGGAATGATGTGTATACAAAGGTTACATTCTTAGAATATTTGGAATATTTGGGTCCATGTAAACGTGACTATTGTCTCATTACTATCTGTAGGACAATTGGCGGGCCGGGAAACCGTGGAGGAGTGAAGAACATTACAGTGGAGGTCAACAACGTTCTTGTCAACACAGAGCTCCACAATGTGTTTGGAGTCATCAAAGGAGTTGTAGATCCTGGTATGTAGTCAAAATGGGCCGCTCCTCTTATATCGTTAATGCTACTGTACCTTGGACCACTTAACACACACACACACACACACACATACACAGATTGGGCTATAGATTTGAAAGAAAATATGTGTGTTGTAGACCAGTATGTGGTCCTGGGAGCCCAGAGGGACGCCTGGGGGAAAGGCTACGCCCGAGCCGCCGTTGGTTCTTCCGTGTTGCTGGAGCTAGCCAAGGCTATCAGTGAGATGGTGAAGAAAGGTACCAACAAATGCAGTCATGTGACATTTGTGTGATGGTTGTATTTTACGATATTACACTAGCTACAAATGTCACATTGCTTTGCCTTGTGCGCATCCTTCCAGGTGGATTTCAACCTCGGAGAAGCTTAGTGTTTGCCAGCTGGAGTGCTGGAGAGTACGGAAGCGTCGGCGCTACTGAATTTTTGGAGGTGAGATCTCGGGTAAACAATTCAGGATGCACATAAACAATCAAGTTTTAAACTGGTCTGTTTTTCAGGGTTACCTGTCCTCACTTGACAAGAGGATGTGCACATATATAAGCCTCGATGGCATGGTCTGGGGTAGGTTCACTCTCACAGTGTAATAATAGATTTTTTTACATATACAATACAGTATATTATTACATATAAACCTAACATGTCTACTCCCAGGTCGGGGTGGCTTTATTGCCTCAGCAAGCCCTCTGCTGGAAAGCCTGCTGGAGAACACAATGAAGCAGGTAACGTCACCGCTTCATTCATTGCACTACTTTGATGCCTTATCACCGTTGGAACGATGTTGGGTTCAGTTTTTTATTCATTCGTTTTCTACCGCTTTTCCTATTTTCATACTGGTACATGTTTGTATATTTGAGTGTGAAGTTGCTGTATTAGTGACTGTTATATTGTTATATGCAATATTTTTATACACTATACTGTTACATTAAATGACAGGGCACATATAGACAAACAACCATTCACACTCACATTCATACCTATGGACAATTTGGAGTCGCTAATTAACCTAGCATGTTTTTTTGGAATGTGGGAGGAAACCGGAGTCCCCAGAGAAAACCCATGCAAACTCCACACAGAGATGGCCGAGGGTGGAATTGAACCCTGGTCTCCTAGCTGTGAGGTCTGTGCGGTAACCACCCGACCACCGTGCAGCCCCTTGATTTCATTTATTTTCCCGCTTAATCCCAGCTCACTTCAAGCGAGAGGCACAGTACACACTGGGACTGGTCGCCAGCCAATCACAGAGCACATACAGACAACCATTCATACTTACTGACAATTTAGGGTCACCAATGAATTGTTTTTGCAATATGGGAGGAAACCAGCGAGAACCATATTTGGGTCAATTGAATATTAATGTTGAGTTTGATTTAATGTGTTTAGGTGCAGAGTCCACTGAATGGTGGCACCTTGTACGATATGGTGGGCGGCACCAATTGGGAAGCCAAAGTGTGAGTAGTTAAGCCTGAAGCCAAAAAAGTAGCCAAATGATGTCATGAGGAACTAATTAAATATATGTGTGTGTGTGTACAGACTGAAGCCCATGTCCGTAGATGACCCTGCATATCCATTTTTGGCCTTCGCTGGGATTCCCTCAATCTCGTTCCACTTCATCAACCCCAACGTGAGCCATTCCGCAATGCATCTCATGAGCATTTCAGCAGAGGCGCACTTTAACCACCTTTTTTGTATAATCCACGCAGGCAAAAACCGAGGCCTACATGTACTACGGCACCAGCATGGACAACATGGACCACCTGAATTACAACACGGCCCAGCACACCGCAGAAATGACGTTGCTGGCCGCCCAGTTTACCGGCCGCATGGCTCTACGGCTGATCCACGACCGCCTGCTCCCCCTGGACGTGAGCCGATACAGCAAGGTGGTTTCCAAAGCCTTGCGAAAGGTCCACAGAAATGTCTACCAGTTGGTCATGGTGAGTACTATCGATCCAAACATGGACACCCCACCTGTGTGATCGCCATGTCGACAGTCATCACACAGCAATTTGGTTCCAGCTGTAATTGTACCCCCCTTAATTACCATTCTAAGGCTCAAGATTTGATTGGGTTTTTTTGGCTCTGCAGGATGGTCACTTGAAAGGCGTGGATCCTGATTGGCTGGCCAATGCTCAAGGCAGCTTCCAGCGAGCGGTGGCCAACTTGAAGATTACCATTGACCAGACTGACTTAAGCCAAGACCAGTCCTGCCGCCTCCTCAACGAAAAACTCATGAGCGTAAGAAGATCACGAGTGTAAGCGCAGTCGGCTTTGCTTTGCATTTTAAGCCCCGCCCCCCCTCTCTTTCATTCCTACTCCAGGTGGAGCAGAACCTCCTCTCGCCGTACGTGTCCATCGCAGAGACCCCTTTCCGTCACATCCTAATCGGCCAAGGCCCCCACACTTTAGCGTCCATCGCAGAGATGAATGACAAGAAAACGGAAGAGCTCCACACCCTGCTGGCGTATGCCACCTGGAACGTGAAGGGTTGTGCCAACGCCATGATGAGTGACATCTGGGAAGAAGACGACGATTAAATCTAGACCGTGAGCGTGTATGTGCGCGTACGTACGTATGTGTGTGTGTGTCAAACTAAAAGCAGTTGAAAAGTGAAAAGAAAAATTTTAAATAGAGCAGGAGGCAAAAAAAAGCACTTAATGACTGTCCATCACCGCTCTTAGTCCCGCCTCTTTTAAAGGTGCAATTTGTATTAAACACTCCAAACTTAGTGGAAGAATGAAGGAAAGCTAACTTAGTTTTTACAAATTGTACCTTTACAGATGTTTTTTTTTTTGCTTTGGAGGGAGGGGGCTTTCAAGCCCATCCAACTTTAGAAGATTATACTTGAAAAAAAAAAAAAAGAATGCTACTGATGAATCCGCTGCCTCCTCCTCCACACAACACTGAATCGGTGAGCGCCTCCGCTGTGACCTCTTGCCATCCAAAACACTGCAGACATTATTTATACAGAAAGTTTTTGCAGTGTAACAACCTCCTTTTTTATTATTATTATTATTCTTGTTTTTTTGTATACGACGTTATCGGAAGCAGTGCCTTCCATAATTATGACGGTTGTACCGTTTAATCCAACAGCAGCATCTGCTACATGACTCTTCGACTTGTGCTGACAAAACAGAGCGACGCAACCGCTCCTCAACTCTGGCAGCTTTAAAAAAAAAAAAAAAAAAAATCCCAAATGACTCGCCGTCTAATTGATGTATGAAACTAGTTAAGTCTAAAAAGTTTAAATTAAAAAAAAAAAAAAGGAACACAATATAAATGCAATTGACAACCTGATTTCCATGCCGTCAGTTATCGGGGGGCAGTATGCCCCATAATTAAAACCCATTATCGGGAGCAGTGTCTCCCATAATGATAACAAGTGATGGTAGTTTTTGCCTACCAGTGTGTGTGTGTGTGTGTTTGTATGTCTTTCTATGTGTATTTATCGGGAGCAGTGCCTCTCATATTTCACTCCCAAGGGTGGAACATGTCTTTAAATGTGTATTTATCGGGAGCAGTGCCTCTCATATTTCACTCCCAAGGGTGGAACAACTTATCGGGGACAGTGTTTCCCAGAGTTTTATACTTGACATATTTATTACTATTTGCTTTGTTGTAGTGGGTAGGTGTTGTCCTTCAGAGATTTCCTGTTTTCTTGCACTTGATTTAGATCTAAATTGAATTTTTTTTTCATGCTCCAGCATTGAAATTTACTCAGACTGTCACCATACAGTTAAATGTAATAATTTGTCAAATATGAGGGCAGAGAAAGTTTAGCCTGTGTAGCTTTTGTTGCACTTACAACAGAGGGAAACATATTTTGTTTTTCTGATGGTGTTTCTATGTCTGACCAAGATGATAAATAAACCCCTCAGCATCGTATCCGGTTGGATTTGTGGTTAATTTTTATTGCAGATAACCCGAATTTACGACAAATCTATGTGCTTCATTCAAATTCAGCGATTCGGCTTCTATTTTGTCAATGCACCACAAACAGGAAGTGCGTTTATTTTTATACTTCCTGGTTTCATTGCGGCTGTGTCTGCTGCTTGGCACGGGTTAGCATGTTCAACCACCGCGACCGGAAGCGCTCTTATTTTGATATCTCCGGTTGTCACTCGTGTGTCGGTTTGTAGACGACGCGGATAAATCTCTTAAAGCACACCGGGACTAGTTACGTACCTAAAGGCGGAGGAGCAAGATGACGGTACCTTGTAATTTCCGCTAATTTGACGATAAAACACCGCATCCTGCTCGAAGGAGGCGAGCGGTCGCGGGGGATGGTCTCTAAGCAAGCCCCGGGACGACTCGGCGGTTGGGGCTGTTTTAATGGAGCGAACGCTGGAGCTGAGGCATCAAATATAGTGTAAATAAGTGAAATGTTGGTAAGTGGCCATTTTGTTTCATCAATGTTATGTGATTCTAATTACTCAAATGAAATATATCACTTTATTCTGGTTAATTATATTGACAGGAAGCTTATTCTAGTTGCAGGTGGCTTTGGGGTCCCTCCAGCCATGGTGACCTATGACCCCAGTGTGTCCTAACTCCTAATCCAGTCCTGATCCACCAGAGGTAAGAGCAGTCAAGATGGAAGACAGGTGTGAACGTTGTGTAGAACCTAAAGATTTGTAAATGTCCAATAGAAACATTTCCAGTGTTTAATGGTCCAAGACAGTCAACCAATCAGTGCTTCTCAACACTGTCTGCTTGGTAACAGATTAAAAGCTTAAAAACAATTAGCAGCAGTTTACCATAAAATGGCACCACAGCGACCTCTAGTGCTTGTTAGCATAACTAGCTTACTTGAAACTAGGTTTTTACTTGGATCAAGTTTTGATTTAGTGTTTGTGTTACCGCCTAAAATATCTCTTTCAAATAGAATATGCCTCACATGATACATTGTGGTGGTCTACAACCACACTTAAGCTTTTATTTTTTTTAGTTTCCTTAATATTACAAACAGAGAGTGCTCTTGTTGCATAGATGAACTTTGACCGACACGGTTTTGCTGTAGATCCTTAAAAGACAGCAAAAGTAGCACAGTACTCCTGTCAATTTGGAGGATCTTTGACTTATGGGGTAGATCATTAATAACAGCAGAGCGCTCCTGTCATATAGAAGATATTTAAATCAGCAGTGCTCTTCTCATATCGAGGATCTTTGACTAGCATTTTTGCAGTCGGTCCTTAAAACCAGCACTGTGCTCCTTGTCATATACAGGATCTTTTCACGAATGTTTTTTTTTTGTAGTTTCCAAAATATTGGAAACATTTTTGCTGTAGATCCTTAAAAGACAGCAAAAGTAGCACAGTACTCCTGTCAATTTAGAGGATCTTTGACTTATGGGATAGATCATTAATAACAGCAAAAGGCTCCTGTTATATAGAAGATCTATTTGCACTACTTCCTTAAAATCAGCAGTGCTCTTCCCTTATAGAGGATCTTTGACTAGCATTTTTGCACACGGTCCTTAAACCCAGCACTGTGCTCCTGTCTTATACAGGATCTTTTCACTATTTTGCTGTAGGTCCTTGGACTAGCGTTTTGAATGCTCACTCAGGGTGTCCCGGACCTCTCCATTTGTCCACTTTCCCTCCTCCCTCCCCCAATCACTGATGGTGAATAATTCAGTAGAGCTATCAAGGAGGAGGAGAAGTAGAGAGATGGGGGGGTGGGAGCAAATGAGGATGCTAACAGGCGGATAGCGAGATGCATGCCAGACAAATGATGGAGACACACTTCCCTAGCATGTACAGGATAGAGGTTTAACATTAGCATTATTATATACACAAAAATATAAATAAATACTGAAAGTCTTTTTGAAGATGATAATTTCTTATTTATTGACCGTTTATTATAATGAATGGAGTCTTAGTCTTGAGACGAGCACAAACCGATGCAAGGCGGCCATATTTAGTCCCGGCTTCTATTATTAGAGCCTTTGCCCTATTTTAAAACATTTGGGAGAGGGAAAAAAGCGACTGACGCGGTGCTCATTAAGGCCGCGGATGCATTCACGCACCAGTGAGCCTGCGAGCGGTTGCTATTGGTAACGGCTCGGCTCACTTGGAGATGGGGGTGGGGGGGTGGGTGTGCTTTTTAGGGTGCAGATAGAGAGCTCGTATAATGTATGGAATCTTCAACACCCGCCCACGTTGCCGTTTCGGGCGCAAAATCAGGTGTACGCTGGGAAGTAATCTCTCCATCATTTGTCATCTCTTTCGCATCCTCATTTGCTTCCTCCACCTCTCTCCTCCTCCTTGATAGTGCTACTGAATTATTCAACAACAGTGATCGGGAGGGGGGAAAGGGGAGCAGTGGAGGTGTCCGCGGGAAGCCGTGAGTCAGCATTGAGCGTTTTAAGGCACAGCGAGAGAGGGAAGCGATACCCTTTAGGTGATACGAGCGGATGCTGCAAGCCGTGCGTGCGCCAGCAGAGACGCTGATTAGCATAAGAAGGACGCGTTCTTAGCAGCCAATTTTTATTTATTTATTTTTTAATAAAAGGAGGCGATGGGAGACAGCTACGTGTACCGGCGACTTCCCTATGCCAGAGGAGGCGAGGAGGGCGACGAGAAGGATGGAGAGGAGGGAGGAAGGATGCGAGAAAGTGTCGGGCGACAGATGGTAACGAAGTTGTGGGAAGGATGAATCACTGTCTTGCATTTCGTAACAAATGTTCTGTATTCCTCTGAAATTATTGTTTATGAGCAAATGATGCATCAATATTGGCGAGAAGCCAATCAGCTTTGATTTGGATCGAATCCAGATTGCACACAGTGTAAATACAACATGTCCTGACACTAAATACCTCTGCTAAATGTTATTAGCTCTTGTTGTGTTAGCATAGGATCCGGATCATACTTGATTTGTCTTGATTTGCAAGGCATTTAATTAAATGGTAGTGGTTTAATTTCATTTGAACATGCATCAGATTACAATTGAATGCATCACATAATCAGTTCACAGTTCCACATGTCCAAAAAGGAGTAGGAAGAAGCAAAGCTTATTAAATCCTACCCCTCCATCTGGTACTTTTACAGTCAGTAACTGTTACATTTGTTCACTTCCTGCTTTCCTAATATAGTTTGAGTTTAATCACGTACCAAAGTACAAGGTGATATGACCATACAATTACATAATGGGTACCATAGTAACTGTCAATAGTTAATAAAAAAAAATAATAAAAATGAATAAAATAAATTAATAAATCTAATAAATTTGCTAAATACAAGGATGAAGAGTCTGGAACCAGTCATGATGTGCTATACATATCACTATATTGACGGTTACTATGGTACCCATTGTGTAATTGTATGGTCATATCACCTCGTACTTCGGTACGTGGTAAAAATAAAAACAAATTTCAAATTTATTAATTTAATTTAATTTTTATTAACTATATTAGGAAAGCAGGAAATACACAAATGTATCAGTAACTGTTACATTTGTTCACTTCCTGATTTCTTAATTTTTAATTTTAATTTTTTTGTCACGTACCAAAATACGAGGTGATATGACCATACAATGACATAATGGGTACCATAGTAACTGTCAATATAGTGATATATATATATATATATATAGCACATGACTGACATTATCCAGCGTATGATTGTCATTCAACCAATTTAAGTGTTTTCACATGAGTTCAATTCTTCGCTGCTTTGAAAAATGCTACCAACTCCAAAATACCACACAAAGGAGCATTAGAAGCAATGGTTAAAAAGTCTGTGACTCTAGTGTAATGTGTGTAGATGCAGGGCGAGGAAGGAACAGAGTGGCTGCTGGAGCTGCTGACCGACGTCCAGCTGCAGCAGTACTTCCTGCGCATCCGGGACGACCTCAACGTGACGCGACTCTCGCATTTCGACTACGTCAAGAATGAAGATCTGGAGAAGATCGGCATGGGCCGCCCTGGTACGATTCAAACCTTTCTCTGTGATCACTGAATATTGTACAATGTTGTCATTGGTGGTGTGGTGCTCTGCTGCTTTAGGTCAGAGGAGGCTGTGGGAGGCCGTTAAGAGGAGGAGAGCGCTTTGTAAACGCAAGTCCTGGATGAGCAAGGTGGAGTGCAACACATACCGAATGTTATCAGTTTGTTTCGAGGGAACTAACAAGTAGAAATGATGTCAATATGTGGGATAGTCAATCCCTGCTATTTGCTGGCGGTTACATCCCAACACCAATCCTAAATAGGGAACCATGGACACACTTTTCATTCATTCATTTTCTACTGCTGGAGCCTATCCCAGCTGTCTTCGGGCAAGAGGCAGGGTACACCCTGGACTGGTGGCCAGCCAATCACAAGACACATATAGACAAACATATACAATACAGTATGGGAAAACTTTTAAGGAGTTATTTTTTATACTCATATTGGTACATGTTTGTATATTTGAGTGTGAAGTTGCTGTATGATGTCTTTAGTGACTGTTATATTGTTATATACAATATTTTTATACACTATACTGTTATATACAATCACAGGGCACATATAGACAAACAACCATTCACACTCACATTCATACCTATGGACAATTTGGAGTCGCTAATTAACCTAGCATGTTTTTGGAATGTGGGAGGAAACCGGAGTACCCCGGAGAAAACCCACGCATGCACGGTAAGAACATGCAACCTCCATACAGAGATGGCCGAGGGTGGAATCGAACTCAGGTCTCCTCGCTGTCTGGTCTGTACGCAAACCACATGCACACCGTGCAGCCGGAAAACTAACATTCATTCATTAATTTTCTACCGTTTATCCTCACGAGGGTCACGGGGGATACTGGAGCCTATCCCAGAGGCGAGGTACACCCTGGACTGGTCGCCAGCCAATCACAGGGCACATATAGACAAACAACCATTCACACTCACATTCATACCTATGGACAATTTGGAGTCGCTAATTAACCTAGCATGTTTTTGGAATGTGGGAGGAAACCGGAGAAAAACATGCACACTCTACACAGAGATGGCCAAGGGTGGAATTGAACTCGGGGCTCTTAGCTGTGTGGCCTGCATGCTAACCACTCGCAGCCCGCTCATGCGGTTATACTTGTTAATAAATAACCATGTACTCAAAATACAGCTGTATTTGATCCACTTTCTCATGCACTCCAGATTATTGTTAATGTAAAAAATGTATTACTTGTTGTCATATTTCATAGATAACATCCTCTCTGCCTGCCTCCTAATTAGGTGTTTCCTGTGAAGCGGCCCGACGCCGACCCCCAACAGGCAATCCCGCATGGCGCGTCATGCGGCGGCGGCGGGGCGGCCACGCCCAACAGCGACTCTGCAGCCTCCCTCACCTGCCTCATCCGAGAGTCTGAGCTGCAGTTGTTCGAGCGCTTGGGCGACGGCACGTTCGGAGTGGTGCGCCGGGGCGAGTGGAGCGCCCCCAGCAGTCGAGTGGTGGGTTTGACTCATAAAAACGACATACAACAACAACGTCCTTTACCTTTTTTTTTTTTTTTGTCATGCAGCTGTCAGTGGCGGTGAAGTGTCTCAAGGCCGGCGTGCTGGACTCGGACGGCCTGGATGATTTCATCAGAGAGGTGAACGCCATGCACTCCCTCAGCCACCAGAACCTGATCCGCCTTTATGGGATTGTTCTCACACAGCCCATGAAAATGGTGAGTACCACACACACACACGGTGTCAACGTGGTCTTAACGTGACGCCACCGTGTTCCAGGTGACTGAGTTGGCGCCTCTGGGCTCGCTGTTGGACCGTCTGAGGAAACGTCAAGGTCACATTCTGATCTCATCACTCTGCAACTACGCTGTCCAGGTTGGTTTTTTTCCCACAAAAACAAGCGATATTGAACACATCCCAACGCCGTATGTGCTATGACTCCAGGTGGCATGCGGTATGGCCTACCTGGAGCAGCGCCGTTTCCTCCACAGAGACTTGGCGGCCCGTAACGTGCTGCTGTCCACCAATGAAACGGTGAAGATCGGCGACTTTGGCCTGATGAGAGCGCTACCGTCACACGCCGACCAGTATGTCATGGAGGAAGGACACAAAATCCCTTTCCCATGGTGAGTCGACATGTGGACTTGAACATCCACACATCCACTCACGTACTCTCCATGTCATTCACTCCAGGTGTGCTCCAGAATCCTTAAAATCCCGCACCTTCTCGCATGCATCCGATACATGGATGTTCGGGGTGACTCTGTGGGAGATGTTCACCCATGGACAGGAACCGTGGCTGGGCCTGAATGGAAGCCAGGTGCCTTCAAACAAATTGTTTCTGCAACTTCCTTAATGCACGGCAATCGAGTGGTTAGCGCGCAGACTTCACAGCTAGGAGACCAGGGTTCAATTCCACCCTCGGCCATCTCTGTGTGGAGTTTGCATGCGTGGGTTTTCTCCGGGTACTCCGGTTTCCTCCCACATTCCAAAAACATGCTAGGTTAATTGGCGACTCCAAATTGTCCATAGGTATGAATGTGAGTGTGAATGGTTGTTTGTCTCTATGTGCCCTGTGATTGTAGATAACAGTATAGTGTATAAAAATATTGTATATAACAGTCACTAAAGTCATCATACAGCAACTTCACACTCAAATATACAAACATGTACCAATATGAGTATTAAAAAACAACTCCTTAAAAGTTTTCCCATACTGTATTGCATCTGAGCAACGCATTCATTGGGGTGCTGCAATGACGTTAGCCCCTCTCTGGGCTCCTGAAATAAAGACACACATCATCAAAAGTATAAGATACAGATGTATTTACTACACTAAAAAACATGCTAGGTTAATTGGCGACTCCAAATTGTCCATAGGTATGAATGTGAGTGTGAATGGTTGTTTGTCGATATGTGCCCTGTGATTGGCTGGCGACCAGTCCAGGGTGTACGCCGCCTCTCGCCGCCAAGACAGCTGGGATAGACTCCAGCACCACCCGTGACGCCCGTGAGGATAAGCGGCAGAAAATGAATGAATGAATGAATTGAGCGTCTGCTTGCAGATCCTCCACAAGGTGGACATGGAGGCCGAGCGGCTGTGTAAGCCAGACGACAGCCCTCAGGACATCTACAATGTCATGCTTCAGTGCTGGAGCCCCAAACCCGAGGATAGACCCACCTTTGTTGCCCTGAGGGACTTCTTGATGGAGGTAGAACTTCTCTTTACTGAAGATATCTTTTGATATTATGTGCTAACGTGATTCTTCTTCAGACCATGCCGACAGACATGAGAGCTCTCCAGGACTTTGCAGAGGAAGACAAACTTGAGATCCAAATGAATGACGTCATCACCATCATAGATGGAAGGTCAGTCCATCTATCTATCAGTCTTGTGTGTGTGTGTGTGTGTGTGTCACAATAGCACAAAGCACCATTTGTTGATGTCAAATTCCTTGCATGCTGTAGAAATTACCGAGTACACCAGTGTGATCACATGACGGACAGCTTGCAGACCGTTCGACATCCCCATCACGGCGTCTTGAGGTGGCTCCCCTTATGTGTTTCTTCAGGGCGGAGCACTACTGGTGGCGAGGACAGAACAGACGAACGCTACGCGTGGGCCAGTTCCCTCGTCACGTGGTGACGGCGGTAGCCGGCCTATCCGCCCACGACATCAGCCGCCCGCTCAAGCACTCGTTCATCCACACCGGGCATGGGGACACCGACCCTCACCGGAGCTGGGGCCATGCTGACCGTATAGACAGGTCAGAAGCGGTGCTTTGGATTGTCACTGGTGGTCATAAGCCATCTAGTGGTACACAAATAATATTACATGTATGCATATGGTAATGGTAATGGATTTATTTCATGTGAACATGCATCAGGTTACAATTGAATGCATCACATAATCAGTTCACAGTTCCACATGTCCAAAAGGAGTAGGAAGAAGCAAAGCTTATTAAATCCTACCCCTCCATCTGGTACTTTTACAATCAGTAACTGTTACATTTGTTCACTTCCTGCTTTCCTAATATAGTTTAGGAGTTTAATCACGTACCGAAGTACAAGGTGATATGACCATACAATGACACAATGGGTACCATAGTAACTGTCAATAGTTAATAAAAAAATTAATAAAAATTAATAAAATAAATTAATAAATCTAATTGTTTGTTCACTTCCTGCTTTCCTAATATAGTTTACGTTTTTTTTTGTTTTTTTTTATCTCGTACCGAAGTAGGTGATATGATATAGGTGATACTATATTAGGAAAGCAGGAAGTGAACAAATGTAACAGTTACTGATTGTAAAAGTACCAGATGGAGGGGTAGGAAAAAAAAAACAAAAAAACCCAAATATGGTAAAATAATAAGGGGGGAAAAAACAAACCAAAAAAAACAAATATGCTAAAATAATAAGGGGAAACACCCCCCCTGCCCCCCCAAAAAAACAAATATAGTAAAATAATAAGGAGAAAACAAACAAAAAAAAACCTTAATCTATACTAGGAAAGCAGGAAGTGAACAAATGTAACAGTTACTGATTGTAAAAGTACCAGATGGAGGGGTAGGATTTAATAAGCTTTGCTTCTTCCTACTCCTTTTGGACATGTGGAACTGTGAACTGATTACGTGATGCATTCAATTGTAATCTGATGCATGTTCAAATGAAATTAAACCATTACCATTACCAGTATTGAAATAGTTCTGGCCACCTTATGTTGTATATTTGTCATATGAGGTTTCCAGCTCATATTTGATATGTAATCATTCAATACAAAGTATTACATATTTAAATTAGAATGGTTCGAATACACTGTAAGGGAAACGACTTGCACATTGCTATTACTATTAACGTCCACTGGACTGCAGCACTGCACCACAAACTGCCTCCATTCTGCACACATCTCATAGTCTCTTCCTATGTGTGTCCTCTCCAGTCTATATTTAGGGAACCCCATGAAACCCCCCGACGTTCTCGGAATGGACCCTTGCATGTCAAGACCGACCAAGCTCCCCAACCGTGCCAAGAGTAACTAAGCACACACTTTAAAAAAAAATCCTTTTCAGCAAAGGCCGACGTGTAAAAGGTGTTTAACTTCCTCGCAGAGCAACCCCCTCCTCGTCCTCCTCAACCTGCAGTCCTGCTGAAGAGTGAGTGTCCCATCAGATGCCCGCTACTATGTCCGCCCGCGTCCTGACCCTTCTAATGTTCTGCCCTCAGAGCCCTACTACGATTCCGTCATGGAGGATTATGACGACGACGATGACCCCGCCGTCGGCCCTCGCCCCGGCCCCAAGAGGCTGGGCGTGTCCCTGGGCCTCAAGCTCCGCCCGTGGGAAGGCTGCTGCGGCACACAGGCGGATGCCAGCGAAGTGTCGCTCATCGACTTCACTGACGACAGCTTCAGCTCGACTACGCCTTCGCCGCTCACAGAGACGCAGCAGCCAGATGATGACACACTGAAGGTGTAGCTAATTCTATAACGACACCACATTTGTATATTCTGCTTATTGGACGGTTTTCATTGTGTTTACATAAACCAAATATTTTTATAAATAAGACTCACTCAAACTCAGCATGATCCTCCCGGGGGTCCACTATAACCTCTTCTCCTCAGATGCACACAATGTGACGAGATGGTGCGCATTGATTGGTGACGCAATCCTTCACACTTTAACGGCTAGCTTTGTCTCCTGCTATTTGCACCCATCTTGCATCAGAAGCAAACAGGAGAACTGCTTGGATGGTTAGATGGATACATTTTGGGAAACTAATCCAGTGTAGCTTCATCCACTATATTATTAACACTAGCCGAAACAAAACATATCCACTTGTATTATAGGGTATCTCATTGATAATCAATACTTTTGTGTTAAGTTGCTGTATGATGACTTTAGTGACTGTTATATTGGTATATACAATATTCTTATACACTATACTGTTATATAGTACAATCACAGGGCACATATAGACAAACAACCATTCACACTCACATTCATACCGATGGACAATTTGGAGTCGCTAATTAACCTAGCATGTTTTGTGGAGCATGGAATGTGGGAGGAAACTGGAGTACCGGAGAAAACACACACATGCACGGGGAGAACACGCAAACTCCACACAGAGATGGCCGAGGGTGGGATTGAACTCGGGTCTCCTAGCTGTGAGGTCTGCGCGCTAACCACTCGACCGCCATGCAGCCTGTGGAATATTTTCTTTAATTAATTCAGTCATTCATTCATTTTCTACTGCTTATCCTCACAAGGGTCGCGGGCATGCTGGAGCCTATCCCAGCTGTCTTTGGGCGAGAGGCGGGGTACACCCTGGACTGGTGGCCAGCCAATCACAGGGCACATATAGACAAACAACCATTCACACTCACATTCATACCTATGGACAATTTGGAGTCGCCAATTAACCTAGCATGTTTTTGGAATGTGGGAGGAAACCGGAGTACCCGGAGAAAACCCACGCATGCACGGGGAGAACATGCAAACTCCACACAGTGGAATTGAACTCGGGTCTCCTAGCTGTGAGGTCTGCGCGCAAACCACTTGTACACCGTGCAGCCCTCTTTCCTTATTAGCAGGACAATTTAATCATGTTTAAAATATTGATCAGCATAGATAATGTTATTATTTTAGGACACCCCCTCCATCCTGGACTGGCCCCTCCCACAGCCTGCTTACGATGAAGTGGCTACAGAGCTCCAGGACCAATCGGAGGACCAGGAGGTGCGATGCATCAACAAGGGGACAACCGAAGAGCCCCCGCCCACTCCCTCCACTGCCGCCATGTTGGGCAGGAACGAGTCGCAGTCAGCTGACCTCTTCCAAGAGCTCCAAAGAGAGGTCCAGAATGGTTTAGGATGTATAAGGTGTCATTGTTTGGGCTAACTTATTTTCCCTCCGTATCGATGAAGGTGATGGTGAAGCTGCAGGTTCCCATGGCGACAGGTCGCTCCCTGCCGTCCTCGCCGCTCCCGCTGCCACTGGCTCCACTCGTACCTCACCGACAGATCTACATTCCCCCTCCTTCGCCCTCCGCCAGCTTCACGTCCGGGTTCGGGGACCGTCCGGTGCTGCCACCTCGCAGCCCCGTCCCTCCGCTGCGCCCCTCCAAGGGCCCCTCCCACCCACACCACAGCTCCATCTCGCTGGAGCTGGAGGACACACCTCCTCAGATCCCTCCCCGGGACCGCACTCTCTCCCAGCCGAGCTCACGTTCCTCCTCACCTCTCACTTTGGCGCCACCAGCGTCATCCTCCCCGCTCCTTCCCCCACCCCCGCTTTCCGTCTCCCCTCGTCGAGCGTCTGGCCTCCTGGGTCCACTCCTGTCCTCCTCCTCGCCTCCCAAAGGGGCTCCCCCTGCTTCTTCTACCTCTTCCTTGGATCCTCTGGCCTTGCAGGAGGCTCGGGGACTCTCCGCTGTGATTGACAGCTCACAGAGCGCCGTCCCGGCCCCGTTGCCAGAGCGACCTGCCTTACTGGAGAGGTGCGATGTGAGACACTCTGCACTCGACTGACAGGCGGGACAACAAATTGAGTGTTTTTTTTTGGCGTGAGATGCTTGTATCAGCAGCCGTTATGCAACCGTGTTCTGTTTTCTGCCGTTTGAGCACACTTGACACTATTTTTACTGAAGCGTCGATAAACAGATGAATGGAAAAAAAAATCACTCAATACAATCTCTGCTTGATTGACAGGCTTAAGTGTATTTGTCTCCCTATGTCAATCACTTTACAGAGTTTGAACTCTGACATTTACTTGCTGTTTGGTTTTGATTCTGTCAGTCTGCAACAAGACAAAATAATTAGTACTCATAATAAATAAATTGGAATATTAGATTACAGAAAACAGTGATTAAACAAACAAGTGATGTATTTTCATAAGCCAGCATCTGCTACTTCCTGTCTCCTTCTGATCAAGATACGGAGCAGCTAATATGGCCGCGGTCAAACCCATGATGCAGCAGCCTGCCCGGACCAAGCCCGACTCTTCCTCTTACAACAACAACAACAATGGACGGCCGGCAGCTCCCAGCATGCAACAGGAGCTAAGCATCTCACAGGTGAGTGTGCCGGAACGACATTGCTTGTGAATGTAACATTCTATGCCGTGTTTGCCTTTGAGTAGGTCCAAGGAGCCGTTCATGGGGTCACACTGGATGAGTGTCAGGCTGCACTGCAAAGTCACAATTGGGGAATCCAGCAAGCTGTCAATCATTTAAAGGTACAATGTATTTTTTAATTTTTATTATAAAGTAGATTTAGTTTCCTAAATGTGTGTACCAAATGTACTCATTCAGAATATAATAACACTACATATAGTGTGCTAACCGGAAAATGTATGCAAACCAAGGTAAAATTTGCTAACCAAGGTTCCACTGTAGCATAAAAAGACTCCACATTCTGTAGCTGCAAAATGTCTCAATACTTTTATCATTTTAGTACGGCAACAAAAAAAAGTTTTCTACCATTATTGATGAAGGTGGAGCAGTTGTTTCGTTTGGGTCTGCGGTCCCGGTCCGACTGCGAGGTGCTCCTGCAGCGCTGCCAGTGGAACCTGGAACAGGCCAGCTCGCTCATGCTGGACACGTATGGACCACACTGCAACAGGTACGAAATCCAATGAAAATATTTTTACTTTCCCATTTAAAAAAAAAAAAAAAATAATAATAAAGGTGTTCCTCAGGGTACTGTGCTAGAACCATTGTATTTTACTTCAGGAACCCTTTTTTTTTTCTCACAGGAAGTGACAGCGGCGGCATAACTGTCCAAGGACAAGCGCCCGGCACTGAATGTTCTTCTCTTGTATGTACTGTGAATACCTGCTAGCAATCTGTACCGCACAATGGAATCGCTTAGTTGAACACCTGCTATGTTATTTATTTTGTACTACATGAGGTATGTACATACTTTTCCACAGCTGTCAAAATTCCACAAATACGCAACAGTACTCATACCGTGTATTCGCGCAGGTGGAAATAAAAGCGGTACGGAAGAGTAAAGTAGGAACCGCGCCTGTAGTGTCTTATCTGCCCCCGCAGGAATCAAACGATCAAAAGTGGCAGTGCATTGTGGCGCGCTGGATCAGTGTGTTATCCCTGGACAGCCTTTCCGATCCGCAACAGCACTAAGCACTCTGGTTGCATTCACCAGTGGTGCATGACACACAGGCAGGCGGAAAGTCAACCTCATGACTCGATTAAAATTTGTAGTATCCAATCGCATGACTGGTTCGATGCCAAACGAACGCTGATGGTTTTTTTTTTCAATGATGGTTTGTGATTGGCAGCTGAATCAATGAATAAAACCACCCAAAACTTGATCCATATTCTCCAGCTACAAATGATCTTCATGAGTCGTTCCGACAAACGTGACGTGCATGCCACCTTACACGTGGGAGCGTCACTCGCCCCCCCACGCGAACTAGACATTTGACCCGGCAGCTGCAGCATGACGCTGCCTTCACAAAAGAGAGTAATTTCTAATATTTTCACAGCCAGTGTAAGTGTTCTTTTCATGAATGCACCACCCCCCCCCCCCCCTCCCCATATGTCCCTCTATGTATGGTCAATTCTTGCCACATGACCTTGCGTGATGTACTAAAAGCACTTTGTGGCTCTAACTCTCCATCTGTAAAGATGTTCACATTTGAGAAAAACTAATTTCACTTTCAGTTTGCCCTCTTCATGGTTTTACAATGTGTCCTTTTTTTCCTTGACTGACAGCTCTAACAAACAGGAATTAATGAGAAATCAAACAGTTTTGAAAAGGGTATAACTCCATTTCTAAAGATGTTGGGCTCTAGCAAACCACAGTGAGAGCCATTATCCAGAAATGACGAAGACGTGGAACATTGGTGAACCTTCCCAGGAGTGTCCGAGCAACCAAAATGACCCCAAAAAAACGCAGTCACGACTCATCTAAGAGGTCACAAAAGACCCCACAACAGCATCAGTTAAGGTCAGTGTTCATCTTGATGATCCCAAAGACTTTTGGGAAAATATTGTGGTCTAGAGACTAATGTTAAACCATATAGACCCAGACTGTGTTGCCAACATGCTAACCACTAAACCACCGTGCAACCTATAAGTTACTACATACTAATATAATTACATTTTTATTGTATTCATTAGGCATTCATTTTATTATTAATAGTTTTAAAGTCTGAAAACATTGCATTATTACAGTGTTAGTAGAAATATGGCTCTTGTATTATTTATCATGTGACCTTGTTGATATTGTTTACATATACTGCCGTCATAAATATGATGACAATAATATGAATATTTGCACAGAGCGAGACCCAAAGAGCGTGGGAGAGTAAAGGCGGAGGAAAAGTGACTTATCCTTGAACTGGAAGGGGGGAAGGGGGTGGTAACGATCGATGGTGTCAAACTGAGAGGAGAAAGATGTTCTCCCCGAGGAGAGTGAAAGTGAAAGCTGGAGAGGACAGACATGAGGTGTGATGATGAAGAAGAGACAAAAGAGGAAGGCCATTCGGGGAGAGGTGAGCTTTATCCGTCGGAGACGTTCTCCTCAACCTACGCATCACAAATGACTCAACTTTCCGTTTGACCTTTCCTGTATTATTTCCCTTGGAATCTCTCCCTATTGGATAAGCAGTGGCTGGGTTCCTGAGGGGCGTGGCCAAAGCTTTTTAATTGGTGCTTTGTGTGCCTCAATATTATGTTGTCATCCTTCAGCCGTCCACTACCCCACACTCTAAAGTTACCAATGCGCTTGAATGCATCATGGCACAACAAGTGCAGAGCTTAATTGATCCTGTCCCAACACAAAGAAAGGAGATAGACATGGTGTTGTTCATCATTCTGGATTGGAAGTCTTCAATCGCAGTGCTTACAAGTGAGTGTGATTTAGATTTGATTAGATCCTACTCAAGGGCTGCATGGTATTGGAAGGTTAGCGCCCAGGCTTCACAGCTAGGAGACCCAAGTTCGATTCCACCCCGGCCATCTCTGTGTGGAGTTTGCATGTTAAAACATGCAAAAACATGCTAGGTTAATTAGCGACTCCAAATTGTCCATAGGTATGAATGATACATTAAAAATACATTAACTGTTGGCTGCATGGTGGACGAGTGGTTAGCGCGCAGGCCTCACAGGTAGGACACCTGAGTTTAATTCCACCCTTGGCCATCTCTGCGTGGAGTTTGGCATGCGTGGGTTTTCTCCCACATTCCAAAATGCCATGCTATGTTGCTAACATGCTAATTGGCGACTCCAAATTGTCCATAGGTATGAATGTGAGTGTGAATGGTTGTTTGTTTATATGTGCCCTGTGATTGGCTGGTGACCGGTCCGGGGTGTACCCCACCTGGGATAGGCTCCAGCTGTGTGAGGATAAGCGGTAGAAAATGAATGAATTCATAGATCCTCCTCCAGATGATGATGTAGTGTAGAGGTTTGTAGTAATACTGGTATTCATTATGTTACACATTTTGATACTACCTTTTTGTATATTTGTATAGCTGAAGGCCCCACGCCCTGCTGTAGCCAATGGGAGGTTCCAAAAAAAAAATTATTTCAAATACTAAAAACACAAACGTGGTCACATAAAACAATCGATTAAAATAATTGATCATGATTAATCACATTTGTTTGTAGTTAATTCACAATTAATCACATTAATCGCAGCTGGAAATTTTTTTATGTAAACTACATCTTTGTGGTAAACGTTTTGATGTGGAACTACAGCAATAATTGTATAAAAAATTTATGTAAAGGGATATCAATCAATCAAACTATGGTGGGGGCTGAGGGTCAAACAGGATAATCGCACATCAAATTTGCCGCCATTTAAGGGAACTTCCGTTAGCATCATCTATGTGTAAACAATGCAAGAGACTAACCCAGTATCTAGTTTTAAAGGACATTGTCAATCATCTCTCTTACACTTGTAGTGTAATTGATGAGAGCAGAGGCGGCTGTTAATTCCGATGTGTGCCGGGTCCGACACATGTCAGTCATCCTGATGTGCCGCTGAGATGCCATGCTCCGCCCGAGGCTGTGCTGCAACATCCACACACGCACACATTGTCTTTCCACGGCAGCAACATCTGGAGGTCTTTTATTCAAAGAGATCTTTTACTTCCCTGATTGACAGCCAGTCGGCCCTTCCGAAACCTGTGTCTCACCAGTTCTCCCGACTCCTTACCTTGCCTCCCGCCTCTTTAACCAATCAGCGCCTTGCTTCCTGTCTTAACACCTGTTTCTAAACCCTCCACTTCCTCGTTCCCCTCCTCCTGTGTCAATGCACTAACCTTCCCTTAATGAAGTTTTAATGACGTCCTTACCCTCCCGTCTATCCCACCTGTGTCTCAACCTCATCACCTTGTCCTTGTTATGCATTCACATTGCGTTAGTTAGTCCTTGGCCCAGGGGTCTCAAACTTAATTTACCCGGGGGCCACTGGAGTTAAGGTCTGGGTGAGGCTGGGCCGCATCAGGTTTTCAAAATAAAAACGCATTTATTAAAAACTATATTAAAATGCTATATCCAACACTTTTTCAGTTCTTTGGTTACAGTTTTCCACAAAAAAAGCTCTGATAAAACATTTCACTCTTCTTAATTCATCTTAATTGTTTTTTTTCTACACAAAATAAGATGAAATAAATAAATAAACAAATCACAAATAAAGAAAATAAATCAGATCAAATCAAATCAAATCATAAATAGATCATAAATAGACCAGAATCAAATAAATTAAAGTAATAAAACAGCGAATAGGCTGCACGATGGTCGAGTGGTTAGCGCGCAGATCACACAGCTAGGAACCCCGAGTTCAATCCCATCCTCGGCCATCTCTGTGTGGAGTTTGCATGTTCTCCCCGTGCATGCGTGGGTTTTCTCCGGGTACTCCGGTTTCCTCCCACATTCCAAAAACATGCTAGGTTAATTGGCGACTCCAAATTGTCCATAGGTATGAATGTGAGTGTGAATGGTTGTTTGTCTATATGTGCCCTGTGATTGTATATAACAGTATAGAGTATAAAAATATTGTATATAACAATATAACAGTCACTAAAGTCATCATACAGCAACTTCACACTCAAATATACAAACCAATATGAATATTAAAAAAAACCTCCTTTGAAGTTTTCCTATCTTGTATTGCATCTGAGCAACGTATTCATTGGGGTGCTGCAATGACGTTAGCCCCTCTCTGGGCTCCTCAACTACTGGCACCATGTAAAAAACATTAATAAATACAACATTAAATAAAAATACATTAACTGTTGGCTGCACGGCGGACGAGTGGTTAGGTTGCAAGCCTCACAGGTAGGAGACCTGAGTTTAATTCCACCCTCGGTCATCTCTGTGTGGAGTTTGCATGTTCTCCCCGTGCATGCGTGGGTTTTCTCCAGGTACTCCGGTTTCTTCCCACATTCCTAAAACATGCTATGTTGCTAACATGCTAATTGGCGACTCCAAATTGTCCATAGGTATGAATGTGAGTGTGAATGGTTGTTTGTCTATATGTGCCCTGTGATTGGCTGGCGACCAGTCCAGTGTGTACCCGGCCTCTTGCCAGAAGACAGCTGGGATAGGCTCCAGCACCCCCTCAGCAAATAAGAAAGGCCGCATTTGGCCCGCGGGCCGTGAGTTTGAGACTTTTTCTTCTTGTTTCTTCTTTTTTTGCTTTTCCTTCTTACTTCAGGAATCAATAGCAGAATGTGGCTGATAAGAGGTCACGTCAACCCATTCACATTCTTGATTAAAAAAAAAAAATCCTTATCGGTAATGAGTATGGATTATATAAAGTGTATTGACTCCGTATTCAATGCACATGCTTACGTTGTTTGTCAGTGTACACAGATGCACTTCTCGTCCAAACATTATGAATGCATTACAAGCTCGGGGAGGATGTTAATTAACACCGGGTTGACGGGATGAATAATGTCAATAATGGCTCTTACCTTGCCCTGCTCACCCCTCCTCTATCTCTATCAGCCAACCTCCAATCCCCCCTCCCGTTTGTCGTCTTTCGTTCTCGTACTCGCTGTCCTTCTCGCTCCTCGTCTGGAACGACACTCAATGGAGCTCATTGTGAATGGACACAAATTAAACAAGTATTGATAAATGAAGATATTTCATTTGTGTGACATTGTCATTGACATTAATATTTTTTTGCATTTATTGTTTCTGAAAGGTGGCTGTGGTCAACCCCACCAATGAAAAAATGTGGAACTTCTATAATAGCACGTATTATAGTGAGCTCCTGCGCCGTCATTGAAAGGTTTGTATCCCTTCCCAATCCCCCCCCCCCACCCTCAGCTGTATATACTTATATGTGTAACCACCAGGGAAAATCTTTTTAACGTTTCAGCATTTATGTGCAAAATATGACTTTGTATTCGGTTTCACACATGATGAAGAGGATGTCAAATCAATGAATGCAGTACACAAAGTACACAACTCTTTTTTTTTTTTTAATGACACTAAAAAGTGTCGGGGGTTTCCAGGGTATTTGTAATTTTTGTGATTATAATTCATTATAACATTTTTTCATTATATTTGTAATATAGGGTTATTTTTTTTAATTTTATTTTTATTTTTTTGCGTAGATGCAGCATGTGAGTACAGTGACAGCATCCTTTCATCCAGCTGCTTGAACTAATGATTCCCCCTTGGGCTTGAACACACTCAGTGTGTGGATACGTGCTATTGATGCCGCAACATCGCAAATGAACTGCAAGATACTAGACAGACTAGAAATTGTTGTTTTTAATGGCGAGAGAGGCTAGATGAAAACATTTTTAATTACACTATGGAGCTTAAATACTTGTTTTTTTTTTAATTATAACTTTTTTTTTTTAGCACGCTCCATTTAGAGTGAATAGTTGTCTCTCATCAGTGGAATATGATATTAGGTACAAAAATTATGTATTTAAGTAAGTAATAGCAAGAGAGTGTATGATTGTGTCTCAGTATTCACGTTCAGGTCTGATTTATGTAGTCAAGCGCATGCGCAAACGCTGACACTGTGTGTCCACATGCTTGTTTCTCTCTCTGTGGCGCACAAGCAAGCGAAGTGGAGGATAAAAGCGCAGACATGCAAAGAAGAAGCGCACTGAGGAGCGCAAAACGTAGGGGCGGGGAGGGTGGGGGGGCGGAGACGCATTGTGACACCTGAGTTTTTTTTTTCCTCCTCCGTGCGTAAAAGTCTGACTAAAACACAACCGTGCGTTTTTTTTTACTTCCCGATGGGTTGAGTGCGCGCACCCAAAAAAAGTCCCACTCCCCCCTGGGTGGTTCGGTTCGGTTCCAAACTTGGCGGCATGATCGATTCCAACGTGAGTCTCAGCTGCGCACACTGTCCCGAGGGAGGATCCACCGCCACGGGTAAATACGAGGAGGTCTCCGGCTCCCTGCCGCCTCCATCCCTCACCCCCACCGGGCACCTGGTGGTGGCGGTGTGCCTGGGCTTCATCGGGACTCTGGGGTTCCTTTGCAACTTTGTGGTGCTGGCCATGTTCCTCCGGTACCGGGCTCTCCGCACGCCTATGAACCTCCTTCTGGTGAGCATCTCCGCCAGTGACCTTCTGGTGTGCGTACTGGGGACCCCCTTCAGCTTTGCAGCCAGCATTCAGGGACGCTGGCTGATTGGACGGGCGGGCTGCGTCTGGTACGGCTTCGTGAATGCCTGTTTGGGTGAGTCCTCGTCACTTTTATCACCTCTCACGTGTTAATGATCATAAATCGCAGTTATTGTATTATTATTATTATTATTATGACTACGGTGCGTTCATGTTTGGCTCAGTTAAAACGCACTTTAGTACCTTTTGTAACTGCCTTGTTTGTCCACGATCATGCGCAACAAAACAAGTCTCAGTTCTTCTGTGGTTGTGTTCACATGAGCTCTATACTGTGCGCTCTTTTAAAGTATATTTTAGAAGCTTTTGGTGAAATTTAAGTTAGTAATTAAAACGGAATAATAAAATAAACAACATATTTAACTCAACATATAGCATTAATTTTGGAATATTTCAGTTCCATCATGTAAAAAGTTACTTTATGAATCATGTCCTTTTAGTGTGAAACCAAAATTTGTTAGCAAACACCTATATGCATCCTGCTACAGGTACAGTTTATTAAAAAATAGTAGTTTAATAATCATGTGATTACCCATGCACACCAAAGTAAACGGCTAATGGAGCTAAAGGAAGTGTAGGAGTTATGATGATGATGATGATGATGATTGACGGCGATCCCCCACTGTGCTGTCCTCTATTTGCTGGCTGCATGGCGCTGATGAAGGTCTAAAAAGGTTACATAAGCCTCCATGGCGGGTTTGAAATGACTTCACTTCCTGTCCGCCTCTCTTTGAGGTACCCTGAGGATAGCATTTATAATAACACACATTATTTAGACATTATTTGAAGTGTAAAGATAACTATAGGGGTGCTATTTCATGTGTAGAGGGCTCTAATAATGTTAAAAAAATGTATTTAGAGGGTTGTAACCAGGTTTTCTTACTATGAAAATAGGAATACTCCATCATGGAAGTACACTGATACACTGAGTGTGATAAACAAGGGTTCGATTCCCTTGCTCAATCCCTGACATATTTTTTTTTCTGGAATTAGTCATGTTCCTTTGTCCTTTTTTCCTCTTATTGATTGATTGTCGGCAGTATTGATTAGAAAGGAAGCCAGCTGGGAAAAAAAAGTGGAAGCAGAAGATTGTTTGATTGCCTAGCAGGGCGTGGGGGGTGTTGTACTGTAGTATTGACGTCAACTGGATGGGCTATTGTTACCATGTACGGTGCAGGAACTCAAACCCCGGCTTTCATTTCGACTCTTTCTTCAAGTAGGAATCTTTTTTTTTTCCCAATACTGCATTTGACCTTTGAGAGCCAACATGGCCCATTTGGTAGCGGGCTAATGAGACCCTGTACACTGCAATTAGTGAAGGCTAGCAATCAAGCCTCAATGGGTCCTTTTCACCAAAACGTCTTCCGGTTCTTGCTTCTTCCTCATTGCTGTAATTGCTCACTCAAGCAGTCGGCCATCATGTCGCTCGACTGCAGGGTGCCGCAAACGCCTCAAAATACACAACATTCATTTGAACGGTTCACTCCAGTGTGGTGGCATTGCTAAATGGGATGTACAAATGTTCTTACACCAAAAGACGCATTTTTAAGCTGTCAAAGCAACAGATGGCGCTACAATATAAAGGCCTAGAGGTGTGTACATGCCAATAAGCATTTAAAATGTGATTTATTTACAAAGCAGATGCTTGAGGGCGGGGCATAATTATCGTAATGACGACAAGATAACAAAGTATCCATACCACAATATCATTTATCATCTTAATTGTGCATCGTGACACCCCAAGTCATTCCAACAGAATAATTATTTAAAATGTAATTAAAAAAAATAATATAATAATAAATCATAATATTAATTATGACTTGAATGATTTTAAATTTTTTTGTCTTGTTAATATAATTATTATTTATAGAAAATAAGGAATTAAGCAAAAAAAGTCCTGTATCACATAATACAGTATGAAATAATATATTAATTTTAAAAAGAGACAAAATAAAATGTTTGTATAATTTTTAAAAATATAAATTTATACAAACAATCTTAATTTTTTTTTAAATTTTGAATATTATTTATCGAAAATAACAAGGAATCAAGCAAAACAAGTCCTGTATCATGTAATACAGTATGATATAATATATTAATTTTAAAAAGACACAAAATAAAATGTTTATAATTTTTAAAAATATAAATTTATACAAACTAGCTTTAATTTTTTTTTAATTTTGAATATTATTTATAGAAAATAACAAGGAATCAAGCAAAAAAGTCCTGTATCACATAATACAGTATGAAATAATATATTAATTTTAAAAAGACACAAAATAAAATGTTTATATATATATTTTTTAATATAAATTTATACAAACTATCTTTAATTTTTTAAAATTTTGAATATTATTTATAGAAAATAACAAGGAATCAAGCAAAAAAGTCCTGTATCATGTAATACAGTATGATATAATATATAAATTTTAAAAAGACACAAAATAAAATGTTTGTATAATTTTTAAAAATATAAATTTATACAAACTCTTTAATTTTTTTTTTTAATTTGTGAATATTACTTATAGAAAATAACAAAGAATCAACCAAAAAAAAGTCTTGTATCATATAATACAGTATGAAATTATATATTTTAAAAAGACAAAAAATAAAATGTTTATATAATTTTTAAAAATCTAAATTTATACAAACTATCTTAATTTTTTTTTATTTTGAAAGCATACTTCAAAATAAATAGTTTTTTTTAAACACACATGTTCATGTGTGCATCAAATGCAGCAGCATCAGCCTTAATCCTGTTATGCACTTAAAAACAATTCAAACTCCTGAATGACCTCAAGCACGGTCCTTGTTTGCGCCATGTCCAAAACCAGAATCAAGTGACCCGCTAATTGAGTAGCACCAAGGAAGTAGTGATCTGTGATGCAGATAAGGCTTTTCGGAAGAGAACCAGCAACAGGACACTCAGCCATGATCTGGCTTTCTGCTGACTCAGCAGCGGGGGGGGGACGCTTCATTTTGCCACCAGGAAGAATCTGACTTTTTAGATTGGAGGAGGCCATTAAAATGGGCCATGTTTGATTTCATGCCAACATCGAGGACACAAGCGCTCCCTTAAGGCCATACACAAAACTGGAGGTCATTAGTACAAGTTGGAGGCTATTCCTTTTAAAAGAAAAAAAAAAAATCAACTAGCATGACACTACTGGACTTTTATTGCCTTAGGTAAAAAATGGTACATTCTAAATACCAGTTTTAACATGATTAGAGTCCAATAGACCTGAAATAACACCCCTATAGTCACCTTTACAGACGTTATAGACGTAAATACCGTATTTTCTGGACTATAAGTCGCTTCGGAGTAAGTCTAGTGCTAGCTTAGCCTGTTAAGCATAAAAACATACATAAGTCGCAGTTTTTACGGGTAATTTATTTTACAAACTTGACCAAAACAGACATTATTTCCTCTTGGATGGCATATTTTAAAAATAAAAGAATATAGAACAGGCTGAATAGGTGTAAGATATGCTAACACAATGGTTATTCAGCTAACAAAAAATAAACATGAACAGAAACTTTATGTAATATAAATAGTTTTTTTTTATTTATAAGTCGTTCTGGAGTATAAGTCGCAGCAACAGCCAACCTATGTAAAAAAAAAAAGTGCGACTTATAGTCCGGAAATTATGGTAATAGACTAGAAACAATATCACAATGTAACAATACTGACACCTAGTGACCAGTGTTGAATACTACATACATTTAAATAAAATGCTTAATTTTGGCTAGAAATAAGTGAAATATGCTTAAATATAATATGCTGTATTCAACCAGCATTTAAGTGCAAAGTGATGAGGGATTACTGTATTATAAACAAAAACATAACTTCATCTTGGAGTAAACTGCCTGCCCAGCATGCCTTGCAGCACTTTTTTTGTAAACATATATGCCGATATCGTCCATCTCTCAATTTCCAATACCAATAATAATAATAATAATAATAGGAATACTCCATCATGGAAGTTCACTGATACACTGACCGTGATAAACAAGGGTTCGATTCCCTTGCTCAATTCCTTATAAACAAAAACATAACTTCATCTTGGAGTAAACTTGGAGTGCTTCTGCCTGCCCAGCATGCCTTGCAGCACTTTTTTTGTAAACATATATGCCGATATCGTATAATAATACACATTATTTAGACATTATTTGGAGTGTAAAGATAACTATAGGGGTGCTATTTCATGTGTAGATGGCTCTAATAATGTTAAAAAAATTATTTAGAGGGTTGTAACCAGGTTTTCTTACTATGAAAATAGGAATACTCCATCATGGAAGTTCACTGATACACTGACCGTGATAAACAAGGGTTCGATTCCCATGCTCAATCCCTGACATATTTTTTTTTCTGGAATTGGTCATATTCCTTTGTCCTTTTTTCCTCTCTTTTCTTATTGACTGATTGTCGGCAGTATTGATTAGAAATTTCCAATACCGATATCGCATTTTTATGCTGATATCGGATATCTCTAATAAATCCGGTATGAAACATCCCAATATTTTTTCTAATTTATTTTGTCCTACGTCCCCGTCTCTCCTCAGGCATCGTGTCCCTCATATCCTTAGCCGTCCTGTCCTACGAACGCTACTGCACCATGATGGTGCCCAACATGGCCGATGGCAAAGACTTCCGCCCGGCGGTGCTCAGAATCTGCTTCTCGTGGTTCTACTCGGCGGCGTGGACCGTTCCCCCTCTGCTGGGCTGGAGCCGCTACGGGCCAGAGGGTCCCGGCACCACGTGTTCGGTGGACTGGCACACGCAGACCACCAACAACGTCTCCTACGTGGTGTGCCTGTTTGTTTTCTGCCTGGTGCTGCCTTTCGGGGTCATCGTGTTCTCGTATGGCAAGCTGCTGAACGCCATCAGACAGGTGAGAGTTCTAAGTGGCGTTCTAACGGCTTTGAAAGAAATGACCTTTCTTATGAAAATGGAAAAACCTTGGTTGTAAGCATGTGCATATGAATCTTTACTTTTCAATAGGAATATGACAAATACAGCCGTGCACATTAAAATTCAAGGTTAGCATTATTAGCATGACACCCTTTATCCGGTGGTGTTTTGAAAGGCTGTTGGCCATGAAAAAAACTACAAGAAGCACAAATTAATTAGCATTTTACTGTTATCTAGCGTTATACGCGAACTAGCTAGCTGCATTTTTCATTGTAATTTACCATAGAATTCAATTAAAATTATTTTATTGTTTTTGCTAACTTTTTTTATCAGTTTATGCTAACAAAAAAAAGATATGAGGTCGCGTTGTGTTAGACGCTAACCAGCTAGCTGCATTTTTCATTGTTATTTATCATAAAATTCCATTCAAATTATTTTATTGTTTTTGCTAACTTTTTTTTATGAGTTTATGCTAAAAAAAAAAAAAAAGATATGGTAGCCATTCTCTGTTTTCTGTTCACACTTTTTTAGAGGTCGCGTTGTGTTAGACGCTAACCAGCTAGCTGCATTTTTCATTGTCATTTACCATAAAATTCCATTAAAATTATTTTATTGTTTTTGCTAACTTTTTTTTTTATCAGTTTATGCTAACAAAAAAAAGATATGGTAGCCATTTTCTGTTTTTTGTTCACACTTTTTTAGAGGTCGCGTTGTGTTAGACGCTAACTAGCTAGCTGCATTTTTCATTGTCATTTACCATAAAATTCCATAAAAATTATTTTATTGTTTTTGCTAACTTTTTTTTATGAGTTTATGCTAACAAAAAAAATTTGGTAGCCATTTTCTGTTTTCTGTTCACACTTTTTTAGAGGTCGAGTTGTGTTAGCGAGACATGCTAATCCCTGCCGGCTAATCTTCTGTTGATTTGACAAATAATGTTTACATTTGAGGTATGGGTCGAGGCAGATCAGAAAGGCTTTTGCGGTCTCACCAACAAAACGTAAACACAAGTAGTTTTGTATTTTGCGCCACTTTTAGCCATGTTGATATGCAATAACGTGAGAAAATTATTACCACCAAAAAAACGCAAAACAGGCTACACATTTAAAAATAAAGCCTAGGCTATAACCTAGCATGATGTTGCTGTTAAAATGATAGCACTGTAGCTCACATAGCTATGCTAATGTTGCTAATGTTTTGCCAACTGTTTATTTTCTGTGGACTCTGTGTCTTTTAGCATAATAATTTAATTTGCTGGCTCATGTGCCTTTTTTACTGTGGGTTTCTCCCATGACCGCGACACTGTACTTTATTCATTGATTACCTTTTTAAAGGAAGCTGCATTGGGAGAATTCAAAGAAAGACATCCTTGGTTACCATGACAACAAATAAATGTGATATCAAGTTATTAATCCCTTTTGTCAGATTGTATAATTAAAATAGCCACAGGCTAACGTTGACGTATTCATGTGACCAAAGGTTGCTTGAGCCTGCGGTCATGCAAAGTAGCTATAATGGAGTAGAACATTAATCAAGAACATTTCCTCGTCATCTACATCAAATTAATTTGTCAAAGATTATTTTTTTTCCAGCACTAAAAGTATTTTCTTTGGAAATACTCGGCTCTTCTTGTTAAAGGGGGACACTATTATGCTAATTTTGTGGATTTTCCTTTAATTTCCAAAATGATCTATTTTAATGTATTCCACTCATGACCCGCCTCCGGGCACGCCCACTTCACTGTGATTGGTCCAACTCAGCTTGTACATCTCAGGGCTCAGGGGTCAGGGGTCACTTCCAAATGATGAATTATCTGAAACTTTGGTAAGGTTTAACACGATAATACAACATTTTAATAACATTTATATGTCAGGACAGCATCGTAGGTCTCCTAAAAGATAGTCACATTAAAAAAAAAACAAAAAAACAAAATTTAAACCAGTTCACGAGTGTATTTACAAAGTGAGAATGTGATAGAACAACACTAGCAGATATAGCGATATTTTGTTAGCTTTGTTAGCTTTTGTAGTTTTACCAGCCTCTTGGAAATATATTTTTACTAATAATTAATATATTTAATTCTGTTTATAATAATTATTATTACTATTAGTAATTCTATCAATAAAATATTGTTGTAACAGTCCTAAATAAGCTAGCGCACCCAAGCTAATGTTGACGATAGTCATGGTTAACCAGTCTATAGTCAAATGTGTTAGCATCACATTAGCTTGACAATGGCATAAAAGGTTAAGAAATACACATGACAAACAGCAGCATGACCGGATATTATTAAGAATAATACTATTAGCCTGGTATTTAAAGCGTACTTCTACATATTTATGCATTATACACGCTTCTACAACATTAGCAGGGTTTAACGCTGCTGCTTTGTGTGTGTTTTAGCATTAGCCTAGTTGTATGTTTACCTTTGGGGGGGAAAGATAATCTCAAGTTTACATAACATGGCATTTTGCGTGTGTGTGTGTGTGTTGTAATATGTAATTTTTTTACTCAGTAGTATTTGGATAACTCATTTGCAAGCTGCTTACCATACTACTATTACTACTACTACTACTACTAATAATAATAATAATTATAATAATACAGATAAATAAATACATTCATATAAAGAAATACCATGAATTACACTACATACATTTTTAAATTAGAAATTTTATTTTAAAAATATTTTTAATATTAGTTATTTGTATAATATTTTTTAAAATAAACACAAAAAACTAAAATAAAAATAACTCAAACTTAAAATAAACACAAATATAAAAAGTAAAAAAAAATACTGCATTTATTACATTTTTCCACATTTTTTAAAACCATATTTGAAGAATTAGGGTTTTTAGTAATGTATTATTTATATAAGAATAAATTAAATAAGAATATTTTTTTTTACCATTTAGTTCTATTTAGTCTATTTAGTCAATTTCTTGTGGTTATAAAGTTTGTGCGTGAGCTAAAAAAAAAAAAAGGTTCCCAGCTGAAGAAGTCGTTGAGTTTTTGAAAGGTCAACTTCTGTACGACGCTGATCCTTCTTCCCTGATCACGATTGACAGCCCAGACAAAGATTCCCTACTAATTTAGCGCTTAGTCTTTGTTTGCCGCACCTTCTGTGCGTGTTTTGTTGCCCCTATTGTTTAAATAAAGTTTGAAGAAGTGACAAAACGTCAGCTCGTGATTTGATTGGAAAGTCCGTGTATTTCCAAAGATCGGAATAAAAGTTTGCGTCGGTGAATAAACACATGACAGGTGTTGGATGAAGGGGTTGATTAGCTCCATTAAGCTGTCCCTTCGCTCGTTACCTGCTTATTTTAATCGCTGAAAGCTGTTGATTTACCCGGCCTGTTACTGCCGTCGCCACGACGACCGAGCCACACACACACACACACACACACACACACACACACACACAGACCGGTCTGTGCGTCATTTCAAGACAACGCACCGATTTTGATGTTAATGCTGTGATTCAATCAATTCAGTCCGTTTTTTTTTTGACATTTTTCGCTCCATCAGAGCCGACCTTGATATATTCCGATGAAGACCTCCAGCTGGTGCAGCACCTGTCGTTTTTTTTTGTGTGCTTCAAGTCGATTATCCTCCGAGTCGGGAACATATTAGCTGCAGTGAAGTGATCCATGCATAAATCCGGGCTTCATAAATCAACACAGTCTTAGCCTCAGATTTCCCAATTGGAATATTTAATTTAGAATGGTAGGATTGTTTTCACTGCCGCTTCTTCTTCTTCTTATCTGTCCATCTGATGATCCCGCTGCCCTGACTGGAATCGATGGTTGTCACCGTTTCATGCGGTATATTGGCATCCTGCCCCGATTTAAGTGAGCGACTGGAACGGAATGCTCGTAAACAAATTAACCGGAGTGGCAACTGAATCCATATGGAAAACATTGAGGCCATGTAAGGTCTTGGTAGCTTAAGTCCTTCTGGCTACCATCTCTACTAATGGATCCATAATGCATATTGTCCGAGTCCAAGCTTAATAAACATAATTTAGTCAGCGATAGACAGACGTTTGATCATGTCAGCTAACAAGCTAAGTTAAAATGTTAGTGTAGTCTTAGCACTGTGGCTCACACAGCTATGCTAGTGTCGCTAACATTTTGTACACCCTGGACTGGTGGCCAGCCAATCACAGGGCACATTTAGTGTAGTAAATACATCTGCATCTTATACTTTTGATTATGTGTTTTTATTTGAGGAGCCCAGAGAGGGGCTAACGTCATTGCAGCACCCCAATGAATGTGTTGCTCAGATGCAATACAGTATGGGAAAACCTTTAAGTTGTTTTTTTTTTTAAATATTCATATTGGTACATGTTTGTATATTTGAGTGTGAAGTTGCTGTATGATGACTTTAGTGACTGTTATATTGTTATATACAATATTTTAATACACTACGTATATTGTTATATACAATCACAGGGCGTCATATAGACAAACAACCATTCACACTCACATTCATACCTTTGCATTACCCATACTTACCCATACAATTTGGAGTCGCTAATTAACCTAGCATGTTTTTGGAATGTGGGAGGAAACCGGAGTACCCGGAGAAAACCCACGCATGCACGGGAAGAACATGCAAACTCCACACAGAGATGGCCGAAGGCGGAATTGAACTCGGGTCTCCTATCTGTGAGGCCTGTGCGTGCTAACCACTAGTTAGTTAATTAATTAATTAATTATTAATAATAACATTTAAAAATGTAAGTTTGAAAATATAATTTTTTTAATAATACAATTTTTAGGCATATTTTATGGGTCAAATATATTTTGGGGGAATATTGTTAAATAAAAAAATTTAAAATCCTGTAATATTATTATTATGATGTAACTGTGAATACCCGGATTAATTAATTAATTAATTAATCCCTCATTTAGTAGGATTCCTCATTTATAAATTAAATAGTTAAAGCATTGAAGCATTGAAAACCTGTTTAGAGCCCTATAGACATTCAGTAACACCCCTATAGTATGCATAATAACAGAAAAAGCAATTTAAGACATATATGTTGCTATAAAAGTGTAGTTTGTGTTTTTATTAGAGTTGATTGTATCAACGATCAATCCCAGTGCTTGTGTGTCTCACCGAGACACATTACTGACACCTAGTGGCCAGAGTAGAATACTACACATCATTCACAGTGTCTTTGAATGTCTGGCCTAGTAAAGAATATCTGATATCTACTGAATAAAACATTCATTCATTCATTTTCTACCGCTTTTTCCTCACGAGGGTCGCGGGGGGTGCTGGAGCCTATCCCAGCTGTCTTCGGGCAAGAGGCGGGGTACACCCTGGACTGGTCGCCAGCCAATCACAGGGCACATATAGACAAACAACCATTCACACTCACATTCATACCTATGGACAATTTGGAGTCGCTAATTAACCTAGCATGTTTTTGGAATGTGGGAGGAAATTGAGTGGAATTGAACCCTGGTCTCCTCGCTGTGAGGTCTGCACGCTAACCACTAGACCGCCGTGTTTTCTTGTAGGTGCGCAGCGCCAGTTCGGTGGCGACACGGAGACGAGAGCAGCGCGTGCTGGTGATGGTGGTCACCATGGTGGTGTGCTATCTGGTTTGCTGGTTACCCTACGGCGTGGTGGCACTGCTGGCCACCTTCGGCCCCAAGGATCTCCTGACTCCGGAGGCGAGCATCATGCCGTCGTTGCTGGCGAAATCGTCCACGGTGGTCAACCCCTTCATCTACATCTTCATGAATAAACAGGTGGGCTTGACGGCGAATTATTGGTACTGTTTTATGGAATATGTACCCGGAGAAAACCTACCCATGCACGGGGGAGTCGGTCAAACACTAAAAATGGGAATAAATCGGACTTGTACACATTTCAACGTTCTCATCGGGCTGCCCCCCGTCCCCCCAGTATGTACAACCCACATTCTTCACACAGAACCTGGAACTTGAATGCCCAATTAACACTCCAGCGTTAATTAGCATCACCACCAAGGAGTGTCATTCTATTTTAATCAATTCCAAAGAATTCCAACAGCGGCCTTATGTTTTATCGTTATCCTGCATGTACAGGAAGTATAGAAGAAGTATAGAAGAAGTATAGAAGTTAACAGAACAGAGGCAAACCAAACGGCACCAAAGGGAAGATAATTTAGATGAAAGGAAAAGCCGCGGTGACCTTTTCGTCCTGGCACATTCAAACACTTGATTATTTAATCTCTTTGTATCTTCCTCGCCTTTTGGCTTTTTCCCCTTTTCCTGTGAGAGAGACTCTGATAAAAAAAAAAAAAAATTAAAAAAAGCCCGTCACGACTGCGTGGCGCTTTCAGTCTTCAGTTCCTCCCAGCCCATCAATATGGCCGTCGTGTGTTGAGGCGAGTTGAAGACTTAAATTGCCGCGCAGGCCGTCCACAGACGACGTTACCACCTGACCGACATGGTGGGAATGGTGTTTCCAATAAATTGTAACGGTGCTTCGTGAGCAGAAAACAAGTCACCAGACCGGGGGACATGTGGAACAGTGGAAAAGCGTCCGGCCCGTTTGTGATCAGACGTTAGATCACGGATGCTATTTTATTCACAGTTACATAATAATAATAATACTGGATTTTTATTATTATTTTTTATTTAACAATATTCCCCCAAAATATATTTGACCCATAAAATATGCCTAAAAATTTTATTATTAAAATTTAAATTATTATTAATTAAAATTAATATTATTAAAATTAATTGTATGGCCTTAACTGACATTTTTTATGTTATTATTCATAATTTTGTATAAATATAATTATTTGTTATTGTATTTTTGTGGAATGTATATAATAAATATTAATAAATATATAATAAAAAAATTATAAATATTATTATTATTTTGTTTGGCGACCATGTTGTAAAATTGAATGTAAAAAACTATATTATACAATATAAATTTATAAATAATATGATAATAGTGCTAGGTGTGTTGTCTGCTCAAGCAAATAACCACAGCGTCAGATCAACATATGTGCGGCTGTAGGCAACCTCCTGATTGTAGTGTAATTAGTAATAATATAAGAATAAATTCTTGGGAGACTTTTGCATTTGGTAGTTGCTCCACATTATTTCAAATATACCTAAATAAATATTAAAATATATTTAAAAAATATTATTCATATTAATAATAATATATTTTACATTTATTTTTTTGTCTGTTTGATGTTTAATAGATTAATTAACTTGCCAAACATTAAACAATGAATGTAGCAAAATATGATAATATAAGAATAAATTCTCGGGGGACTTTTGCATTTGGTAGTTGCTCCACATTATTTCAAATATACCTAAATAAATATTAAAATATATTAAAACAATATTATTAATATTAAAAATAATATATTTTAGATATATTTTTTGTCTGTTTGATGTTTATTAATAGATTAATTAACTTGCCAAACATTAAACAATGAATGTAGCAAAATATGATAATTTGATAATATTTTAAATAGATCTTTCCGGTATATTTATCAATTATGTAGATGTTACTATTTAAACGATAATATTTTATTACATATTTGAGGCATGGTACACACTGGTACACTTACATTTTTATTATGATTTTTATGTATTATGAATGAAAACAGTACCTTCACTACTGTATCTGTTGTTATTGTTGTTGTTGTTTCCTGGACGTGTGTACTTCAGAAAGTACTGTTTACCGTGCGGCACCCTGGGGAAATGTAGTAGACTTGAAGTATACGTGTGGAATGGGAGAGTATACTAAGTAAACTACGTTTATCCAAGGCTGCTGTCCATCCTTCCGACATGGAGACGCCTCAAGTGGACATTTATGTTATAAAAACACAAATAAAGTATGTTATTATTAATTTAATATGTGTGTGTGTGTGTAGTTCTACCGCTGTTTCAGGGCCTTCCTCAGTTGCTCCGCCCCTGAGCGAGGCGCCACCCTCAAAACATTTTCCAGAATAACCAAAACCCTCCGTACCGTCCAACCGGAGAGGAATCTCCACGTGTCCGTTAATGCACCTTCCACGGCCCAGCCCACTCCGGACTCCATCCACGGGTCCACCAAGGGGGCGTCCAACCTAAACTATCCCCTGCGTAAAGTGACTCTGGTGGCCCATTACCAGGAATGACCGAACTGACTGACTGATTCCTGTTCATTGTCCGTGTAAGCATGTTTATCATCATCATCATCATCACAGGTGTTTCCTTAATAACGCTCTCGTATGAACTTCCTGTTCACTGAAAGCTTGAAATGTAATAAACTTTTGGTTGGTTGGTGTACTTTTTGTGTACAGATCATTGACATCGACTCCCGAATCGGAGTTACTTTGAGTCATTCATTGAACGGTCACTGTTGTCGGACTCTAGTGAACTAATGAATCAAATCTTCTGAGTAATGTGGTGTTTCCGGTGAGTCAGTGAATCAAATCCAGCAGAATCATCTGTGTCTGAAAGTGTTTCTGGTGAGTCCACTCACATCAGTTATTGAACCAAACGAATCAGTGGCGTTCGCTGTCTTTGCAGTGACTCCACTGACTTGAGTCGGTGAACCGATTCAAATGAATCATTTGAAATCAGCTGTGTTTCTGTCAGTTTAATTGATTCGTCAGGATCATCCGAGTCTGCAATGTTTCTGCTGGATCTGCTGACTCGAGTGATTGAACCGATTCAAATGAATCATCAGAGTCTGAAGTGTTTCCGGTGAGTATAATGACTTTACTCGGTGAATCAATTCAAATGAATCGTCTGAGTCCACTGTATCGTCAGCTAATTTGAGTCAATTATCAGTTCAGTTACCAGTGAGTCCTCCTTTTACTGGAGTCAGTGAACCAATTCAAATGAATCATCTGAGTCTGGAGTGTTTCCGGTGAGTCACAACAACTTTACTCAATGAATCGATTCAAATGAATCGTCTGAGTCCATTGTATAGTCAGCTAATTTGAGTCAATTATCAGTTCAGTTACCAGTGAGTCCTCCTTTTACTGGAGTCAGTGAACCAATTCAATTGAATCATCAGAGTCTGGAGTGTGTTTCCGGTGACTCACAACAACTTTACTCAATGAATCGATTCAAATGAATCGTCCGAGTCCACTGTATAGTCAGCGAACCAATTCAAATGAATCATCAGAGTCTGCAGTGTTTCCGGTGAGTCACAACAACTTTACTCAATGAATCGATTCAAATGAATCGTCCAAGTCCATTGTATAGTCAACTAATTTGAGTCAATTATCAGTTCAGTTACCAGTGAGTCCTCCTTTTACTGGAGTCAGTGAACTAATTCAAATGAATCATCAGAGTCTGGAGTGTTTCCGGTGAGTCACAACAACTTTACTCAATGAATCGATTCAAATAAATCGTCCGAGTCCATTGTATAATCAGTTTATTTGAGTCAATGATCAATTCAGTTACCAATGAGTCCTCCTTTTACTGGAGTCAGAGAACCAATTCAAATGAATCATCAGAGTCTGGAGTGTTTCCGGTGAGTCACAACAACTTCACTCAATGAGTCGATTCAAACGAATCAGCGGGAGTCCACTGTATTTGTGTTGAGTCACCTTATACTCGAGTCAGTGAACCAATTCAAATGAATCATCTAAGTGAACAATGAGTTCAAGTTTAGCTTCAGATATTAGCTAAGATATTAGCATGTGGGCTAGCTTGTGAGCATCATATGCTAAGAAAGGACGAAATGTATTTGCAACCAAATCATCTTTTAATCTGAAATCTCCAATGTGAAAATGTTGCTGATGAAGCCACTTTTTATTAAAGGGGATCTATTATGATTTTTCCTTTTTTTTTTTACCTATAAATGTAGTTAGAATGTTGGATTCTCGTGTTAAACGATGCCAAAGTTTCAGATAATGAGGATTGTGTGTTTTGGAAGTGAGCCCTGAAAGACGTTTGGGATGGCTGAAAACGCTCCGTTTCGAAAGGCGTGGTAAAACTGTTCCTTTGTGATGTCACAGAGGGGTGGAGTTCCTTAACTCCATGCGACTAAAACAATCATTTTATAATATAAGTAAATATATGTAAATATATATATATATAATTATATAAGTAAATATAAATATTTTACATAAAAATAAAAATAAAAACATAATTAAAAATAATTAAAAAATAATGTAAAAAAAAAAAAACCCCAAAAAATAAAAATGAAAATGTGAAAATTTGCAATCGACCCCCCAAAATATAAAAGTTTTTTGGGGGTTGATTGCAACTTTTTTCTCTTAGTTTGTTTTTTATTGTAAATTTTTTTGTAATTTTATTGTAATTGTAAAATTACTGCTATTTTCCTATTTTTTCTAGTTTTTTTTCTAGTATTCTTGTTCAATTATATTTTCAGAATATGCCGTGGGCTGCAAAAGGCCCATGGGGCACACTTTGGACACCCCTGCTTTAGTTTCAAGACAATGCCAATTGACAAAGAAAAACATATTGGAGCAAACAACGGAGACAAGGAAAAACAAAGAAGAACGGAACCGACATAACACATTTAATTCATCATCATTATCGCCAAATAGTACGTTGGGGTCATATGTGCTGAAAAACGTATTGTTCTCCTCGTAGAACACATTGGAGGATGTGAGAAAAGCCTAATTATGTCGCTGAAAAAGTGCCAAATGCAAACGATTAGATGTGCTATTTATAGAAAGCAAATGATGAAATACCGACACATCTGAGAGAGAGAGAGGGAGAGGGAGTTTGGTACTTTATTGATTCACAGAAGAGCTAATCTTGCATTTCCTCACAGCCTTCTTCTTCCAATGTGAAAGGGAATTTTAAAAAGCTTCCTTTTGATGCTGCTGACCCTTTTTGTACAAAGTAAAAATTGCATACATTCCGTAATAAAAGTTTAGAGACACTTTAGCTAGGACACCAGGGTTCAATTCCACCCTCGGCCATCACTGTGTGGAGTTTGCATGTTCGCCCCGTGCATGTGTGGGTTTTAATTGGCGACTTGAAATTGTCCATAGGTATGAATGTGAGTGTGAATGGTTGTTTGTCTATATGTGCCCTGTGATTGGCTGGCCACCAGTCCAGGGTGTACCCCGCCTCTTGCACCCCCCGCGACCCTCATGAGGAAAAGCGGTAGAAAATGAATGAATGAATGAATGTAAATGTGACTATAGGGGTGTTATTTAATTTCTAGAGGGCTCTAGTGTTAAAAATTGCATTTAGATGGTCATGTACAGGCTTTCTATATGATCTATTTATGTAAATATTATATTTCTAAATAAGGAAATCCACGGTTCCATATTGTAGAAACATCACTTTTGTCTTAAAGGGGAACTGCACTTTTTTTTTCAAGTTTCCATGAACATGAACACATTTTTTTTCATTATCTGTGCATTATAACAAGATAAAACAAGTTAATATGAGCTAGCTTACAATGCTGTCATTGGCATACACCTATTTAGACTTTTTTTTATAAACGTGCAGTGATGATAACATGTAATATTTGCAGTATCTTGCCGTATTTTGATGATTTCATACACTAAAATAAGCGCAGTTCCCTTTTATAAAATTTGCCATTTTTCTATTGGATGTTTGAATGTTGAATGTTCATACTCCCATTACTCTTTTTCAGCACATCTTTCATCCTCACGTTTCATGTCATCCAATCATCATCATCATCATCATCACGTTCCCGCACATGGTATAGTTTTCTTGTCAGCTCCATGCAATCTCCTTGACAGAAAAAAAGCTTTCTACAGGACAATTGCAGGGACGATTACAACATGGAGACAAAAAACAGGTCTTTTTCTTCTTTACAGATCAGTTAGCTTTTAAGTGCACTGTCATGAATGCTGATGCTTCGGGAGCAAATGATTTCAGACGCAGAAAGAGGCATGATGGGATTGATAAATGGTTTTTTAAAAGG
Source organism: Doryrhamphus excisus (assembly GCF_030265055.1). Classification (NCBI taxonomy): domain Eukaryota; kingdom Metazoa; phylum Chordata; class Actinopteri; order Syngnathiformes; family Syngnathidae; genus Doryrhamphus; species Doryrhamphus excisus. The sequence goes on along the minus strand of NC_080486.1, from coordinate 9,516,555 downwards.
AGCTGTTTGAGTGTTTTAAATTCTCAATTGTGGCCTTGCTATCATCATTCAGGGGTGTCTTTTTAACACACACACACACACACACACACACACACACTTGAGGCCTGGCTTCAATGTAGCACTGTATGTTCATCCACATTATTCGGACAGACTTAGTCACGCTCCACTTTCGGGGTCATTCCTGATTTAATTTCCCCAAGTGTTATAATTACATTTGGTACAGAGAAGCGCTAAATGGAGCAAGTTTGGATCCACTAAAACTAATACACACGCCGGCTGGGATTTAAAACAAGATTAATATTTAATCAGACGCAACTGGACGTGGCGTGGCGTGATGGATGACGGCTTGCGGCCAAGGATGGCGAGATAAACACCGCTCATCGCCAAGACGACGCAACAAAGTAGGAAGGGCGAGGGTGAGCTCATCTATCACACCAAGGTTGCCATGTTCCCTGTCTCCATAGCGACCGTTTCCACCACCTCGCCCCGGAGCTGACACCCGGGCAGTGTGGGCCCCTGCGCGGTCTTGTTCATTAGCTGACATTCTTATGTTAATTTGTTATGAAACGAGGTTGTGTGGTCGCTTGTCTCTGAGCGACACTGCTTGGCTGTGATAAGACCTCCGTCTTGTCCCATAACTCCTTTTTGTCCTTGATAAAACTTTCATTGTTGAATAAATATACACAATAAGCAAATTTGTATGCAGAAGTGACACTGAGAACAACACTAAGGACTTGGGCCTGTGACTTCAGAACTGACGTGAAACACTGAGGTATCTAGCAAAACTGCACAGAAACACTGCAAAATAATGCTATTGTCGCACTTCCTGTTGATGTCCCAATACTTTTGCCCGTGTAAGTCAAATATTTTATTTGATTTTGTGTTTATTCTTATTATTTTATTAATAATAATATTAATATATTATTATTAATAATAATAAAAAATAAAATAATATTATTTTATTAAATTAACGTAGTTTTGTTTGGCCCTGCTCACTTCCCTCCAAAATATTTCACCATCTTAAGGTCCCGCCTCTTCCTCCCGTGTCAGCCAATCAGGCCAAATCTCAAATGTTTTTCGTAGTTGCTTTTTTTTAATGCCATTACGCGCCATTTTATAGTATTGTCCAACAATAGAGGTCGATATAAAATAGATTCAAATCTAAAATTGGGCTTTATCCAGGCTTCGCTTCACATCACATCAAGCTCAAGAAAAGGTCAGTCAGACAAGATTCGTCAGCAGATTTTTGGGAGAGAAAGATGAAAACTTGGCCGTCTGCCTGCAGGATTATACCCACTGATGGTCCACAATGTTAATGTATTATCTTGCCAATTAGCCATTCTTTGTGTCCATTCGCTTATTAGGAACATGACTTTGACGTGCTCTTCATTCCTTGCTCCTTTTTTTGACATTAGTCTCACTTTCTCCTTACGTGTTCAGAGGTAAGAGTTGGCTAACAAATACTAGCTAGTATTTTAATGGAGTGACAAGCTAGTGCTACTCAACTTAACGGAAAATAAGTATTTGAAAACAACATTTTGAATAACAAAATATAATTATTCTCTCAATTAGACATATTTGAAAAATATCGATATTTCTGTTAAGAACGATATTAAAAAAATGTATAGTTGTATCTATATATATTTGAGTGGGAGGTCTCGTGTTTCAAGATGGCGCCGCCCAAGTGCAAGCTAGCTAAGGCAGCTCCGTATTTTCCGCGGCGTTTTTAGTATTTATATAGTGCTTTTTTTCGTACTTTCTTATGTTATGTACCACAGTGACCCTTTAAGCGAATTTACAGCTATCGTTGTTCATGTTGTTACGTTTGTAACTTGACTCTTGCTACATAGTTAACACTCGGGAGTAGCTGTTAGCATTGGAGCGCCCCGGAGAGGCTGCGTAGCGGGAGTGAACGGCGAAAAAGACGGAATCAAACTTCTTCAGCGTCTGTCGTCATGGAGAACGTGGGATGGAAGCGATAACCCGGCTGCAGAGAGACTATGGTGAGTTTGGAATGATTGCACCGAAGATTGAAACATTATATTTAACATTTTGTATATGTATCTAAAGAAGGGACTACAAAATATCGCGATATGAGTGAAGAAGGGACTACAAAATATCGCAATATGTATCATATTGATATATATTGATATTCAACCACATCACCCAGGCCTAATTAACTTAAAAAAAAACACTTCAAAACAGTCAGTGCCTCACGTCACTCCTGTATATTTACTGTTTTAAAAATAAAATCAAACTCTTGTCCGACTGCTCTTAAGATGGAAAGGCATGAATGGACTCCAGCTGAGGTGTGACTCACAAAGCTACCAGCCTTGTGTCAACCAGCAGGCTTCCTAGCCTCGGGTTCCTGGTCCTGTGCTCATGTCAATTAGTACAAACACATGGGGCAAAAGAAAACAGCCGAGGCGGAAGCAGGAAGTGTAAAGCGTCGTAACAAGAAGAAGAGAAGAAATGGGACAAACAGCCCGACCAGGGGGTGCCGTATGAAACCCTGTGGCGAGATTACGTGCTTATGAATCACCACGTCCGTGTGTGTATGACATGGTCAGTTGTTGACGTCCGTAAAGGACCAAACCAAACCAAGTACATGACCTTTCCTTAGCAAGACATGCTCATTAGTTGTCCAGTAAATCCTAACATAACCACACTGTTATGACACACCGTGTCATAAAAGCAATCATCTTTTCGCCCTGAAAATGATCAAGCTTCCAGCTCCTGCGTCTGAGTGACAGCCATTAGGACATGTCGCAAAGCCTGCTTCCGTGAGTCACATTCATGACCTCTGATTTGGTCCACCCGACCTGAGGAGAATACTCAATTTCCTCTGGAAAAACGAGCTATTAGCGAGGTCGGACATTTATTTACAATTTTTAAAATATATTTCTAATTAATAATTCTAATTTCTAATTAATAAATGCACTATTGTACAGATTGCACTATTGTACATATTAATGTAATATCTTGTTGCATTCATAGACCATACTGTTTATAATTTATATAATCTGAAATAGCCATACTCTCGTCACTCCATTGCAATACTGTATATATTACTGTTATTATATATTGTCACATACATACTGTTTATAATCTGTTTTATCTACAATAGCCATATTATAGTCATTTATATCCCTGTACATATCCTCACTGTATTATAGTCATAGCCTGTCATAGTTTATTTTACATAGATCTGTCCATTTTTTTTCTACATTTACTTACTACTAAGGTACTTATAAAATTGCACTTCTGGTTGGATGCTAACTGCATTTTGTTGCCCTGTGCCAGTGACATGAGCAATAACAATAAAGTTGAATCTAATCTGAATCTAATCCAATCTAATACCATTTGCACATATTGTAAATTACCCTGCTCCCTCAATATGCTTTGAGGTTTAAAATAAATCAATATTTATTAATTAGGCGGCACAGTGGTCTAGGGGTTAGCGCACAGACCTCACAGCTAGGAGACCAAGGGTTCAATTCCACCCTCGGGCATCTCTGTGTGGAGTTTGCATGTTCTCCCCGTGCATGCGTGGGTTTTCTCCGGGTACTCCGGTTTCCTCTCACATTCCAAAAAACATGCTAGGTTAATTGGCGACTCCAAATTGTCCATAGGTATGAATGTGAGTGTGAATGATTGTTTGTCTATATGTGCCCTGTGATTGGCTGGCGACCAGTCTAGGGTGTACCCCGCCTTACGCCCGAAGACAGCTGGGATAGGCTCCAGCACCCCCGCGACCCATGAGGAAAAGCGGTAGAAAATGAATGCATGAATATTTATTAATTATTAAAAAAAAACCCAAAAAATAAATAATTTAAATTTAAATTGATGTGTAAATCAATTATTTAATTACATTAAGTTATGTAATAAATGAATTCCATAAATAAATTAAATAACCTCAATATATTTTAGGGTTTAAAATAATATTTTTATTATATATAAAAATATAGAAAAAAATAGAAATATTAATAAATAAATTATTTTAATTAATCCAAAAGATTCAGTTTGTATGTGGCACTGTAATCCTGCCTGGATGTGTTTTTGTTGTTCCCCTGAGTTCACAGTTGTGTACTATATGTGTATGTATACTATATTTGCAGTTGCAATGGAGTGTACAGCCTCACTTTCTTCATTTGCCTCCTGCTCTTATCGTCTGGTAAGTATTCCATTTAGTTTGTCATAATTCTGACATAAACGATGCATGAGAAAGCAACATATTGTAAGTATGTGATTTTGTATGTAACAATTTCAGCTTAAATTATTATGTTTTTGTTCATTACATTTAAAAACTATATAAATTAATGCTTAAACAGAAAGAAGTATTATTATTATTATTATTTGGGAGATTACATGTAGAGTAAATAGATATGTGTGTGTGTTAAAAAGTTGTTTTTCGCAACCATGGCAACGTGTTTTTAAGGTCCCTAAATTAGCTCAAAAGAGACAGCAAAGTTTGCCTTCCCATCCCATGATAATATGCAGACACTTTTTTTTTGCAGGCGTTTGGAGATGGCATCAGTAATTTAATGTTACAAGGACACAACATCCTCGATGGGGACAAATCAGATAAAGGGAGGAGAGACAATGTGCAGCTCTGTGCTTTTACATAACTTCAAATTCAAACTTGCAGTCTCATTGTTGCATTTTTAAGAATTATTATTTTTTTTGCTTTATTTGACATTTGCAGAAGATTTATTTCCCACCACCTAAAACTTTTCATTCGCTCACTCAGATGCCATTTTACTAATTGCTAGTAAATATTAATTAGATTTTAAAACAAAATTTTGTCTTAGCTGTATGCAGCCTGTAGCTTGTTTTTTCTTGGCCCCTTCAAAATAAAATTAAACACATTAATGCAGTGAATTCAAATGGGGGGCTTAAAAACAGCTTTTTTTATTGGAACATTCAAAATAAAGAAAAACCTTGACATTAGTGGGCACTGGCTAGTTAAGTGAAGCAAAGCGTAGCATTGAGAAGTCATTCCAGTGCTTGGAGGAGGTCTGCGGCGCTAAAGATGCTTGTTCATGGGGTCCTTAGATTTCTGTCATGTGGCCCATACTGGGTCCCGTCGAAACAGAGAGGGCGTTTGTGTTTTCATGTCCATCTCCACACTTGTGTGCGTGTTTTATTTCTTGCGGTAGTCATCCGCATAAGCTCTGTGGTCGTCCTGCTCAGGGAACTGGTCTCCGTAGCGTCTCAGTATGTCCTGGAGGCTCGGCATGACGTGCGACGGGGGCTGGTAGGACATGTGAGGCTCCTCCTGGCCGCTCTGGTAGGGCTCCGCCTCGTAGGGGTCCTGCTCCTGCTTCCGCTCGCTCACCGCCGTCTCAGCTTGGCTTGGTTCAGGCTCACGTTCGGGCTCGGCGTGCTCGGGCTCGAAGCGGCGCAGGCGGCAGTCCCGGTCGTACTCGGGGTCGCAGTGGGGGTTGGAAGGTTCCAGGACGCCGCTGCGGGTGCCGTCGGCATTCAGGTGGGGCTCGTAGGACTCTGCGGGGAAGGGGATGCGGTTGTGAGCGTTGGGTCGAGGCTCGACGGGCTTCAAGGGGTAGCACTCGCGGTCGTAGCCGATGAAGCAGTCGTAGCCCTCCTTTGTCTTTCCTGGGGGGCCCAGAGGGTGCCGTTCCTCCCGAATGGGCTCCTCATAATTGGGCTGAGAGAATGGGTACTGGTGCCTGGGGGCGTGAGGACCGTGGCGGTGCATATCGGCGGTGGACTCTCTCATCGCAGAGAAGGCGTCGTTGGGGTTGGACTCGGGTGCCGCCTCCATGCGAGGGGCGTACGGGTCGGTGCCCTGAGCCTGAGCCATGAAACGGCGCAGCATTGCATACGGGTCGTTGGCTGGCGGGGAAGCGGGGGCGCTAGCTTGGCGGTACATGGCGTAAGGATCGGTAACTCTATTAGCGTTAGCATAAGCATCTCTATACATGGCGTAGGGGTCGTTGTATTGCTCAGCTACAGGGGGAGGGGCACGAAGGGCAGCGGCCTCCTCGGTTTCCTCTTGTTTGTACGCCCCTGGGGGGGTGGCATATTTGGTGGCGGTGAGAGGGTTGCAGCCATCATCAAAGAGAGGGTTGCAGGATCCTGGCCCAGCCGGGGCAGGGAGGTTGGGGGCCCGGGATGCCTGGAGGGGCAAAAACACTTAGTTTAGAAACTTCTGGAAAATCATCATTTATCTGATACTCCAATCTCACCACTTGGGAAGCGGCGTAAGCGCAGTACGGATCCCTGAGTGGGTCACAGTTGGGGTATTTCAGGTAGAGGCCAGAGGGGGCCTTCTGCACCAGCTGGGGTTTGCAAGCAGGGTCTTTCAGCGGGTCGCAGCCGAGGTGAGCGTAGGAGGGCGGGGACCCGGCAGAGGGCGAGTAACCGTAGGCGGCTCTCAGGTGGTATTGCAAACACTCGACATCCTCGGCGCCGCAGATGCGTAGAAGCTCCGCCTTCTGCTCCTGAAAAGTGGAAAACACTCCAAATGTAATCAGGTTCTCTTGACACGGGGTTCTAACGCATCGTAAAGAGGATCCACCTTAGAAAGGAAAGACACCGATGATGGTGCGTAGTAGTAGTAACCCAACTGTGGATCTTTAGCCGGGGCCGAGCGCACATAAAGAGGAGCGGGGGCCTTAACGGCGGCAGGCGCAGGGCCCGCGGCGGGCAGCACTAGCGGCAAATACGGACTCTTGCCTGACACCAAGGCAGCGTACAGGCAGTAGGCGTCCTTGGTCGGGTCACAGGTTTTGACCGGTGCGGGTTTCGGAGGCTCGGGCTTGGGTCTGCTAGTGTAGGAGGCCACACAATTGGGGTCGTCCGAGTCGGCGCAGGACTTGTAGATCTCCCCCAGGTGGCTAAGGTAGGCTTTATAGGAGCGGCGGCCTTCTGCGCGGTTCTTATTCTGGAGATAAGCCAGGTAGATGCGGTCCATCTCCTGAACCTAAGATGGAGCGATCGATTGATTGATTGGAGTCATGTTTGGATACTATATAATTGATCAACTCACTGCCTCCTGGTTGCCGTTGTCCGTGAAGTACTTGTACCAGTTCCAGAAGTCCGAGTGCTGCTTGTACCAGCTGATGTTCCTGCGGTTGCGGATCAGCCTCCTGTGGGACGCCGCAGCCGCCGCCTTCTCCTGGATGCTCTCTCCCGCTGAGGGCGAGAGGGACGACAAGTCACGCATAATCCCCCGGGCTTTTGGACACCGGAGTGGACGACTTTCCGGTGACTTTTGAAAGTTTTGAATGAAGGAACTTTGATGCTGTTTCTTTAAATACTTACCTAACGTGTCCTTTTTAATCGTATATACAGCATAGTTACATTTAAAGCACTTTGTTATGCTATGCTATAAGTGTTTTATTTACCATCTCTTTTAGCCTTGCTGGTGAGCGGTCCGGCGGACACGTCAGCTGCAAAAAAACAAAGAAAACAAAACCAGATGTGAACGGAACAGAAGCAGATTGCAATAGCTTTTGCTTACGATGTTAACGCGCAAAACGCTTACAGGCGCACATTCTTCAATACGTATAGGCTAGCGGTTGCTTGCCTCCGCCCGCGGGGGCCTCGCTGACTACAGCTCTTTGTAGATTTTATAGGTGGGCCTGTAACACTGTGGACCCCTGCTGCGTCTTAAAAGCTGTGTGTGTGTGCGCGCGATGGAACAGTGGATTCAGCTTTTTTCCGAGCTTCTTTCATCTCCATAGGGAAAAGGTGTTAATGCATTACAGAAGGAGAGGAAGATGATGATGATGGAGGGCTGATCCAAGGGTGTCTAAAGTAACATTAAAAAAAAAATCAGGAAGCGCCAGGTGATGTGATGCGATGGAAGGGGGCGGGGCCCAAAAAAAAAGCCTTTAAAAGGAAGAGTCCGGCACATCTGGAAACGGGAGCAATTTGAGGCGGAGGTGATGCTGACAGGTAGTCATTTTAATTTTTTTTTTTTTTTTTTTTTTACAGGGGCAAAAAAACTCCTGCCCCCCCACACCCCCTCCCCTTCCGCTTAAAAGGGGAAAAAAGTATTTAAAAACTTATAAATCTGCCAATCACCTCACCTCCTACTTTAGCAAAGTGGAACCAGGCGGTGTACTTACAGTAATTAAAATGTGAGTCCTGATTATATAATTTTATACTGCATTTAAAAAATATATATATAATATCAAGAAACATGTCACTTCCCCAGCAATCAACGAAGTAACATTATGATCATATTTAAAAATATACAATCAAATCTCATGAAAGAAAAGCACAATATACCAGTATAATAACATTGCAACTGCAATTGCACTATGACATCCATCTATTTTCTATGCCGCTTATCCTCACTAGGGTTGCGGGTATTCAATGTTTTTGCGCCTTTGCTTGTTTAAGCAGCAGATTTTCAGCATTTCCACTCATATTTTTTTTCATCTTTCATTTTCAAGTAGCTTTTGTTGTCTACTGCATTAACTAATAAGAAATGTGGACCTCATATTTCATTATTTGACAGATAAGATTTGCTGTATGAATTAAAACACAACACATTTAATTATTATTATATAGACTGAACATATAGTGACTGGCCACTTAATTAATTACACTATCATGTAAGATCCAATACAAGAAGCTATCAGAGAGGTCTAAGTCTATTGTGATTGGATGGTTATACTATGTCTTTATAGTATAGTTGCAGTGTCCTGTATGATATAGTACAGAAACAATAATAAACATATTGTTTAATGTAAAAAAAATAATAATTAATCGTTGTTTGTATTCTTGTCTCCATTAGATTGTTCAAGCGTACCTCGTGAGGACCTTCACACTGCAAGTGTTGCTACTTTTGAGAAGAAGTAAAGTCTTTTGAATGAGTGACCTCCACAGGGGTGCACTCACCTGGCAGCAGCATCAGCATCAGCAGAGCGGTGACCAGCGCAGCGGAGAAACTTGTCCTCCTCAGTCCGGCCATGACTCGACTCGTCTCTTCTCCTGCCAGGAAAGACAAAGTCAAATCACTTTTTTAACAAGCACCAAAGTCAGAAACGACCCCAAACTTCACTGTGAACTTGACCCACTTATGTAAAAATAGCTCAACTTCGTACCTTCGGTTGCCTTGGCGACAAGTCTCACTGCGGATCCAGCTAGGGGATTCTGAGGGACCGGGAAGATGACTGATGGTCCACCTGTGATCAATGTGTGTGTGTGTGTGTGTGTGTGGCACGACTCCCTGAGACAAACTACCCTGACGGACGGAACGGAGCCAGGTTTTAAACCAGGCCCATCATCACTGACACACAACAGGTATTCATTAACACACACACACACAGGGAGAGGGGGTTTGAGAACCACATCAACAAGGGCCCTGATTGGCTCAGAGCTTCTGTAGGTTTAGACCAATTGGATAATTAACCCTCAAGGCATGAATGGGGGATCAAACGTGAGTCAGTTTAATAAATACATTTATCTATGCATTAATTTTTATGAAAAGAACAGTTTTTGGACTGAAAGTGTTATTGTTCCAAAAATAATCACTTATCACAGCCAATCTTATCAATTCTTGACTTAGTCAGGGTTATAATCGGCCTTATCTCATATGTTCCTCTTTTTTGTGCAAGTTTTGGCAAATATTGCATAATTTCTCCCATTGAAAAATTATATCAGGAGTTATAACCTAACAAACCTGAATGTATTTTTTGAAATAATGAAAAATAAAATGTGTTGAAGTGTTATATTTTCCACCCCTGATGCCACCACAGCCACAAGGGGGCATACAAGCGTAGATACTTGTTTTAGCTTTATATACTATACTACTATAATATACTGCCAAGTATTAAGCAGTTCTTTATTATTTTTTTTTTAGTCAAGCGAAATGACTTCTCACTTGCTCGTGGTGCGTTCAGGTGCAGTCATACATGCAGGAGAGAAAGAGGATCAACGTCAGTGAGGTGCCAGAAGACATGAGAAGCTAATGAGGGGAGCCGAGGTGCCACATAAGCAGTTCTCGGAGGCCGTGGCCAGCGCCAAAACCACAAACACAGCTTGTGGCATAGTGTGAGTACACTCACAAACACACACACACACATAGGGGGGACAGCTGGTCTCCACATGAGGAATCTGCTAATCTTCAGCTTCCTGCACACTTTTGACTGTTGGGGCATGTTGGCCTTGTTTGGCTGTGTGAAATGTTGCTACATGATGCCACTGTGCGTGATCTGTGACTAGACGGGCCTGAATATGTGTCGGAAATTAACATTAGCATTATTTTCTGGGTGGTGAGAAGTCACATTGTCCGTCGGGTTTGAAGTTTGCCAAGCACTTAAATCTGAAAATCAAATTTGAGTCTTTGGGTTCTGGTTCCAGAATAAGAACATACTAAATGTATGTGTAAATGTATCTTTTAAACCTAAACGTGCAGCAGTCGCAACACAAGAACAGCATTGTATGCAACATGAATATGTTGTAATTGAACAAACCATTCAATCTATAGACATTTTTTTTAACATCATCCTTCCTGTTTCATCATGCCTCCTACGCCAAGCATTTAGTGCCCCGTTTTACCGCACGTATGCCGTATGTAATTACGTTTCCTAACAGGTGTTTCGCACTGCCCGCAAACCTGCAATCCAAAACGCCTGCAGATTGGAACACGATTGCCGCCAAAAGCATACTCATAATTTTCTCCAAAGCTGGAATGTGAGCGAACCTCAGAATTTGCGAGCAAAACAGCTGGTTCCACGCCGCTTCTTTTCACATTAAAATAAAGCTTTTATTTGTGAGTGACATGTTTTATAATATGTACATCATTCACAGACGCATGCAGGTGTGCGTGTGTGTTTGGAGGATGGGGGGGTCACTGCAGGTCATCGTCGTCAAAAAGGTCTTCGAAGTCTGGAGGGGGACACAGGAAATATAAAGAAAATTAGCCTGTTATCTGTTCTTAACATCTAGAAGTTGCTATATATGTGCTGCCACTTCACTATTGATTTATTTGAATTGAGAGATACTGGTGCTGCACGGTGGACGAGTGGTTAGCATGCAGGCTTCCACTCTCGTCCATCTCTGTGTAGAGTTTGCATGTTTTCTCCGGGTTCCTCCCACATTCCAAAAAAACATGCTAGGTTAATTAGCGACTCCAAATTGTCCATAGGTATGAATGTGAGTGTGAATGGTTGTCTATATGTGCCCTGTGATTGGCTGGCTGTAGCAAATGAATGAAAGATACTGTAGATTGACCCTCTCTTTTTACTTCTGTTAGAGCATGCTGAGCGTCCGTAATGCAACCTTTCCCAGCTACTGAGCTCGTCGCCACTTAACATCTGCAAAAGCGGCGCTAACAAGCCCCGTGTGTGCATGTTTGTGTGTGTGTGTGTGTGCGTGCGTTCAAAGCAGCTGACTGGCGAGGTGTCGTGCTGAGTTTCCGCCATAAACCATCTTTACCGTCCTCCTCATTTCATTTTAACAATCGTCTCTTTTCACTCAGGTCATGTGGTGCCAAGCCCAAATTGTTTAGCCAGCGGGGCGACGCTGTGTGAAAGAAAATAGATGAGCTGTGTTTTCTTGTGTGTGTGTGTGTGTGTGTTTCACCTCACACATACAGTCAGTTCTTAAAAGAAGCAACAGGATAAAGTGAAGGTGAACCACAAGATATGTACAACATTTATGTAATGCATTATTTTTTGACAAGTAAAATGGTTGTAAAACCTTATTTTGAGAACCTGATTGTGGATTTAAATGATACAAAACAAATTGAAGCTTACTCAAAATTGTTAAATTAATGCTTTTTCTCTATTAAATATGTTATAGGAGGAGTATACCATTGAAGAAGTCCAAGTGAACTGCCTTCTCATTGGCTGCCAGGTCCATTAAAAGGCCGCTGCTGCCACCTGCCTGCAGACACACGCCAGTACAACAGGTTTTTTAGTTACACACGTATTCCTCGTCAATTTACCTACCTAAACTGATAAAATCCAGTAATTTAACTGCAGTACATTCTCAGTAAGTAACGTAAATGTGCTAAAAACGCGTATACATGCTCAAAAGATAAGCGGGCACAACACAAACATGATCGTGTATCCTTGCTAGCTACCTAGCTAATTAGCTTTAGCGCTGGTAATGTGTGTTAAAAATGACCACCAGACCTCGTCTAGATCCACATACGGCCCAGCTCCTTCCGGGAACATCTCATCCACAGCAGGTTTCATTCTTACTTCTTTTAAAGTTATATTAGTATGTTAATAAATATATTGCTGTGACGCTGACGTTAGTCAGCTAAAGCTAACTGTTGTGAGGAAAACAAAGCGGGTGTTACGCTGAAACGTGCCCGGGCTCAAACACGGAAATGAGTTGTCGAAGGGACCGAACTAATTAGTACTGTACTACGTCATAAAAACATAAATAAATTAAGGTACGTGTCGTTTCGTTTACAGCTACTCATGAATGATAAATGTATATATATTTTTTCATATAAAACACACAAGTCAGTAGATAGTTGAGAAATGTTGGATTTATTACAATTTCATTGCATATCATAATGTTAAAAAATGCTACTAGCTTAATCTACCTCTCTCTACTGTATACAAGTATGGTCGCGCTAACCATGAAATTATTTTCTGCTTCTTAAAAATACAAACCTTCCGGCGTTAACTTTACTTATCTTTGCAAGTTAATACACATCCCTAATTCCTTTTATTCCATACATTAACGCTTGCTCTCTTTTTCCTCAGTGCTCGTGCCCCATGTTGGTCTCGTAGCCCAGCGTGTTTCCCAAGTGCTGGTGGGCGAAGAAGGCCCGGGCCATCTCATTGATGTGGTTGTAGGCCCCGATGGATTTGAAGTACTCAATGTAGTTCCAGAAGTCAGAGGTGGAGTACGGCCAGTAAGGAACGGCTGGTGGTTCATCATATGGTACTGAGAAGAAGGTAAGATGATTGATAGTAACTCTTTGTATAAGTACATTTGAAGTAATTAGTATTACAGTGGAACATACTTATTTTAATGCTAACCATTGCTTGTACATTTGCATGTGACTTTAGCCAAAAACATAATAAGTGGTTGTGTATGTGTAATAATAATCACAGTGGACCGGGATTTGATGCATTGTTTGTTATTGACGGGCTGGCTGCATAAGCGTGTTCCACTGTATTATTTAATTTCCCCAAAATAGTGTTTCTAAACAGCTTTACCTCCCTCTGGGATGACTCTGGCATCTGCGGAGAGAGTGAAAAATGGGGGAAAAACAAATATTTAGCAAGCATTCCAAGTATCCCCCCCCCACACACACACAAAGAGGGAATTGAGTTCAGACTGACTTCGGGCTACCTGTGAGCTTCTCCAAATAATATCACAGTGACAAGAACACACACACACACCACACAGACAGAACCGTCTTTGTGTGCTCACACACAACTCATAAGATTAATGACTGTTACACGTTTATTTATCCATTTGCTATGCGACAATTAAACTCATGTTATTTTTCTACTTCAAAACAACCAAAATATTCACAAGAGATGAATATTACAGCCCAGAAATACACTCACCGCTAATATGGAGGACACAGACATAAAGTAGAATACTCAGGCAAAGCAGACTCTTCATCTTTCTCCTTTTTAAACAACAAAAAAACTACATTAACCAAACTGTCAATTTAATGCAACATTAAAGACACACAGACTAAATTGTACTCACTTAGAGGTGAAAAAAAAAGATCAGTTAGTTTTAGATGTTGTGAAGAAGTGCTGTGTCTGCTGCTGCTGCTGGTCGGCGGTGGTCTGCAGTGTCAGGATCCCTCCGACCCCTCCTCTCCTCGCCTGTCTTTCATTTCCTAAAGGATGGATCCCTAATGGATCCACCCTGAAGTGGATGTGGTGAAAAATCTCCAATAATAATATATCAATAATATATAATACTATTAAGAGGGATTCATTTAACAATTTTCAACAAAGAACATATAGAATTGAACACAAGAATCTTTAATGTATATATCAATATTTTTTAAATATTCGATACTCTCAGGTACAAAATACATAGCCTATATACGGTACCAGTAATATAATAAAAAATATTGTAAGTTAATTTGTCCCCCTTTTATCAACAAAGAAGCCATTTTAATTAAGATCAATCAATAAATAACAATTTGCACGTATTTCTAGGAAAGTTATACAATCTCCACCACAAAAAATGCTTTTAATTTGAAATTTACGAAACCCCAGAATAATTTATAGATATCAGTGCATTCTGTTCATTGGATAGTATTGATAATGATCAAAACAATTCAGTGATGAGGTCATTCTATCATTAGCATGCCGTGCCCGTTCCGATCTAGTCGTCCTTGCATCCTGTCTGGTCGGTGGCGGACATCTTGAACAGGTCCACGCCCTCGCCCAGCAGAATATCCTGAGCGTAGCGCACCGTGTCCGGCGGAAGGAAGCGTGAGCGTCCCAGGATCCAGGCGTACTCCACACGGAACAGTCGCAGGATATCGGTGCATGAGTAGACTACGGCTAGGCTGGTGTAGTCAGTGGACAAGATCCAATACGGGCTGTAGGGGGTGACTGGGGGGGGGCAACGTTTGCATAGACGCAGAATGGTTAGTTCATAGTCGGTGCTAATGAAAATTTATTTTCTTAGCTAAAAAATAATAATAATAATGGAGGCGGCACAGGGGTCGAGTGGTTAGCGCGCAGTCCTAACAGCTAGGAGACCAGGGTTCAATTCCACCCTCGGACATCTCTGTGTGGAGTTTGCATGTTCTCCCCGTGGGTTTTCTCCGGGTACTCCGGTTTCCTCCCACATTCCAAAAAAACATGCTAGGTTAATTAGCGACTCCAAATTGTCCATAGGTATGAATGTGAGTGTGAATGGTTGTTTGTCTATTTGTGCCCTGTGATTTATACAGTATACTGTATAAAAATATTGTATATAACAATATAAGTCACTAAAGTCATCATACAGCAACTTCACACTCAAATATACAAACATGTACCAATATAAAAAAACAACTCCTTAAAAGTTTTCCCATACTGTATTGCATCTGAGCAACGCATTCATTGGGGTGCTGCAATGACGTCAGCCCCTCTCTGGGCTCCTCAAATAAAGACACACATCATCAAAAGTATAAGATGCAGATGTATTTACTACACTACAACGGTGTGAAAGTTTAATGAATGTTAAGGAATGTTTCCTCCCACATTCCAAAAACATGCTAGGTTAATTAGCGACTCTAAATTGTCCATAGGTATGAATGTGAGTGTGAATGGTTGTTTGTCTATATGTGCCCTGTGATTGGCTGGCCACCAGTCCAGGGTGTACCCCACCTCTCGCCCGAAGACAGCTGGGATAGGCTCCAGCAACCCCCCGCGACCCTCGTGAGAAAAAAGCAGTAGAAAATGAATGAATAAATGAATAATAATGGACGCACAGATTTGTTTACTTAAGTAGCCCCATCAACCAGAACTCTTCTCTCAGGACGAAGTTCCAGTTGATGTCAAAAAAATCCACATGATCCCTTTAAGAGGCCATTGTTCTTGACAGACATCACGAATCAGCAGGTCTTATAGAGTGAACGGAGCCACTTAAGCAGGACAGATACGTCCAATGAGACCCAGGCGACAAGACAACAGACCTTTGTTGACGCTCGTCATCGTTCACGAGGCACACCATAACTGAATTGTCGGCCAACAGAAACGGTCTCTTGTCTTAACATCTAGCGAGAAGACAGACATGAACTTACAGCTGGAGAAGCTGACGCCAATTTTAGCCGGTTCTCTCGGGTCGAAGACCACTCCTGTCCCCTCTGCTGTCCTCACCTTGTCTTTACTAGGAAGGAACACACACACACACACATATAAACGTCAACAACGAGGAGATAAAATGGCGATAAAACATGAATCTAGAACTCACTAGAACTGCGAGTTGAACACTCGAATGGTTCCGTCTGGTCGTATAGCGTAGTTGGCCTCGATGCACTTTCCTTTCTCGAAGTTAGCGGGCAGCTTGGCGATCTCGTACCACTTCCCTAAATACTACATGCAGATTCAGTTAAATCACACGTTGGAGTCCGTAGCCTGTTCACCCACCATGTTGATGTTTGCTAGTTGTTACCTGCGGGATATTGAAGTTAGGCTGCACCTTAGGACTCGGACAGGCTCCCCAGTGGTACGTCTGGGATGAGCTTAGCGGCAACAACGCCACAAGGATGCAGCAAATGACCCACATGGTTCTGTCAGGGTACAGATGGGTACAGATTCAGTGTTTATATGTAGCTGCTTAGCATGCTAGCTTATTATAAAGTCAGCTTTTACCACAGGATCACATTGAATCAGTTTCTGCATGGTTGAAATCCCTGTTGTAGAATCACACTAGTGCGGTACATCGGAAAGAATCCGTTTGGGGTCTAATTTTTTTGTGGGACGCCGGAGCACTCGCATATCATATATCAATTTAAGAAATTGATAATTGATAATAATCTATATCAACATTTTACACTTGAACAAACAACAGTATGAAGTATTAAACACTATTTCATCATAATAAACATGAAAAAAAAGATATGGATTGGTGTTACACCCACAAACGTAATACAAATCTGCAGCTTTGAATGTAATAATCCCGCAAATATAATAAATTTCCCACAAAAAGTAATAAAATTTGCCCACTGCAAACGTAATACTGAATTTCCTGCAAATGTAATAACTACTATATTTGCAGGAAATTATTACATTTTATTTGTGGGCATACATGTGCGTTTTAGTTACAGTATATTATTGTATGTGTGATTTTGTGTGTATATGGGGAAGAAATAATAAAAAAATATATGTATAGTAATAATGGTAATACCATTTTATTAAAACAATTGCAATTATCACAATTATGTTCTTTTTTAATTAAAAATAAATTATAATTTAATAATTAAAGATTCCTATAATGTATTCTATGTATTTTAATGTATAATGTCATGTATTCTCTTTGAATAATATTTTTTCCACAAAAGAAAAAAATAAATAATCTTGTTAAAATCCTGAAAATGACATCTACACCTTCTCCCTCATTCAAAGACGAAAGAACAAACAATAACAACAACCACAAAAATCATTATTTTGTCTCCTATTACATTTGTGGGAAGTTATTACATTTACAGATTTTCACTTTCCCACATATGGAATCATTTCCTGCAAATGTAATACTTATTACATTTGCAGGAAATTCAGTATTATGTTTCAGTAGGCAAATTTCATTACGTTTGTGGGAAATTTATTACGTTTGCGGGATTATTACATTCAAAGCTGCAGATTTTTATTACGTTTGCGGGTGTAACAATTGGTATCAGTTAGTGTAAGTATCACTTTACGGTAAGCCAGACTGGATCAGGACCGTAGCCGCAACGGATTTAGTGTGATCCCGACCTTATTTCCACAAGTAATCCTCCATTCACGTGCAAATGCTAAAACGTTGTTTTTTGTTTACAACGCCTTTTGTCCACTCGCCACCTTCACATTTTAAATCATTCCGTTTTCTAAATGCTCAGCACATTCGTGACCACATTCCGTCCATCTATCGGCATATCCCAAGTTCCATGTTTCTCAACAGATACAAAACATTCCATTCAGCTCATCCTGGATATTTGGGCTAACAGTTTTCCATGCCGCATCCCTGAATTCCCATTTAAAATGAATGAACAGTCCAATTTTCAGTCGGTTCAAACCATTGAGTTCATCAAGTGCTTCCGGGCCTACAATTTCACATAATTCCACAGTTTTCATATTATTCCCTTTCCTAATTCAGACCATTCCTACATCAAAACTTTCAGCTGACCTGGCACATTCAGGGTGTCTCTTTACCCCATTTTTCTGTCATGGCTACATTTTCCATCCCAAAAATTCCAATGGAAATTAATGAAGAATAGTTCCCTAATTCCACATTTACTGCTACCCTGATTCCCTTCTGTACTGAACATTCTTACTACTTTTACATTTGTCAAATGAGTCCAAAGTCAAAACATTCATCTCATGCTGAACATTTGTTTTCTGCGTTCCATACATTCCCGGCTTTCCTGGAATTTCTTGTTTTTATCAAAGCAAGAAACCTCAGTGCCCTCACTGTACATGTCACATTGTACCTACATATGCTGAACAACTTGTTCTGCAGGTTTAACAAGCTAACATACATTATAATTGGGAGTTTATTTACATGATTTAATAATTTGCTTTAATATTTACAATAACACCCATTAACTTACAGTAATTATTATATGCATTTACAGTTAACATTTGTTTATACTTCAGTAAGACACTATCATAAACAAACACATTATTTGAATACAGAGCTTATTAAAGTTGAAAACACATGTATTTCCCATCATGCACCTGGCCCTTACCTTCTCAGGTGGGATTCCTAACAGACGTCTTGCTTCAGTCCAGAGAGCTCTGGTCCAAAATGTTATTTTTAAAGACGAGTGCCGGGCTGCGCGTTCACGACGTGACGTCACAATGTTCACGCTCATTAGCATGAAATGCACGCCCCCCTTTGTACAGGATGTCAACATCAGCATGTTAGTCTCGGTTCTGCCACTAGATGCCGCCAAAAGGTACCTTTTTTAAGTATGCTAATACGTCTTTCCACTGCCGTTGTCAAACCGGAAGTACTTTATTTTCATGATTTATACGGACTAAAAATAAATTTATGTTCAAAATGTATGTTGAATTATTTAAAATTTCATGCCCCCTTTGTACAGGATATCAACATCAGCATGTTAGTCTCGATTCTGCCACTAGATGCCGCCATAAGGTATCTTTTTAAAGTATGCTATTACTTCTTTCCACTGCCGTTGTCAAACCGGAAGTACTTTATTTTCATGATTTATATAGACTAAAAATACATTTATGTTCAAAATGTATGTTGAATTATTAAAAATTTAATGGTGATTTAATAAAACTGATACAAAAAAGCTTTATTAAAGCACATCAACAACGATCAACTATCAGAAGTGTAAAAAACAAAGAAAAGACAACACTCGTCTGCTATTACGTCTTTCCACTGCCGTTGTCAAACCGGAAGTACGTTATTTTCATGATTTATACAGACTAAAAATAAATTTATGTTCAAAATATGTTTAATTATGTAAAATTTCATGGTAATTTAATAAAACTGATGCAAAAACGCTTTATTAAAGCACATCAACAACGATCAGAAGTGTAAAAAAACAAAAAAAAAGACAACACTCATGATGATAATAATAATAAAGATTATTTATTTCCAGTGTTCTTCAAGGGAGGACATTGCACTGATGTTTGTGCTGGCAAGATGCTCACTGTCGCAAACTACACAAGATGCTTCATGTTTGATGAGGATAAATCTACGTTTTAATTGAAATGACATCAACGAGAGACAAAAACAGCATAAACACTAAATGCGGTGGAATGAGTGTTGACTGCTCATAAAAACGGTTACAAAAGGGCAGGGGGAAAAAAAGAGGCACTTTTTTCATTATGGAGTGGAGGGCAAAAAAACAACAAAGCATTTACATAAAATGTCCTTGTTGGACAATAAAAATTATTTGGGGAATAGAAAAGAACTGTACCGAGTATTACATACTCTAGTATCAGCATTTTATTACATTTCATTTTATTTGATAAAATTTCTATTTTTTTTTTGGGAATAACGGTCAAGCTAATCTCTGGCTGTTTTGACCGTGCTGCGAAAAAAGATGTTCCCACAGCACGCAGCTCAGAACGCAGCCCCTCACTTCCTCCCACGAAACACCACAGAGACAAAAGTACTGGGACATCTAAGCTTCTACTCTTCCGGGAAGACTTTCTAACATTTTTATAGTCACTTAGGTTAAACCGAGGCTTGTTATTCCACACCAAAAGACTACAAAAGAGCCTTCGCTAAACCGTTTACACCTAGTTGGAAGCATATAAAATAATTTTACTATGACTGATTAATTGTGTCCCAGTACTTAAGCCCATGTTTTGTATCTTCAAGTACATGCAACAAGTGTTAGTCCAAGTAGGAAAGTCGTACATTCTTCATTTTTTTTTTAAAAAAGGGCGGAGCCTCCTACTGTAATGAAGGTCACACGTGCAGGAGAAAATTCTTCTTCCAGTCTGGCCAGCGATGCTCATAATTAATAAACTCTGCCAGTAACAATCATGGGAGCTATACATGTTATTTACAGTACATATACATAAACTTTGTAGAAAAAAATATTGTGCAGTACAAGGAACACATTCATCCTCGGGTCAGAGGTACTGGTAGAAGCGTGAACGGACAACATGCGCCCCCGATAGTTTGTGAGGGTGCGCGTCATCCCCGAGTGACGCTTTGCTTTTGCCGTTAACGGGCGGCCGATCGGATGCCGCCTCCTGGGCGTCTGTGTCCTCAGGGACGGCTTTGGGCGGCACGGCTCCCCCCTCACTTTCACTCCCGCCCCGGCACCGATCCCTGGTGATCCAGTCCCGGATGTTGAAGTCATGAGAGGTGCGTCTGGACTTGAGGCGGTCCACGGCTAACAGCTCGCTGGCCGTCTGGTCCACTCCGCCTTGCTCCTGCCAGTCGTTGATGGCGGCCAATTCGGCGAAGTCTCTCTGGCCGCCCATGGTGTGCCTTCGTCGGATGTTGTTTCTCCTGCGTCCATCGGGGACACGGGTCTTCTGCGTGAACATGTCGTCGGCAGATGTGCGTAAGCGGAACTTGAGGCGCTCTGTGATTTTGAGGTGCCAGGCTGGTTCGGAGCGCTCCGACTCGCTACGTGACGAAGAACTGAGGCTGCTGGTGGACCGCCCTTTCTTCATCACCTCCAGCACCCGCGAAAGCCGCGTGGAAGACTCCGCCCTACCCGCGCTACCCGCCTCCATTGACGACTCGCTGTCCGTCTTCTGTCTGAGCGACCACCTCCGAGACAGCGTGTCACATTCGATCATCTTATGTGTTGGGAAAAGTCGCCTTGCTTCCATTTTTGTCGTGTTCCTCGCAGCGGCGCCCGCTTCCCCATCTGGCTTTTCCTGCACCGCACAAGGTGTGGACTGGCTGCTGCCGCCCCCTGGAGCAAACACCGGGAAGTCGCTCTCGCTGTCCGTTTCCATTGGTCGACCCTCGCTGATCAACTCGCTGCGTTCATCGTCTGCTTCTTCGCCGCACTGCAGCTCTGGACTCAGCGCCATGGAATCTGCTCCCGTCAGGAACGTGATGGATGAGGTGGTCGAGTAGTCAGAAGTGATGGATCCGACCTCTGCTTCGACGCCTGCTCCAGATCCGATGCATATTCCCGCTTGAAGTTCTGCAGATGCTCCCATGATTGACCTTTTAGGCTGCGAGCGTGGCACCGACGCTCCAGAGCTCATGGTGCCTAAATCGGACATATTGGATGGAGGATCGGATAAGGACGCTTTTCCCTGAGGAGCACTCTGGTAGCTGATGTTGGGTGACATATTTGGAGAGGAGTGCTTGTGTTCCCTCTTGGCTTTAGGCGTCATCTCCGCTCTTCTGCCATTCTCCTGCTGCTTCGGGCTGATACCAATCCGAGTCTCCTCATGAGGGTCCGCTTTTTGCACGGAGAGTTCCTTTCTGGGGAAAACAGCTTCCAGGTCATCATCAGAGCTGCTTGGCTGCGTTTTTTCCTTGGACTTCTTTCGCTTGCGGCCAGCTGCAGCAAAAATGGAGGACACCAAAAGATCTCGGCTGGACTGGTCCTTCCCTGAACCCCAGGAACCCTGCATAAAACAGCCACATTATTAGATATTTGCATACACACTGAGCACATCACATATGTCTGGAAAACATCAACGTGTACTCCACCTGCTCCTGTGAAGCACCACACACAAAGAGAGGAACATTAACCATAAACACATGACGTAACCACGGGCAACCTTCAAGAAGCAGTAGCATGATAAAGGCGCTTAGCTGCTAAAGATGGAGAACAACTGCTTAACAGACGGACTAAGTGGGTCCCTGGTGGCAGGAAGCAGCCATGCTGGTGGAATGTTGTGCAGCATCTCAGCTTGTACACAATGTACTTAAAAAAATAACACTTGTGCAATCAATCCTAATGTTTTCACCTACCTCCTGTCATCCTACACTAGGGAGTCAACACAGGGGAAGCCACACTCACCTTTGACTTAGCGGAATCGCTGGTGGGAGAATCTGCGGACGGAAAAGAGAAGACAAAACATCAAGAAGCGGCAGCAGGAGTCAGGTAAGAAAAGGAGACGCATGTTAATGGGTTGGTGAGGTGCACAATGGTGTTAGACAAGACGCACACACACACACACACACAAGCAGGCAACAGGCCATGCTTACAAGCCTAGCTTACACATGTGGACACGCACGCCCCCCCCCCTACAGAGCTTGACCAGGTTTCGTCCGGCAACACTGAGTGCATCTTTATAACCATGAAGACATGAAGCGAGTGAGGTGAGGTGAGCACCGTGCGGGATGGACAAAGAGGAACATGACACCAGGTATTACTCACTCAATATTAGCGGCCATTTGCTAGCTTTTTAGTCAGTATTGCAACAAAACAGCCCAAATCTGAATCTCAATGTACGTATTGTGCATAACCTTTGACTGGTACTGTATATACAGTATATTCAGTGATTTGCTATTTATATCATGAGGCTATTCATCCATATACATACATTTGTCGACTTGGTCGCTAAAGTGGATGGTTAATCATTCATTCATTTTTTACCGCTTTTCCTCACGAGGGTCGCATGGGAGGTGCTGGAGCCTATCCCAGCTGTTTTCCAGCGAGAGGCGTGGTACACCCTGGACTGGTCGCCAGCCAATCACAGGGCACATGTAGACAAACAACCATTCACGCTCACATTCATACCTATGGACAATTTGGAGTCGCTAATTAACCTAGCATGTTTTTGGAATGTGGGAGGAAACATTCCTTAACATTCATTAACCTTTCAGACCATTTTAGTGTAGTAAATACATCTGCATCTTATACTTTTGATGATGTGTGTCTTTATTTGAGGAGCCCAGAGAGGGGCTGACGTCATCGCAGCACCCCAATGAATGTATTGCTCAGATGCAATACAGTATGGGAAAACTTTTAAGGAGTCGTTTTTTTATACTCATATTGGTAAATGTTTGTATATTTGAGTGTTATTGAGTTGCTGTATGATGACTTTAGTGATATACAATATTTTTATACAGTATACTGTTATATACAATCACAGGGCACATATAGACAAACAACCATTCACACTCACATTCATACCTATGGACAATTTTGAGTCGCCAATTAACCTAGCATGTTTTTTTTGGAATGTGGGAGGAAACCGGAGTACCCGGAGAAAACCCACGCATGCACGGGGAGAACATGCAAACTCCACACAGATATGGGATGGCCAATCAAAAGTGAGTATTTAATTATTTTTATTTTTTTTACATAGGGCTGTGCACGTGTACCTAATATTGTGGCCTGTGGGTGCTAGTGAACATTCATAAAAGAGTGTGATGACAAAAGCAACGGAAAGAATATGATTGGTACAAGTCGCCATGACAACAGTGACGATACAGATGGTGGAGGTGACAAGGGGAGTCACAGAGGGGCTCGCCATATGAGAAGAGAGGATGCCACACGAGACAGGAAGTGTCGGCAGTGGGGTGGATGAGAACCTCCTGGCGTCCGCCTAACGCGGTCCTCCGCTTCTCACTAAAAAAAATTTTTAGCGCCAAGCCCCCCTCTACGCCCCTTTGCGGTAGATTATGATGTCACAAGAGGCGAGTGCATACCATGCTATCTCTCCTGATGGCCAGCTATGAGACAGTGAGGAGAGACAGCGGAGAGCCTTTTCAGACAGCGGCCTGCGTCGCGTATGAGCTGACAGAAAACCCACGTGGCGGGATGCTGTACAGTACCGTGTCGCTGCGTCCTCGCCGTTTTCTTTGCTCATTACCCCATTTTTTTTTTTGCGCTCTTTTTCCACCTCCTGTGTTTTTTTTTTTTAAAAGAAGTGTGGGTTCCTGCAGACTAGACAGCTACACTGCGGGCAACAATCCTCCTTCTTCCTACAGTTCCAGCTGTCCATCACGGACATTATAGAGTCCATCAGTGACATCACGGCGTGATAGACTCCGCCCACTTGGCCTGTGTCAAGATCAGTATGTGTGAATGGTGGGAAAGCCTTTAGGACACCCGACAGAGCCTCACTAGAGACAAGAGGAATCAGAGGTGGCCTTTCACTGTAAACATGTTGTCACCTGGGGAACAACATTAGTCACAAAGCACAAGCAAGGGAAGCTTTTTTTTTTTTTTAAAGCCAATGAAGAAGCGCCACAATTTATCGCATCTTTTTTTTTTACTTTTAGATGCAAATAAATTGAAAGCCACAAGCGCCAAACATCGTCTCTTAAAGGGTCGGAAAAAGGGTTAATTCATTAAACCAGTAGCGGGGGGGCATGTGTGTTACCTGACACTTCACCCTGCGGCGTGCCTGTGCGTCCGATGTTGGTGAGCAGGTGGTCGATGTTTGGGACCGGCTGCGACTCCACGGCGCTCTCTTCGTGCGACACGGTCTGCAATAGCATGAGAATTGAAGTCTTTGTAAAGCATCTTTAGTGGTAAAAAAAAACAAAAACAATTGGTGTAGTTTGTGTTCAAAACACGTACCACTGGATCTCCATTGCCCTCTTCAGTGAAAAACCAGTCATACTGTAACGAAATAAAGCAAAACAATCAGTTTTTTTTAAAAATTTGGGCAAATATATGAAACATTACAGTGCATTTCTTACATTAATCAAAATATAACTTTCCATTATTTACATTTGTATTCAGCTGTATCTGAATACAAATATCTGATCTGTATCTGATCACAAGCCCAAAAGGAGTAGGCTGAAGCAAAAGCTTATATTTTTGCAAAATATAATCATGTTCATGCCACAAACTTGTTTTCCCCTGTTATTATTATTATTATTATTGTAATATTATTATTGTTATTATTCATTCATTTTCTACCAATTTTTCCTCACAAGGGTCCCGGGGGGTGCTGGAGCCTATCCCAGCTGTCTTCGGGCGAGAGAGATGGGGTACACCCTGGACTGGTCGCCAGCCAATCACAGGGCACATATAGACAAACGACCATTCACACTCACATTCATACCTATGGACAATTTTTGAGTCGCTAATTAACCTAGCGTGTTTTTGGAATTTGGGAGGAAACCGGAGAAAAAAAGCAGAGCGGGGAATCGAACCCATCTCCTAGCTGTGTGGCCTGCGCGCTAACCCGACATGACATTTTATTATATTACATTACATTCACACCACATGTAGTCAGCCACGGCATGTTTGACAATATATAATTCTCCTCCCATTCTGTGTGGAAGTGGTAAGATTTTGGCTTCTTACTTTGTCCATCTTTTCTGTCCTGTTTGTAACTCTTACGTTTAGACGGCAAAGTAGTTAGCTCGGTTAGCATGCTATGACGTAGACTGCGTGGAAAGAGTGGAAGGGTCGCCAATTAACCTAGGATGTTTTTGGAATGTGGGAGGAAACCGGAGTACGTGGAGAAAACCCACGCATGCACGGGGGAGAACATGCAAACTCCACACAGAGATGGCCGAGGGTGGGATTGAACCCTGGTCTCCTAGCTGTGAGGTCTGCGCGCTAACCACTCGACCACCGTGCCGCCATTATTGTTATAATCATCATTAATATTACCATTTTCATCATTATAGTTAACAATTTTTTGGTGTTTTAAGGTGTTCCCTCAAGACGACTTACATTCTGAATGAGGGTCTCGACTATCTTGTACTGGTCCGGCATATGTGTCACCATGTGGGTCATGTTATCCTCCGTGGTGCGTACCAGTGTGGGACCAAACACGATGGCCAGATTCCTCGGTTCCATCTACAACAAAGTAGAGGAAGATCTTTAATTCAGAACGTACGCAACATTCCAAAAAAAAAACATAAAACCATATTGTTACCTTGTTCTTCTCAGAATTATCAGCAACGGTTTTTAGATGAGCAGAAAGGAACTTAAGCGTTTCGTAGTGATGATCCGGTAGCTCGTGAAGCTGAAAGAATACAGAAGCAACAAAAACGTAAACATGGACGCGGCATCGACACCAACAGGAAGTGAAGCAACCTACCAGCCTTTTGAGAACTTTGAGCCTCTCGACTGGGTCCTCTATTCTGTTGGCCTCGATGAAGTCTGAGTACTTATCTGTAGATCCAAAAAAAAAGATTAATACAAGCACAGAAGATATAAAAGTAGTAAAGAAGAACGCACCATTGGTGAAGAGCGGCTCGGGGAGCTTTCGGAAGAACGACTTCAGTAAACTGCTGATCACATTGAGATCCCGCCATTTCTGAACAAATAACACACATTTATGACAACAAAAAATGGAGAAGAACCGAATCGGTACAGGAACCAGAGGCGTACATCATCCTGTATATCGATGTCGTTCATGCCCTTGTTATTGAGCTCCTCCTGCATGTTGGAGATGGCAGCGTTGTTTCCCGGTACCCTGTAGATCCCCGTGTACTCCAACCCTCGCTCTTCCACCAACTTGCAGCAAACCTCCACAATAAGCGGCACAAACTAGAAATACATTGAAACATTATTATGGGAAGAACATAAACTGCGATCTTATTATGGCATCTAACCTTATTGTTCTGCGCAGGAGGACAATCATCCAGTCTTACTCCAAATGTGACACCAGGAGATGGTTTCTTCTCAAAAGGTTTTCTCATCAGTCCCGGTATACCTTTTCTCCATGTCACTTTGTCCTTAGGGGGGCTGGTGTCATCTGCACGGAGCAACACAGCATGAGTACGGCGTTCAACGAGAACACATACACCAGGGGTGCTCATTAAGTCGATCACGATCTACCGGTCGATCGCGGAGGTGGTACTGGTCGATCGCTGGTCGATCGCGGCGTGACATTAAAAAAATATCATCCCAGCATCAATGCCGTCACTTGATTGATATACAGGGCAGCCATTCAGATGACAACTGAATGTTGCCCTTCGGGCGACCAATCAAATCAAACAACGTCTCTAAGTGCAGCAGAACTTACGATGTCAGCCTATCATCCATCGCCGTTACTTGATTGACATACAGGACAACCAGTCAGATGACAACTGAATTTTGACCTTTAGGTCACCGCTCATGCGTAAACAACGATGCAAAGTGCTAAGCTAGTCGGTGAATTGCGAGATTTTAAGCCCTCGCTAAAGTTTATGGTCACTAAAATGAGTGAAGGAGCTGGACCAAGTAAAAAGGCAAAAACATATCACTTCCATACGGATATGGAATATTATACGGATATTATGATACGGATATTATCCATAACTGATAAACATTTGGAAGTGTGCTTGAGGCTGGCTATCAGCAGCTACTGTCCGGACTATGCATCCCTGGCTGGTTCAATTCAGTGCAAGTCATCAAAGTAAACTCAGGTAATTACAAAAAAAATTAATAGTTAATTATGTGTGTTTTGCAATATTGGCTCATTTGGTTATGTAAGGTACATCAACATACATTGTACGTACAAATAATCCTCAATACATTTGAAAATAAATAGATGTTTTGCATTTTTGTAGTGGGTAGATCATTTTGACTCGGTCATTTTAAAAGTAGCTCGCATGCTGAAAAAGTGTGAGCACCCCTGACATACACAAACGAGATAAAGCCACCACGCAACCTTTATGCATAGTCTTCTTTTCCTGCTCAGGTTTAGGGGAGTTTGGACTCTGAGCTTTGGCATCTCCTTTCCCCCCAAGCAGGGTTTGTCTGATGCTCAGAGATTGGCGAGAAGATCTAGGCGACGGTTCCGTCTTGCTGCCTGTCGGGCTAAAGAGACAAAATATCCTTTTTGCAGGACTTGAGTCGGACCCATCTTCTCCTCTTGTTCTCTTACCTCATTAAGGTGTTGTACTCCCTGATCTTCCGGCTAATGAGGTCATGGCTGGTGAAGGCCGCATTCTAAAAAAAGCATGAAGGTGGAGGTAGAGAGGAACGCCCATCATTGCCATCATCACAGGCAGTAACGGAACTCTACTGTTATCATGTGACGCAGGTATTAGCACACACACATGAACTAAATTCAGCTCTTTCATTCGATTCCATTAAAAAAAACACACGAGGCTCAGAGCTAAACTCTTCAGCTTGAGGTGTTTACATCTTTGTTCTAACCTCCTCGTCCAAGTTACTGTTATCCTGGATGACTCGAATCCAGGCCAGCATATCCTCCCGATCCTCGGCCTGGAACAGGTACTCGCAGTCCGACGTGGTGAGCCTCAGCACATTTTTCCGCTTGGTATCACTGTAGGAGATGTCAATCAAACACGCCTTGATGCTGATGGGTAGCGGCTCGTCCGTGGTTTGACAGTTAGCATGCGCCTGTCCATCTTTTTTGTCCTTGTACAGACAGAGGTAGTGTCCTCTCAGCACGGCGTACATCTGCTTCCAAGGGCGCATTCCGCCTCCGACGCGCTGCCGAAGTGGGTCAGTGAGAAAATTAGGTCGAAATGATGGAAAATAGTTCAAAGACGCAGCAGCGCTACACACCTTTCCTTTGTCTGTATTTAGCTGCTTGAAATGCAGAAGACCCTCCCTAGTCGCGTCGCAAAAGACATCAGATGATGAATCTCTCCTGGATCCGGAATCTTCGGAAGACCTGTCCATTGCCTGTGATGAACAGGGAAAATTACAGCATCTAATTTGACATTTATTATATATACTATATGGGGTATTATTTTGGTGAAGAGACTGGATTTACCTTCCTGAGTCCTTTCAGCCCGGCTATCAAGGACCTTCTAAATGACGGAGAACAAAATGAATGAGAACCTTAAATCTTAAATTCTAATTGCAACTTTAAAACTCACCCTCCACTCTCTTCACGGTAGTTATCCAAGCCTTCGTCGTATGACAAGGA
The DNA here is from genome assembly GCF_030265055.1 of Doryrhamphus excisus. Classification (NCBI taxonomy): domain Eukaryota; kingdom Metazoa; phylum Chordata; class Actinopteri; order Syngnathiformes; family Syngnathidae; genus Doryrhamphus; species Doryrhamphus excisus. Next base: position 9,487,684 of record NC_080486.1, on the reverse strand, counting down.
CCGCTCGGTTTTACCACCCGAATCCGACTCGATGATTGTGAGACGGAGAGAATCTATTTAAAGAGAAGGTCAAATCCTTACTTGTGATGCTGACTTCATAAAATCTAATAAAAGTTAAAAAAAAAATAAAAAAAATACCATGGTCATGTGACATCTGGCGGCGCATAAGGGGTGATGTAGCCGTGGGGCTTGGTGGTATGGTGGTGATGATCGGTGTTGTGGAAATCACAGCCGAAGCGGGGATGTTAACCATGTCCAGGTCCATGCTGGGACTGGAGGGTTCATCTGAGGACAGGGGATAGAGTCACGTCCTTAAACTACACACAAGAAATGGCGTCGGATTACAAATATATTAGCGTGGACGCATGAACGCGGCGGGGAATGCAATATGGTTCTTATAGGTTATCACATGGTTTGTCTGGTATCGGTGATCATGATACCGGGCCTGATACCAGACAAACCATGTAATGATCTTATTATCACATACTATTTAATCATGAGCTTATTATCACATACTATTTAATCAAAAGACCATTTTGTTTCCAGAAAATTGTATTATATCTAAACAGTGTAAACACAATAATTGCAAGCCATTCAGAAAAAAGCTTGAGGTCGCCCTTGGTTTTTCCGACTTGTATTTGCATTTTTTAGTTTTTTTCGATCACTTCAAGAGTGTCCTCCTCATTAATGGTGATAAAACGTTCCATTTCTAATATTCTGTTTGCTATTTTCCCTATTTGTCTTTCGCTGGGAGTGTCAACCTGCTGACATGTTGACAGAGCACAGACGGCAGCAAAACAAACGCTGTGTGTTCACTATCGTGCGCTGTTCTCTGATTGGTTGTTTCACGGGCAGTGGACAGCTACGGGGGCTGATACTGGACATGGTTAAACTCTATATTTTATCAGTATCACTGCCCTGGGCTTTGACACAGTATCATTTCGACCTTTTCCTGCATCATTCATGGGGTTTCTAGAGTACAGGGCCAATTAATACTGTAGTATGTGATAATGGATCTGTACTGCCCCTACATATGTACTACGTGTGATTGAATGTGGTTACCTGCGCTTCACTGTTATGTAATAGCTCTTATCACATACTACAGTATTAATTGGCCCTGTACTCTAGAAACCGCCTAGAAATCTAGTATCAGCCCCCGTAGCTGTCCACTCAGAGCGCGCTGCTCTGGTATCGTACCCGTGAAACAACCAATCAGTGAACAGCGCACGAGTGCTTAGTGCCTAGTGCTTCTCCAGTCACCAAAAAACCCAAACTTGATTAATGGAACTTTAATTGTCAGACATTGATAAGATAAGACTGTTGATAAAATATTATTGTTGAAATATTTTTGCAATTATTATGGGCTTGCTCAGTAATGCAAGCCCTATAGACTGCTGCTTAGAAGGACCCCTATACATGTTACACCGCCGGAATCCTGACGCTCAGGACTACAGCGGTATTTATTTATTGGAACGTTTTGTGTAACCATGGCGACGCTATTCACCAAAATGTTCAAAAATGGGCCACTAGATTAGATACACCTGTTCTATTTTTAGAACAGCCACATTCCAGGGAAAACGAGAATTTACAGACTTTTCACAGCCTTGTAGCTCAGCCATACGGCCACGTAGAAACGTGATTAACGGCTCATTTTTGAGATAAACTTCTCAACTCTCCCTGTGGCTAAATGCTAATTGCTAGCATGTTAGCATTTAAGCTAATTTACTCATGTCTAAAGGCAAATACACACATGGCGTGATGTAGGAAGGTTATAGGACAACCTTGGCACTTTCTAAACTTGAGGCCCTCTTGCTAGGTGCTAGCATGATGACTGTTAGCATGTTAGCATTTTAGCTAATTTACTCATTTCTAAAGGCAAATAGACACATGGCATGATGTGGGGACACGATGGGACTGCATCAACCTTTTCGGGACTTGAGGCTGTCTTGCTAGGTGCCCGAGGTTCACAGCGCAGGTGGCAAGCCCATCGAAATTTCCGCGGGAATTTTCTAGTTGTGTTTACACTGTTTAGACCTTCAGTCTCGGGCTGATACTGACACTTGGGGGCATGATACCTGGGCCTGATACCAGACAAACCATGTGATAACCTATAATTACGTCACCCTGACATCGAACACCACAAGGAACCGCTTTCATTTACTAATGTTGCTATCTCCCCTTTAGAAATGCACACTCAGCAAAGACAAGGCAGCGTCCCGGGTCTCTTACCTATGAAGGGGATCGAATCCAAGGAGTCGTCCAAGTTGCTGGAGCCATACTTGTGCTGTGCGCCCCCCAGCCTTTTTAGATGCATATCTCTGCAGCTCTCCGTCCAACACGTCACCGCGTCCACAGAACCAGCCTTCAACAACGGCAGCGACTTATGGCTCCCTTGTTTATCATTCACGGCAAAGGCATAGGACGGAGGTCGAATGTGAGCAGATCCTGAGTTTTTATCCTTCCTTAGGACTACAACTGTTGCGTCACGTCCTTCGACACCTTCCGTAAGACCGCCATTGCTGGAAGCTTCTCTAGCCTTTGGCTTTTGAGTCACAGTTCCGTTTGCGGTAGCGGAAACACTGTGGGTTTGTCGCTGTATGGATGTTTTACACGACGGACCTGAACAAGAGGAGGACCTGGCCACTAAACCGGTCTCTGACCTGTTCTCCAGTTTTAGACTGTCAGCCCGACCCCTGAGCTCCAAGTGCAGAGACGATGGGTACCCCACGTGGTTTCCAGTGAATCTTTGGTCTTTGAGCAAGTCTGTGGTTTTCATGGAGGCAGTTGAGGGGTCCGTGATGGAGTTCTTAACAGGTAGACGCGAGGGTCTTGTCATGTTGCCGTCAGTCCGTAACGGTTGTAAAGTATCCGTTATTCCTTTGCTACATGGTCGATCATTTGATAATCCATTTCCTTGTCCATCCGAATCCGGTCCAGTTAGACTCCGATTGAGATGAGGTAAAGCTCTTTGGCCTGATCCATGCCGACTGGCTCTTGCTTCCTCCCCCTGGCAAAGCAGAAGTCTATCCTCCAAAACGGTTCTCTCTCCAGAGCTGATCCCATGTTCTGTAGTCTGTTGGCCCAGATGGTCATAAGACCTTGCTCGAGTTTTGGTAACCCCTGCAGGGCTTGAGAAAGGTAAAGCATCTTGGGAAGCACTCCGAGGCCAGTTTCTGCTCCGGTCCGAACCAGCTCCAAGCCTGTCCTGTGAGGCACTTCGTAACGGAGTACCGTGATTGCTTCCATTTACTCCTCGATCCGTCGACGCGCTCCTCCACCTGACTTGAGAGGCCATGAACCCTCTTTGACTGGAACATTGAGGGGGTGTGCGTTGCTGGGTATACGCAGAGCTGGAATTGGCGGCGGCACGCAAACTGTCCAAGCGCTCCTGGATGGTGCGGCAGCCATAGTTGTGCAGCCTCTTTGCGTCGATGTAGTCTTTATAGGTGGTGTAGTTTCTCCAGTCGATGTTCTGATGAGGAGAAGAAGAAGAAGGGGGCGTTGGAGAGGGGGAATGGCGGTTGGCTTTGGGTGAGATGGCAGTGGATAAAGTGTCCGGTGAGGCAGCACTAAGGGAAGCCCGTACATTGTCGGGATAGACCGGGCTAGGTCTCGGCTCTGAGAGACGGGAAGAAGGACACTGTGCACTTCCTGGTAGCGAAGATATAAGCGGTCTCGGTATCGGAGAAACAGTTTCTGTTGAACGACTGTACTGGTTCTCGTCAGTCCTGTGGCTGGGTCCCGCCCGAGCCAAATTGACACCCTTATCGACTTGTTCAGAGTGAACGGCCGCCGTCCTCAACTTGTCATTACTGACACAGAGCGATGCCTTGGAGGTCTGCAGTGCTGGAGTTGATGAAGAAACAAGGATCTCCACTTGGTGGCCCTTCTCCGTTGACTCTCTGGGGGTGTGGTTGACAGCGGAGGGATGCGGTGACTCGGCTTTGCCCGTTCCTTTAATTTCTATACGAGGGTAGCATATGGGTGGCGGCTCGGGGATGTTCTGGGCATTTCCGCTGTACGCCACATTTCCTTTGAGATATGCATCCTGAGAATACGCCTGAAAAGAGAACAAGGGCCATGATGTCAGGAATTTATTCACATGTACCCTGGTCACTAACGCTACATCTGTCAGTGTGACAAAGCACTTATTCCCCCTGTTCTACTACTCTAATTAGAACTGCGTATTAGAAAATTGCAGGGTTGGACAGTACTAGATTGCACTATACCAAAAAAATTACTATTGCGCAACCAATTCTTCCTTGTGGACTTGGATGTCAAAGAAGATTAATAAAAACTAGCTAACAATGAAGCAGAATTCAATGGAAAGAAGTTAGCAAAGATGGTTTTACAGTCTTACCAGAGCAGTGATATCCCTGGAAAACTGAAGAAGGGTAAGCAAGACAGGGAGTGAAAAGAAGTAGACAGGTAACCACAAAGATATGAAACATACAACAATGCAGATGTGAAGCAGGCTAAAAATACATCCGACTATGGGGAGATGAAACAGAGGCTTTACTGGAGTTAGACAAAAGAAGAAATAAGAAAAAGTCAGACTTTTTATTGTCTGGGGAATAGAGAAAAGTGCCTCAAAGAATGCCTAGTTGTCATTGATAGCTTCTAAGACAGGGGTCTCAAACTCAATTTACTTGGGGGGCCACTGGAGCTAGGGTCTGGGTGAGACTGGGCCGCATCCGGTTCCCCCCCCCCCCCCCCCCCCCCCCCCAAAAAAAACGCTTTTATTAAAAACAGAAAAATTTGCTTTGGTTCCAATTTTCTACAAGAAAAGCTCTGATTAAACATTCCACTGTTCTCAAATATCTTCATTTTTATTTTTCTACACAAAATAAGATGAAAAATAAATAATCAAATCAAGAATAAAGAAAATCAATCAATCAGTAATAAATAAATATAATAATAATAATAAAACGGCAAATAATAAAAACTTAAGAAACCACATATAGTTGGTGGGTAGACAAATTATTTTTTTCAGATTAAAATGAACAAAGCATTATTAGAGCCCTGTAGACATGACAAAACACGACTATAGTCACATTTATACTCTTTTTATTTACAACATATTGCACAACTGCAGGGTCTTCAGACACATGCTAACTCGCAAACTAGAGAGCTAGAGACCTAAACGGTAGCCTTCAAGTTATTTCCTTTAAACTTAAATAGCCAAAAACTTACCACTTCCACACAGATAGGGAGGATAACTATTAACAGTTATTTAACCTTTAACATGAACATTAATCAAACGTAATAATTTTTTCTGGGTACATGATACCATACAGCATCCATATCAAACATTAAACTTTCATATCAAGGCGGGGGGCCTAAACTAGCGGGCCCGCAGGCGGCGTGTTTGAGACCCCTGTTCTAAGATGTTAATATGTCGAACTGATAATGAACACGACATCCAGTCTGCGAAAGACGTCTTGTGACAGCCGTTAATTTAGACACCAGAGCGCCACAGGCGAGTTTGTATGGAATCGAACAAGACAGTTCAGTGCACACGTGGGTTTGCTGTTTTGACATTTCAAAGTGGAGGGCAGTGATTAGCGTTTTTAAGCGTCAAGGATTGTCAGCAACAGCAACAATATGATGACCGAAAACCTGAATTAATATGACACAAGAATGTTATAAATTTCATATTTGCATAAATGAATGGATTATTACCAGCTGCAAAATGTCCTCATCCTTTGGCATCACACAAAGTTCCAGCGAGGTATCACTGGAAGGAAACATAAGGATACAGGACAGGATATTGGGTACCTAACATCACAATTTCTTCTACTCCTAGGTGTAATATGCGGAAGTCATCACATCGTCACACAAGCGACTCACCTGTTCTGGATCAAGGCGATGACCTGCGAGTACGTCTTCCCGATGATGCTCTCTCCATTCACCTTCACGATGCGGTCCCCTGCGGAGAAACACGACAAGCGCATTCCGACAACCGACTCAAGTAATCCCTTGCATAATTTGCATAAAAAGTGACAACTTGAAATGAACTATATGTGTACCTGTACAGAGTCCGGCTCCGTGGGCGGGGCCTCCCTCTTTCACTTGCTTCACAAAAATGGTGTCCATCGGCTCCAGGCGGCTTCGTTGTCTCCCTGGCAACAAGAAAGCATATGGTCATGTGGACACTGAAACATTGAAGTTGTTTACATACAATAAGTATGGCAGCACACATTATTCACATATATACAGCCTATTAACATAGAAGTGGGGGGCGGCACGGCGGTCGAGTGGTTAGCTAGGACACCAGGGTTCAAATCCACCCTCGGCCATCTCTGTGTGGAGTTTGCATGTTCTCCCCGTGCATGCGTGGGTTTTCTCCGGGTACTCCGGTTTTCCTCCCACATTCCAAAAAACATGCTAGGTTAATTGGCGACTCTTCCACTCTTTATTCTTTGTTTACACCACATTGCTCAACCGCAAAGCGCGGTCTGCGTGATCACAGCAATTACACAAGAGACGGCCGCCACTTTAAACATAGCATGCTACCGAGCTAACTATTTAGCCTCAGATTTATTTATTTATTTATACTAAACGTAAGAGTTACAAACAGAACAGGGAAGAAGGACAAAGTAAGAAGCCAAAATCTTGCCACTTCCACACAGAATGGGAGGAGAATTGTATATTAATTAGGTTAATTGATGACTACAAATTGTCCATAGGTATGAATGTGATCGTGAATGGTTGTTTGTCTATATGTGCCCTGTGATTGGCTGGCGACCAGTCCAGGGTGTACCCCGCCTCTCGCCTGAAGACTGCTGGGATAGGCTCCAGCACCCCCGCAACCCTCGTGAGGAAAAAGAACATAGAAGTGTTTATTCAATCCACTATACAGACTAACAGGTTGTCCAGTAGAGGGCAGTACAGCTCAGGAGACACATCTCATAAACACACTAAAGCCTGTGTTTTTTTTTCTGTGTTTTTGTAGGATTTGGTTCTCCTTCGTTTCCTCCTGAGAGCCGCTTGGCTGACCTTGAGCGTGGGGAGCCCCCAATCCCCTGACCGTTTGGTGAAATCTTTCTCAGGCACGTAAGTTTTATTGTATTGTGTGTTGTTTTTCTTGTCCTGATTTGATGGGCTGGTGTTTTCAGAGGTCAGTCAAGTCATTGTTTTTGTTTTGTTGTTATTGGATTGTATGTGCCGCTCTTGCACTGCAAATTGGATTCCATGCCACGCAGTTGGATGAACAGGATTAAATGTGGAAGCATTTTTTTTTAATGTTCCCTACAATCTGACCGAAACTAAACTACGGTGTGGAATTAATGAAATACTTCAGTGCTCGTGGGGGCGCTTGTGGAGGTGTGCATATTCTGAAATCTCAAAGTTTCAAAATAATGTCCTCTTTCTCAAGTTTTTTGGATTTAACTCATTCATTCATTCATTTTTTACCGCTTTCCCTCACAAGGGTCGCACAGGGGTGCTGGAGCCTATCCCAGCTGTCTTCGGGCAAGAGGCGGGGTACACCCTGGACTGGTGGCCAGCCAATCACAGGGCACATATAGACAAACAACCATTCACACTCACATTCATACCTATGGACAATTTGGAGTCACATTCCAAAAACCTATTTGAGGAGCCCAGAGAGGGGCTAACGTCATTGCAGCACCCCAATGAATGCGTTGCTCAAACGCAGTACAGTATGGGAAAACTTTAAAGGAGTTTTTTTTGAAATTCATATTGGTACATGTTTGTATATTTGAGTGTGAAGTTGCTGTATGATGACTTTAGTGACTGTTATATTGTTATATACACATATAGACAAACAACCATTCACACTCACATTCATACCTATGGACAATTTGGAGTCGCCAATTAACCTCGGTTAATTAACCTAGGGTTTAACTCATGTTATTCTAAAGACATGTGGCATAATAATATGTCATATTTTTACACTCCACACCCACTTTGAAATGTGCACAAAAAACTCACAATTTTTCCGCTTAAATTTCCCAACACGAGGAATGTGTGTGTGTGTGTTTGTAGATGGCTATCAATGTCGGGTCAGCTCCAGAGGGAAAAATATGGAAAAAGGTGATGCCTGGCAATAACAAGCGAATGGCAAAGGTAAGCAAGCAAGCACACTTAGCATAAATCCATAAAGTTAAATGTCCTAGAAAGGCACAGCGTGTTTTATTGGAAGAGCGTCTCCTGAGAAAGCAGCACGGACGCTTGAAGATGGCAGATGAAACTAACAATAGTTATTCTATCTCGGCTTTCCCATGAAGAACACAGAGAGCGGTTCACACACGCTCCGGTCCAAACACAACTTTACTTTGGGGAACTTGAGCCCATCTTGAGGAACACCTGCTTCCCCCTGGAGCTCCTTTAAAACACCTTGCCAAGCCTCAGCATTGGACACGTCATTGCTAATTGGTGCACTTTAGAAGCAGCCTGAGGCCAAAAACACTGTTTATCTTATTTACTTAAAATATACTATATACTGGGCGGCACGGCAGTCGAGTGGTTAGCGCGCAGACCTCACAGCTAGGAGACCAGGATTCAATTCCACCCTCGGCCATCTCTGTGTGGAGTTTGCATGTTCTCCCCGTGCATGCGTGGGTTTCCTCCCACATTCCAAAAACATGCTAGGTTAATTAGCGACTCCAAATAGTCCATAGGTATGAATGTGAATGGTTGTTTGTCTATATGTGCCCTGTGATTGGCTGGCGACCAGTCCAGGGTGTACCCCGCCTCTCGCCCGAAGACAGCTGGGATAGGCTCCAGCACCCCCGCGACCCTCGTGAGGAAAAACTGGTAGAAAATGAATGAATGAATGAATGAATACTATATTCTGGGAAAGAACCGCAGCTCCACAGTACTGGTTGCACTCATGCAGCCCTTGCAACCACTTCAATGTTTGACTCTAAGCAAGGCAATTTCAGTAGATAATACATATATACGGCTGCACGGTGGTCGAGTGGTTGGCGTGCAGACCTCACAGCTAGGAGACCCGGGTTCAATTCCACCCTCGGCCATCTCTGTGTGGAGTTTGCATGGGTTTTCTCCGGGTACTCTGGTTTCCTCCCACATTCCGAAAACAAGCTAGGTTAATTGGCAACTCTTACACTCTTTATTCTTTGTTTACACCACTGCAATTACACTAGAGACGGCCGCCACTTTAAACATAGCATGCTACCGAGCTAACTACTTAGCCTCAGATTTATTTATTTATTTTATTCTAAACGTAAGAGTTACAAACAGGACAGGGAAGAAGGACAAAGTAAGAAGCCAAAATCTTACCACTTCCACACAGAATGGGAGGAGAATTATATATTACATATTTTCAATATGTCATGTCAAACATGCCGTGGCTGACTACATGTGGTGTGAATGTAATGTAATATAATATAATGTCATGTCGGGTTAGCGCGCAGGCCACACAGCTAGGAGATGGGTTCGATTCCCTGCTCGGGTTATCTCTGTGCGGATTTCGCATGTTCCAAAAACATGCTAGGTTAATTAGCGACTCCAAATTGTCCATAGGTATGAATGTGAGTGTGAATGGTTGTTTGTCTATATGTGCCCTGTGATTGGCTGGCGACCAGTTACCAGGGTATACCCTGCCTCTCACCCAAAGACGGCTGGGATAGGCTCCCTTCCACATTCCAAAAACATGCTAGGTTAATTAGCGACTCCAAATAGTCCAAAGGTATGAATGTGAATGGTTGTTTGTCTTTATGTGCCCTGTGATAGGCTGGCGACCAGTTACCAGGGTGTACGCTGCCTCTCGCCTGAAGACAGCTGGGATAGGCTCCAGCAACCCTCGTGAGGATAAGCGGTAGAAAATGAATGAATGAATACATTTATATTACTATACAAGCTTTACACTGACTACTCTAAATGATGCTTGAAATGTGCTTGTTGAAATATGACTCGGCGCTTAACATGACACCAATTACACAAAATGTAATGACATGAAGGGAGGAGTCAAATGCCTAAGAGCGAGGGAAGACTGCAGGAAGTAAGATAAAAGAGGGAAGATTTGGGGATAAGAGCAAACTTGGAATGTGGCAGGAATGACAAATTCACCTCCGCGCTGTACGTCAAATGTTTATCTACGCATACACGTCAGCGTATGTCTGTCGATGTGTGTGTGTGTGTGTGTTTTTTTGAAGGGTGGAAGGGTTTTCCAGCGGCAACACCCAGCTAGTCAACATGCGGTTAACTGCCCCCCCTTCATTCCCCCCCACCACCTCTCTCGCTATCCAAACACCAACAGCATCATCAAACATTGGCTGCAGCTCAAGCAAATAAACGACAGTGCTGAGCCTGCAGCCAGCAACACATTTCTTTTCTCATTAAAATAACCGAGCACGTGATTGGATGAAATGTCTGTCTAAGACCTTTTAGGCTCTGTAGTTCTTTATTTTAAGTGTTTTCATACAATATTATTCAACTGGAAGCAAGGTCATCCGTAATGAATTAAGACTAGAATCACATGATCAGGGCTTTTTTTGTCATTTTATTGTCTCTCAGCTGCATATCAGCTGTCAAGACTTGAACACAAGGATCCAAAAAGGGGGATGAGCCTTCGACTGAAAAACACATTCCTTTCTCATAATTCACTCGGGAGTCAAGGAAATGTGGAATGTGTGCAGATTTATACTCCAGTATCTACTTCAATGATATGATGACGCGAGCGAATAACCCGTAGGGCAGGGGTCTCAAACATGCGGCCCGCGGGCCGAATGTGGCCCGCAGGACACCAGTTTGAGGCCCCCGCCTTGATATGAAAGTTTAATGTTAGTGCGGCCCGCGCAAATTTGATATGGATGCTGTATGGTATCATGTACCCAGAAAAAATTACTACATTTGATTAATGTTCATGTTAAAGGTTAAATAACTGTTAATAGTTATCCTCCCTATCCGTGTGGAAGTGGTAAGTTTTTGGCTATTTAAGTTTAAAGGAAATAACTTGAAGGCTACCGTTTAGGTCGCTTGCTCTCTAGTTTGCGAGTTAGCATGTGTCTCAAGACCCTGCAGTTGCGCAATATGTTGTAAATAAAAAAAAGTATAAATGTGACTATAGTCGTGTTTTGTCATGTCTACATGGCTCTAGTAATGCTTTGTTAATTTTAATCTGAAAAAAATAATTTGTCTACCTACCAACTATATGTGGTTTCTTAAGTTTTTATTATTTGCCGTTTTATTATTATTATTATTATTATATTTATTTATTACTGATTGATTGATTTTCTTTATTCTTGATTTGTTTATTTATTTTTCATCTTATCCCAGCTGTCTTCGGGCGAGAGGCGGGGTACACCCTGGACTGGTCGCCAGCCAATCACAGGGCACATATAGACAAACAACCATTCACACTCACATTCATACCTATGGACAATTTGGAGTCGCCAATTAACCTAGCATGTTTTTGGAATGTGGGAGGAAACCGGAGTACCCGGAGAAAACCCACGCATGCACGGGGAGAACATGCAAACTCCACACAGAGATGGCCGAGGGTGGAATTGAACCCTGGTCTCCTAGCTGTGAGGTCTGCGCGCTAACCACTTGACCACCGTCCTCTTTTTATGCATTAAAATGCAAAATGAGTCCCTAAACATAAGAGGAGGGTTAAGAGGTGCAAACGACCGCTCACCCCCTATCTATGGCTTATGATCAAAATGCTAATATGCTATCATACATGTCATACAGATATCCTCCACGTTTTATAATCATTAGACAAATGCTCAATAGGCAATTAATTAGGGGCTTCATGTCATTGTCATTCCATTAAAGGTGTGCACTTGATTTTGTGAGAAATTTCAAGTCAATTCAACTTTTATGTGTGAAGCTTACACAAAAAATACTACACTTTGTGTGCATATTGTGTATATATTGTATATACAATATTATATTGTATATTGTTGTTATATAGAAACGGTTGCATGACCCCGACCCGGATCATTCGGAATGTCACCGGCTGTCTAGGACATCCCTTCCACGCATGATGTTGACACTCTGCAGCCAGCACATCCCCAGGGAAATCAGTGCACGTAAGGAAGGCGTGAATGAGAATATATTGGCTGATGGAGAATTAAACTAATAAGATATTCAAATAGACTCATCTTCCCCATGTCATTAAAAGGCGTGAGGATGCAACCATGCTAATGGACTGTCAATCCTCGTTAGATTCTTTCACAACACCTGAGATCCCGGTAACACTGTGCGGATCTGTCTAATTGCTGTGAAGCAATTTGATTCATCACACTTACCTCGGCTGCCGTTCTCTTCATCCTGGAGGTGGAAAGACAAAGAGGAGAGAAAATTAGTTACTAAGGATAATTTATAATGTTACCTACAGAGAACATACTAACTCCTTATTTCTAAAACCACAGATACTTCAACTTGCTGATATAGTTCATCTTCAAACAGCTAAAATAATGCATAAGGCTAAAAATAACCAATTAGCTAAAAATGTCATCCAATACTTCTCTACAAGAGAGGAGAAATATGATCTCAGGGAAGAAGTACATTTGAAACACTTATATGCTAGGACTACGTTAAAAAGCCATAGCATTTCAGTATGTGGAATCAAACTATGGAATGGATTGAGTAAGACCCTCAAACAATGCACAACGATGAGCCAATTCAAGAAACAATACAAGCAGTTGATGTTTGCTAAATACAAGGATGAAGAGTCTTGAACCAGTCATGATGTGCTATATATATCACTATATTGACGGTTACTATGGTAACCATTATGTCATTGTATGGTCATATCACCTTGTATACCGGCATGTGACAAAAAAAATAAAATTATTATTATTATCATTCATTAATTCATTCATTAATTTTCTACCACTTTTTCCTCACAAGGGTCGCGGGGGGTGCTGTAGCCTAAAATAAAATTAAATAAAATTAAAATAAAAAATATATACTAATCAGGAAAGCAGGAAGTTACTATGGTACCCATCATGTCATTGTATGGTCATATCACCTCGTACTTTGGTACGTGACAAAAAAAATAAATTAAATGAAAATTATTTTTAAAAAATGAAACTATATTAGGAAATAATATAATATTAAATAAAAAATAAATAAATTAAAATAAAAAAAATTCAAAAAAAAAAACCTTAAACTATATTAGGAAAGCAGGAAGTGAACAAATGTAACAGTTACTGATCATAGAAGTACCAGATGGAGGGGTAGGATTTAATAAGCTTTGCTTCTTCCTACTCCTTTTGGACATGTGGAACTGTGAACTGATTATGTGATGCATTCAATTGTAATCTGATGCATGTTCAAATCAAATAAAACCATTACTATTTATGAGTATTACCAAAAAAAAACCAGACAAAACAAACCTAAAAACATATTCAAGTTCAGGATGTGTGTGTGCATTTTTAAGCCACGGCTATTTAATTTCCCTCTAAAGTCCCTCTTGGCAAAAATCCCACAAAGACTCACACAAACAACACAGTATGTCCTCCATTTAAATCTTTCCTTAAAACTTCTGGATCATCTTCAAGTTAACCCCCAAATCCTGCAAGATTAGCGCAGCACTCCAAAGCATAAAAGTCATTTCAAGTGAACAAGAGTGTTTACGGGTTGCATAATGTGAGGAAGACGGGGGTCAGTTGGAGTAGATGTGAGCGAGCGTCAATCGAGAATGTGTGCATTGGTTCTACCTGGTGGACCATTATGACGACTCAAGTATCTTATAAGCTAGCAAACGCTGCCCTATTTATTATTATTATTATGTAAAACCTTCCAGTGTATGAGACTCTGTGCTCATTATTGGACATTCAGGATTACCAAAAGGACAGATTGGCACTGGTTGATGTTATCCAGAGGACCTTGGCAGATGTCCCAGGTGGGATAAAGTCGAGGGTCTGAGTTAGAAACCTTCATGCTATGCTTTGTGTCATGTGTACTTTAGGGGCTGTTGATTGAATCGGGTGTTGTTTTCCAAGCCTCACACATCAAAGCGGATGTTTTTTTTTTGGAAACGGCATCAATCGTTAAAATGTGGCGCTTGAACCTCTTTTGTGCGTCAGGATTCCGACTTTGTTGAACCCAACACTCTCGACTCTTTTGTTCTTTATGTCTTTCACCCCTAGTGTCATTTTTGCGGACTGTTCAAAAACGCGAGGATGTTTCTGTCACATGATATTTATTGTCACCGCACTGTTAGTTTGGAGCATGTTTTGACCTTCCTGCTTTGTTTCGTGTGTTCCACCTGATCACAACAACCAATCAGCTCCCTGTCTTGATCTTGTGTCCATCTGTGTGTGATTAGTTTAGTCTCTTGAGTCCTATCACATCCTTCAGCCTTGTATACAACTTTGGTTTAATTTAGGGCGGCACGGCTAGGAGACCAGGGTTCAATTCCACCCACGGCCATCTCTGTGTGGAATCCCCTCCATCTGGTACTTTTATAATCAGTAACTGTTACATTTGTTCACTTCCTGCTTTCCTAATATAATTTCAGGTTTTTTTTATCACGTACCAAAGTACGAGGTGATATGACCATACAATGACATAATGGGTACCATAGTAACTTCCTGCTTTCCTAATATAGTTTTTTTTTATTTATTTTAATTTTATTTAATTTTATTTTTTTGTCCTGTACCGAAGTACGAGGTGATATGACCATACAATGACATAATGGGTACCATAGTAACTTCCTGCTTTCCTAATATAGTTTTTTTAATTAATTTTAATTTAATTAATTTTTTTTTTTTTTGAGGGTCTTACTCAATCCATTCCATAGTTTGATTCCACATACTGAAATGCTATGGCTTTTTAATGTAGTCCTAGCATATAAGTGTTTCAAATGTAGTTCTTCCCTGAGATCATATTTCTCCTCTTGTAGAGAAATATTGGATGACATTTTTAGCTAATTTGTTATTTTTAGTTTATTTTTAGTTATTCATTGTGAACAAATTTAAGCAAATTAAAGCAGAGCACTGATGTGTGTTTTAATAGGATGGACTCAGACATCACCTTGAGAGAGTTGTGCACAGCAGACTCAGGCGGGTAGACGATGAAGTGCCGTAACGTAAAGCCAAAGCCTTGAGAAGTCCGATGCAGACACAGCGTCTTGGGCCCAGGCCATGAGAAGGGCTCCTCCTCGGCTCCGGGAGAAGCGATGGCCGACGTGTCGCTCTGGTCGGGACCATCCTTCCGCTTGGCCTGAAAAGGTACACACACTGATGTTAAATTTGGATCCTATTGGAAACATAAGAGAGTGATTATCCCTTCAGTTCAGTTTCAGACAATTTGACAAGAGCTACACTCGGAGAGAGGAATGTAGGGCATTCCGGGACAAGGCCAAAATTACACACACATAATTGTGTTTTTTAACTGTGGTTGAATTCGGAGAAAACAATATCTGTCAAAATAATAACCGTTCAGGCCCCCATTTGTTTTGCCTTGGGCTTCACACATCCACACATGTGGCCTTGGTTATTGCGCATTTGGCGCTTTTTTTTTTTTTTTGCAGGACTCTTGGCATGTTTGCACGATGACTTATCTTGTGCATTCCTACTGTGACTGAGGCGGGATAACAACAACCCTTTACATTTACACAGCCGTGCTAATGATGCAGTTTCTTTTAAACATGCCTTAACTAAGAACATCATATGTTTACACTTGCACAATTCAACAATTCAACAGGAAGAATTCCGCCCTCTCTGTTCAATTCCAGTGTTTAATGTGGTTTCTCATCACTAACTGTTGGAGACTTTTGGAGATGCTAATGTGTCCTGGTGTGTTCCCTTCGACTCCATCCTTTTGTAGATCTTTGTCGTGGTTGTGTGAGCAACCAAAACGCAAAAAATGGCAATTAAAGAGATGCCTTTTTTTAAGTGAAAAGTAGGATTTCTTATTTAATTCACAGAATATTTTCCTCGAAAACCTTGTAACCACCTTCTAAATAGGCTTTTTTATCATTATTAGAGACCTCTAGACAGGAAATTATACCCCTATAGTCACCGTTACACTCCTATGATCCATTATAGTAGACCTACTAAGAGAAAATAAGACATAATAAGCATGTTTACCACCTTCTAAATATGCTTTTTAACATCTTAGAGACCTCGAGACATGAAATAACACCCCTATAGTCACCTTTAGACTCCTATGACCCATTATAGTAGACATACTAAGAGAAAATAAGACATAATAAACATGTTTACCACCTTCTAAATATGCTTTTTAACATTCCTAGAGACCTCAAGACATGAAATAACACCCCTATAGTCACCTTTAGACTCCTATGACACATTATAGTAGACATACTAAGGGAAAATAAGACATAATAAACATGTTTACCACCTTCTAAATATGTTTTTTAACATTTTAGAGACCTTGAGACATGAAATAACACCCCTATAGTCACCTTTACACTCCTGTGGCCCATTATAGTAGACATACTAAGAGAAACTGAGACATAATAAACATGTTTTCCACCTTCTAAATATGCTTTTTAACATCTTAGAGACCTTGAGACATGAAATAACACCCCTATAGTCACCTTTAGACTCCTATGACACATTATAGTAGACATACTAAGAGAAAATAAGACATAATAAACATGTTTACCACCTTCTAAATATGCTTTTTAACACCTTAGAGACCTCTAGACACAAAATAACACCCCTATAGTCATCTTTACACTCCTGTGGCCCATTATAGTAGACATACTAAGAGAAAATCAGACATAATAAACATGTTTACCACATTCTAAATATGCTTTTTAACATTCCTAGAGACCTCTAGACATGAAATAACACCCCTATAGTCACATTTAGACTCCTATGACACATTATAGTAGACATACTAAGAGAAAATAAGACTTAATAAACATGTTTACCACCTTCTAAATATGCTTTTTAACATTCCTAGAGACCTCTGGACATGAAATAACACCCCTATAGTCAACTTTAGACTCCTATGACCCATTATAGTAGACATTCATTCATTCATTCATTCATTTTCTGCCGCTTATCCTCACGAGGGTCGTGAAATATACGACCTAAAGAGACAGAGACATGATTTTGGAGATGGAACTAATTTTTATTGCAAATGTTGATCCAAAATCAGAGGATAGGGCTTTTGTGAAGGTAAAAAAAGAAAATATGGAGAGGCTTTGGTAACACTTTCCCATCGGGAAAAGAAAAGAATGTGTACCAATAGAAAAAATAAATACTGCCAGAAACATTGTACAATAAAGAATACATAAATACAGTATATTATATATAGTGACTTGCTAGGTAATAATAAATGAATGAAGGCTTCCTCCACATACTTTATAAAAACCATATGCTTGGACTGTTTCTTCAACTGAGTCATATGGCTACATTGCTGGAGTGCCTTACTTAAATTAAAAGTACACTTAACATCAGGGCGAACTATGATTTGTCCAATCGACCAACTAGCCAGAGACACAGCAAGTCCTGTTGAATTTAGGCTAAAAATAATGTCTGGAAATATTTGGTAACTTTGCTGAAGAGTGTGTGACGTCCATCACGCACCACAGGGTGTGTTGCTACCAGAGGCTCTTCAATGGAAATATGTCTATTCTAAACGTCTAAAGACGTCTTTATACCACGCTTCCCGCCGTGGCTGTCTGGGAGGAGCAGATGTGGAGGTCTTTAGGGAGAAGCATGGGTGTGGGCTTAGTGGAATGACTGGTGAAATCTCCAGCAATTCCGAGCTTGGATGTAAGCCAGAGTTCACAAACGCAACGTAAATGATGTTTTTTTTGTATGTGTGTGTGTGTGTGTGTGTGTGTGTGTTTGTTTCACGCTTCAAAAATTAATGCGGTGTTATGTAAGATAGCTAAGCATGGCTTAGGGACACACACATTTTTCCCGCTTGATCTCTTAAATTAAAAAAAGGTGATGAATTATGAAGTGCTGCCTAACTCAGACAATATAAATACGAAAAAAAAACCTTACACTGTATTGTGGAAAGCAGGAAGTGAACAAATATATATATATATATATATTAATATAATATATAATATATTTCCGCATACTTCAGTACATGACCAAAATAAAATAAAAATAAAAAAACCTTAAACTATATTAGGAAAGCAGGAAGTGAACAAATATAAACATTTTTAAAAAAAATATTATTTTTTAATAAAATAAAAAAAAATATATATTTTTTTCCGCATACTTCAGTACATGACCAAAATAAAATAAAAAATACAAAAACTTTGCTTTGCTTCTTCCTACTCCTTTCGGACATGTGGAACTGTGAACAATTTCTCATAATAAATGACAAACTGAAAGGACAAATATGGTAAAATAATAAGGGGGGGAAACTAAAAAAAAAAAACCTAAACTATATTAGGAAAGCAGGAAGTGAACAAATGTAACAGTTACTGATTGTAAAAGTACCAGATGGAGGGGTAGGATTTAATAAGCTTTGCTTCTTCCTACTCCTTTCGGACATGTGCAACTGTGAACTGAATCTGATGCATGTTCAAATGAAATTAATGCTTAAACTATATTAGGAAAGCAGGAAGTGAACAAATGTTAACAGTTACTGATTGTAAAAGTACCAGATGGAGGGGTAGGATTTAATAAGCTTTGCTTCTTCCTACTCCTTTCGGACATGTGGAACTGTGAACTGATTATGTGATGCATTCAATTGTAATCTGATGCATGTTCAAATGAAATAAAACCATTACCATTACCAATTATGCATTCAGTCCGCTCATCAAAACATAGCGTCAATACCAAAAGGGTTCGATGACATATGGTGCCTTCAGGATAACGTATTTGCATGACCCTTCCGGCGTCATTTATCTATATGACATCAGTGTTTTGAGCGAGTTTGACTGTCACTGCTTCTCTACTTTGAGTAAAGTATGTTTTTGTTAGTCTTAGTCAAGCCTGCACATCTGACGTCATCCATGTACCTCCTCGCACTCCCTCACACTTTTCCTTTCCAAAAGCCTCTCTGACCACAGACATTTTAACATTAGTCACCCGTGTTCGCTTTATCACTAGAACATAAGCTTCAATGCGTAGGTTTTATGAACTACGACCATATTTTAAAGGATGCTTTCTTAAAACTGCATCACATGTAATGAAAGATATCGGTCAGTGAAACAGGACGACCCTGCCGCAGGAGAGCAGGATGACGCACACAAAATTCCTTAGACAGCACAACAAAGTGCCCCCCCGCCCCATTTCTCTGAAATGCCTCCTATGTAAACCTATACGCCTTAAAGCTTCAGTAAGTACACATCCCGGAATCTTTCCTTCTTAAAATGTCAAATTGTCCCTTACCCGCGATCGTACGCAATTCTTCCTGGACGCTTCCCGCAGCCGAGCCCAGGAAACACCACGATTGGAACTCTTGAGCCCCAGTTCCAATTCTCCCCAGTAGGCTCTGGCTAAAAGCTGGAACCAAAGACAATACGGCTCCGATAAGCAACCGTCCACCCCGGCCAGCCGAGCCCAAGGACAGCTTCCAGATGACGCGGATGATGAGAGGGAGCAACAGCCCTCATATTCCACGTCGTGTAGGTCAGGTAGATCCCTCAGAGGAAGCGGCTTGCAGCCCGAAGGAAGCCCGTTCCTCTGGGCTAGCATGGCATAGCAACGTCCACGTCGTAGAACTTTAGATGACCAGATGAAATAGAATCAAAACGCCTCTTAATTCAATCCATCTCTTCCAGAATGAGTCTTGTTGCTCGGGACGTCCCGCATGCTGATGCTTCCACTCAATGGAGAGTAGAGCTCAGAGGCTGAGTGCTGCTGTGCTGCAGAGTGCCTGGACCGCTAGACGCACCCACCCATTGGCCACACACAACTCTGAGGTATGCACACAAACACACACACACACACACACACCAGGCAGCCTCTTCCTTTCCTGTCTCTTCCATCTCTAAGTCACGTCATCGAGCGCTGCAAGGGAATAAATAATCATGGAGGACAAATGAAAATAAAGTGCAATATAATAACAAAGTATATTAAACAGGATGCAGTTTTCTCAATGATATTTAAAAGGATTTTTAAAAAAAGAGCCTCACATTAACAGGAGAGATCTGATGTCTGATGACTCTACTCCAAAGTCGCCGATTAACAGTGATAAACGAGGGACCCACTGCAAAAATGCTACTTAAAGATCCGCTACATGCTCAGAAAGCAACGCTAATGTTTTTAAAGGCCTCCTCTATTTGACAAGTCGTTCTCTGCTGTTTTTATGGTAATGGTAATGGTTTAATTTCATTTGAACATGCATTAAATTACAATTGAATGCATCACATCATCAGTTCACAGTTCCACATGTCCAAAAGGAGTAGGAAGAAGCAAAGCTTATTAAATCCTACCCCTCCATCTGGTACTTTTACAATCAGTAACTGTTACATTTGTTCACTTCCTGCTTTCCTAATATAATTTAAGTTTTTTTTTTTTTTTTTTTATCACGTACCAAAGTACGAGGTGATATGAGCATACAATGACATAATGGGTACCATCGTAACTTCCTGCTTTCCTAATATAGTTTTATTTATTTTAATTTTATTTAATTTTATTTTTTGTCACATACCTAAGTATGAGGTGATATGACCATACAATGACATAATGGGTACCATAATGCGAGTAAAAAGGAGTGCGACCAAAAGGAGTAGGAAGAAGCAAAGCTTATTAAATCCTACCCCTCCATCTGGTACTTTTACAATCAGTAACTGTTACATTTGTTCACTTCCTGCTTTCCTAATATAATTTAAGGTAATTTTTTTTGAATTTTTGAATTTTATTTTAATTTGTATATATTTATTTATTATAATATTATTTCCTAATATAGTTTAAGTTTTTTTTTAATTTTTTTATTATTATTTATTTTATTTTATTTTTGTCACGTACCAAAGTACGAGGTGATATGACCATACAATGACATAATGGTTACCATAGTAACCGTCAATATAGTGATATGTATAGCAAATCATGACTGGTTCAAGACTCTTCATCCTTGTATTTAGCAAACATCAACTGCTTGTATTGTTTCTTGAATTGGCTCATCGTTGTGCATTGTTTGAGGGTCTTACTCAATCCATCCCATAGTTTGATTCCACATACTGAAATGCTATGGCTTTTTAACGTAGTCCTAGCATATAAGTGTTTCAAATGTACTTCTTCCCTGATATCATATTTCTCCTCTCTTGTAGAGAAGTATTGGATGACATTTTTAGCTAATTGGTTATTTTTAGCCTTATGCATTATTTTAGCTGTTTGAAGATGAACTATATCAGCAAGTTGAAGTATTTGTCATTTTAGAAATAAGGAGTTGGTATGTTCTCTGTAGGCGGCATTATGAATTATCCTTACTGACCTTTTTTTTGCAGTACATTTAGCAAGTGAAGATTGCTTTTATAGTTATTACCCAAATATTTCCAAACAAGATTTTAAGAATCCTATAGAGCCCGGTGGCCAAAACACCAGCGTGATGCTTCATCACACTTTCCCCCCGTGGGCTGTGCTTTAATTACCAGCCGTGGTGGGAACAAGCTAGCAATCCGACTCCATCCAGCGCACGTCCATCACCAACCGCTGCGGTTTGCAACCATGTGCTCGCTGAGCGCAACTGTACACAGCATAAATGTAAACAGCAGTCTATTTTTTATTTTTTTTTATCCCGAGTAGTGACCATGAAAAACAAAACAACAGTCGTGGAATGTTCCCCTCGGAGGTTATAGGCATCGTGTTACCGCATCGTGCTCAATATAGTACAGGATATTCCTTATGGAAAAGATGGTGGAAATAGAAGGTGCCAAATTCAGCCGGCGTGAAGAGTGGTTTTATTTTAGAACTCCTGCATATAGTAGAAGAGGGATTTGGGAAAAATGCCACCATGTTGTTTTCCATATTTAGAAAGTTACAATTTCAACCAAATGTCTTATCTTAACCTCTTGTACATTCAATAATGCTCACGGGGGATTCTTTACAAATTCAAACCACATGATGCTGCGGCCAGGAAACTTCAATGTTGCTGTTGGCTGCAAGGCGCACAAACAAGCCGTGCCACCCAGAAACATTAAGACTCCGAGTCGCCATGGCAACACAGCAAAAGAAGGTCGGGACTGGTGAGTTGCATGTGATGACATAGTGGTTTTGAGGGTGTCATAAATCGGTCACTTGGTACAAATCGATAAGAGCGAGGGGCAACAGTTTTGGCTGGAGATTCAAATCCCCAGCAGAAGGTGCAAAGAAGGATTTGTGTATGTATCTTCTGGATTTAGCTGTTTACTCTAGAAGTGTGTGTGTGGGGGGGGGGGGGGTCATGTTTTAATGCTTGGCGGAGATTTTTTGATCATTTAGACCAGGGGTCTCAAACTCAATTTACCTGGGGGCCACTGGAGCTAGGGTCTGGGCAAGGCTGGGCCGCATCAGGTTTCGCCCCCCCCCCCAAAAAACGCATTTATTAAAAACAGAAAAATATACAAACTTTTTCAGTGCTTAGGTTCCAATTTTCTACAATAAAAGCTCTGATAAAACATTCCACTGTTCTCAAATATCTTAATTTTTATTTTTCTGCACAAAATAAGATGAAAAATAAATAAATCAAGAATAAAGAAAATCAATCAATCAGTAATAAATAAATATAATAATAATAATAAAACGGCAAATAATAAAAACTTAAGAAACCACATATAGTTGGTGGGTAGACAAATTATTTTTTTCAGATTAAAATGAACAAAGCATTATTAGAGCCCTGTAGACATGACAAAACACGACTATAGTCACATTTATACTTTTTATTTACAACATATTGCGCAACTGCAGGGTCTTGAAACACATGCTAACTTGCAAACTAGAGAGCTAGCGACCTAAACGGTTATCAAGTTCTTTCCTTTAAACTTAAATAGCCAAAAATTTACCATTTCCACACGGATAGAGAGGATAACTATTAACAGTTATTTAACCTTTAACATGAACATGAATCAAACGTAATCATTTTTTCTGGGTACATGATACCATACAGCATCCATATCAAACTTGCGCGAGCCGCACTAACATTAAACTTTCCTATCGAGGCAGGGGCCACATTTGGCCCACGGGCCGCGTGTTTGAGACCCCTGATTTAGGCTATCTTAGGTATTTTCATTAGTGTCATGTTGGGCTGTACAGACTTTGCCTGTTGTTGGAGCTCCGTCGGAAACCACAAAAAAAGCACTACAGGAGTGGTCTCAAACACGCGGCCCGGGGGACAAATGAAAGTTTAATGTTAGTGCGGCCCGCGCAAGTTTGATATGGATGCTGTATGGTATCATGTACCCAGAAAAAAATTATTACGTTTGATTAATGTTCATGTTTAAAGGTTAAAGGCTTAAAGGTTAAATAACTGTTAATAGTTATCCTCCCTATCCGTGTGGAAGTGGTAGGTTTTTGGCTCTGAAAAAAATCATTTGTCTACCCACCAACTATATGTGGTTTCTTAAGTTTTTATTATTTGCTGTTTTATTATTATTATATTTATTTATTACTGATTGATTGATTTTCTTTATTCTTGATTTGTTTATTTTTCATCTAAAAATTAAGATATTTGAGAACAGTGGAATGTTTTATCAGCGCTTTTATTGTAGAAAATCAGAACCAAAGCACTGAAAAAGTTTGTATATTTTTCTGTTTTTAATAAATGCGGGGTTTTTTTGTTTTTTTTGGAAAACCTGATGTGGCCCAGTCTCACCCAGTCCCTAGCTCCAGTGGCCCCCAAGTAAATTGAGTTTGAGACCCGTGCACTACAGTGTCTGAATGATACTGAAAGACTCACATTGTGATTTTTAGCGACAATTTAATTTCTAAGGAGCAAAGCAACAGGTTAATAACAGCATAGCGGCCATGTTCCACACAGTAAAACCATCTGCAGCTCTTTAACACCAGCTGGGAGAATTCTTTCAAGAACTTTATGAGATGCCATTGAGGTGTAAAATGCAAACAAACAAAAAAAAGGAGCAGTGACGTATAAATAATGTAATACCAGAACCATAAACACTTGTGATGTCCTACCACCAAGTCCGCAGGGTTTATAGTAACAAAACAACATATTCCACTTTATGTTCAGGAGAGGTCTTTGTTGGACCCTCATCATTGTTGCCTCGCTCTGCACGCTTCCCACTTGTGACCACAAGGCAGTTTGATGCCGTAGTCCCCCCACCCCACACCCTGCTTGATCTTTCCGAAAATGACCCTGTGGCTTCACACAACACGACAAACAGCGCCAAAGACAACAATCAAGACTGCAGCTGTGTTAAAATTCAAACATGGATCTAGACCAAATAGGCAACATTCCGATGAAATTTGGAGAATTGTACGGAACTTTTTGGGGAAGGCTGTTTGCACAAAAGCAACATCCATGAAGGCATGCTTGGATAAGTTTGGCAAGACCCGTTAAACCTTAAATAATCACATTTGGGATGTTCTAGTTGGTGCATCGGTGACATTTGACCTCATGAATGGAACAAAAAAATCCCACAGACCAACTCCAAAAGTCTTGCAGAAAGTTTTTTGATTATTAGATTGTATAATAAACCAAAAAAAAAAAACAATAAATAAGCAATTTACCAAATCTCTGCAAGACGTTTACTAATGAAGCCAGCCTTGTGTGTAATGTATCGGCAGCTGTGAATATGTGTGTGTCGTTCAGAGAAAGGGACAGAGAAGAGAAGAAAAGAGAAAGTCTTGCTGGGGGGGGAGGGATTAGGTTTGATTCAGAGGTGGCTTTTCAAGACTCCTGGCGGGTGTAAAGATCTAATCTGGACACGCTGCATCTGGCCTCCGCGAGGTATGGCTTACTGTAACAAAAGGTTGGCTAATGAGGGACTGCTCCTCGCTATGTGACCACGCCACTGCACACCCATAAAGACCCTCCGTCACACAGTTCCACAAGAGGGGGGCGGGGGGGTCCATCGGGTGCAAATCCTACCATCCACTAGCAGGCAGACTAGCTTTTCCTTGTACTTTTTAAGTAAGGATCGACCGATACTTGAATCGGTCTCACTGCGGAGGAGCAGTCATCACATCGATGCGAGATAAAACTTAAACTACGACAGAAATATTTTGCACATGTTGAATATTTATTCCTTTTAAAGTTGATAATGTCGTTCTACTTCTACTGTGTTCAGTGTTTACATTTAAATCAATATTTGTTTAACCTTGAAACCTGTAATATTTGTTATCATAGTTTTTTCATGTAAATTGAGGCAGCAAAAGCAATATCGGCCCAAGCAAAATCGGCCATCGGCTAAGGGTGATGGAAAAAAATGGTATCGGCCCGAAAAAGTCCAGAAATATATCAATACTTCAAAATTGAACAAAGCAAAATTTGTTCTCAAGCAGAAATCACTCCACATATGGGGTAATAACTATAAAAGCAATCTACACTCGCTAAATGTACTGCAAAAAAGGCCAGTATGGATCATTCATAATGCCGCCTACAGAGAACATACTAACTCCTTATTTCTAAAATCACAAATACTTCAACTTGCTGATATAGTTCATCTTCAAACAGCTAAAATAATGCATGTCATGATGTGCTATACATATCACTATATTGACGGTTACTATGGTAACCATTATGTCATTGTATGGTCATATCACCTCGTATATTGGTATGTGATAAAAAATAAAATTAAAAAAAATTTGTTCTAATTTAATTTGTTTTAATTTAATTTAATTTAATTTAATTAGGAAAGCAGGAAGTGAACAAATGTAACAGTTACTGATTGTAAAAGTACCAGATGGAGGGGTAGGATTTAATAAGCTTTGCTTCTTCCTACTCCTTTCGGACACATGGAACTGTGAACTGATTATGTGATGCATTCAATTGTAATCTCATGCATGTTCAAATGAAATTAATGTATTTAATGGGGAAAAATTAAATAAAATTTCTCATAATAAATGACAAACTGAAAGGACAAATATGGTAAAATAATAAGGGGGGGGAACTAAAAAAAAAAAAACTTAAACAATATTAGGAAAGCAGGAAGTGAACAAATGTTAACAGTTACTGATTGTAAAAGTACCAGATGGAGGGGTAGGATTTAATAAGCTTTGCTTCTTCCTACTCCTTTCGGACATGTGGAACTGTGAACTGAATCTGATGCATGTTCAAATGAAATTAATGCTTAAACTATATTATGAAAGCAGGAAGTGAACAAATGTAACAGTTACTGATTGTAAAAGTACCAGATGGAGGGGTAGGATTTAATAAGCTTTGCTTCTTCCTACTCCTTTTGGACATGTGGAACTGTGAACTGATTATGTGATGCATTCAATTGTAATCTGATGCATGTTCAAATGAAATAAAACCATTACCATTACAAAATCCCCATTATGGTGTATTAGATAGGTGTATGAGTGTACTATATCCATCTTTAGTATACTGTACACTGTAATAGATGCCATATATCAGATACAACAACATAACATTAAGATTACATTTCATTAAAATGTCACCTTTGCATAATAGCTAGCTAACATATCACCTGTTCACCTTTTATGAAGCCTCATAAAGCCTGTTCCACTGTTTGACACCAATATTTATTTAGCGATGAATTGCTTCCATTATCAGCCACGGCCTGTGTCCTCTAGTGTTTATATGTTTATATAACCTAGAATGAGTTTACAGTTGTACTACCTAAAAAAAACGTTTCTAAGATGGTCTTACACCGCCCTTATACAGGCTCTTTGTGAAGCTCCTGTTGGCTAACACTTGTGTCACGGTTCATCAATGGAGTCTTTCAGAACCCAAGTTTACATTCAGGAGGTTAGGAGTCTATAGCGGCTCTCATTTTGAATATTTGTCTGCATATTTCTGATGGGTCTGAGGATTCCAGACGTGGGTGGTTACTACATCTCATGTAGGATATTGGGCTTGGCGCATTAGTGACCTTTGTCTTCCATTGATTGCTTTGCTTTAGAGACTATGGTAGAGTTAGTGGTTTTGGTTTTGGACTACCGATGAGCTGCAAACATGTTTTTTTTTTTTGTTTTGTTTTCAGAGCAGCTGCTTAGAAGTGAATGAGTTGGCTACTGAATGCTTGATTGGCAGAGGCGTTTGTCTAGGAATGTCAGAGGTCATCTCCAGACAATTGTCCACATCAGGCGGAGCTCCTTCACTTGGGGATCTTGTAAGTGTGAGTTAGGTTCATGCAACCCCCCCCCCCCTCTTTCACTTCATGTTCCTCTGGACTCTTTTGGGTGCGCATCCAACCCAAAACTCTCTCCAGCTCCAACATGAAGGAAATCCCCTTATTTAATTTTTTTTTTCCCTGCGGCGTGTTTCTTCACCATGCAGCTCATCTGGTCTCCACAGCAAACCGTGAATTCTTCCCGCATTTGAATAGACGTGACGCATGGGTTCAGGAATACGTCGCGGATAGGAGGCACAGGGAGTTGAAGTGATAGCGTTGTGGAGTTTTTGGATCATGAGTCATGTTTGAGTAGGATGAAAACACAGCTGGCGATTATAGTCATAGCAGAAGTGTACGAATGGAGCGTTTTGTGTGTTGCGGATATTTCCCATGTAATGACAGTGGTCAACTTATCAGGGGGATGCTGCAGCTTTGTCCATTCCGATTTTCCATAGTTTTATGATGGTTCCAAGCCACTTCTGTGATTCACTATTTTTCTCCAGATTCTGCACCCCCCCCCCCCCCCCCCCCAAGTGTACTGCATATGACTACATTATAAGAGTAGCCAATCTGATCTCTCTTGCATCCCTTAGAAGTAGGGATCGACTGATATGTTTTTTTTTTTGGTAATACTTTTACAATCAGTAACTGTTAAATTTGTTCACTTCCTGCTTTCCTAATGTAATTTAAGTTTTTTTTAAACCGTTATTTTTTTCTATTTTATTTGTAATTTATTTGTATTTTATTTGTATTTATTTTTATTTTATTTGTAATTGTATTTTTTAAAATTTTATTTTTATTTTATTATTTTTTTTATTTAATTTTTCTTTAATTTTTATTTTATTTCAATTTCTTTATTTAATTTTTATTTAAATTTTATTTAATTTTTATTTTGATTTTATTTTGATTTTATTTTTATTGTTATTTTTTATTTTAATTTAATTTAATTTTATTTTATTTTATTTTATTTTATTTTATTTTATTTTATTTTATTTTATTTTATTTTATTTTATTTTATTTTATTTTTATTTTATTTTTTTGTGTCTTATTTAAAATTGTTGAAAAATACTATGACCCAAAACATCTCTCACATTCCACTCAGCCCTGTGAAATATTCACAGCTCCCATTAAACATTCAGATACGGCTGTAGCGATGATCCCCTGTATCTAAAAATACATACTGCAACGTGACGGAACTTTAAAATATTCATATCGGTATGAGTACTTTGGCCCACGTCTGGCATTCCCGTGTTTACATCTATCACGTGCACGAACTGATAAGAACACGCGCTGACATCATGATGCAGCCAAAGCAGCAGCTGTGCAGTTTGTTGTCATGGCAACGTTGTCATTGTCGCACCTTTACAATTGATTTTGAGATTTCTCAACAGCGGCACTCCCCTCATCATACCTGTTATTCATACAGTATGCTTGGAAAATTGGTACTGCCTCACCCAATTTTTAGTTTTTCCTTTCAAAAGGTGCGCCCATTACTGCTTCACCACTTCAGCAGTTAAGACATTGACATGTAAGGCCATGAATTTGGTGACATAATGCTACAACTCTGACTGTACAATGGCAAGAACGAGCCAACATGTCTGCTGTCATGTGGCGAGTCATAAATAAAATGTCATAGCCATGTAAAACCTAAACTTCTTCCAGGCATCACAAAGACAGCTGCAACGACTGGGAGTGCTGATTTTTTTGGACCCTGGTGCTCATGATGTCACAATTCTGTTAGGGAATGTCAGAATCGATTCTAGACATTAGCCGTATTACTTCAGGGAAAGCGAAAGAAGGTGGGACTGAGGGTTACAGGAGGCACCACTGGGGAAGATGACCTAATATTCTAGGAATAGAAGCTAGAATAAATAGCAAACTATACGAAGATTCCAAGAGAAAATGGACCCAATTGGCACATGGATTGGGCGGTTCCATCTTTAGCAGTAACTACTTATATTAGCTGAAGGAATAAGAGCTGAGCAATATTGTCATCCTTCGGCTAGCTATTTTCGTGAGAAAATATGAGCCTGATAGTTCTTGATGTGCTAACTTTGCTAGCAAACTTCCATCAAGACGACCATCAATCATATTGGTGGTCGTACGTATGAGTTCCATTCCGTGTCCAGGAAGTGAATGATAATACATAATATGGAAGTGAACTGCACATTAGG
Organism: Doryrhamphus excisus; assembly: GCF_030265055.1. Classification (NCBI taxonomy): domain Eukaryota; kingdom Metazoa; phylum Chordata; class Actinopteri; order Syngnathiformes; family Syngnathidae; genus Doryrhamphus; species Doryrhamphus excisus. Next base: position 9,458,386 of record NC_080486.1, on the reverse strand, counting down.
AGCTTTACACCTACACTATAAACCTTGTCATTCAACCTGCAGTCTGTGTTCCCAGTGTCCTTTGCCGCTTTTGGTGTGACTCGGCTGACAGTATTTTTTTTTTTTTTAATAGAGATTGTTGATTGACCGCCTGATTATTGTTAGAACCTCCGGGTAAACTTTTCAATGCATTTATTCATTCATTAATTTCCTCACGGGGGTGCTGGATGACAAGGTTTATAGTGTGCGTAAAGCTCTTAATGTGCAGTTCCAATCCTGCTTCTCGCACTGCCACTTCCATATCCCAGCTGTCTTCGGGCGAGAGGCGGGGTACACCCTGGACTGATCGCCAGCCAATCACAGAACACATAGACAAACAACCATTCACACTCACATTCATACATATGGACAATTTGAAGTCGCTAATTAACCTAGCATGTTTTTGGAATGTGGGTGGAAACATTCCTTAACATTCATTAAACTTTCAGACCGTTTTAGTGTAGTAAATACATCTGCATCTTATACTTTTGATGATGTGTGTCCTTATTTGAGGAGCCCAGAGAGGGGCTGACGTCATTGCAGCACCCCAATGAATGCATTGCTCAGATGCAATACAGTATGGGAAAACTTTCAAGGAGTTGTTTTTTTTTTAAAATATATATACTCATATTGGTACATGTTTGTATATTTGAGTGTGAAGTTGCTGTATGATGACTTTAGTGATTGTTATATTGTTATATACAATATTTTTATACACTATACTGTTATATACAATCACAGGGCACATATAGACAAACAACCATTCACACTCACATTCATACCTATGGACAATTTGGAGTCGCTAATTAACCTAGCATGTTTTTTGGAATGTGGGAGGAAACCGGAGTACCCGGAGAAAACCCATGCATGCACGGGGAGAACTCCACACAGAGATGACCGAGGGTGGAATTGAACCCGGGTTTCCTAGCTGTGAGGTCTGCGCGCTAACCACTCGACCAACGTGCAGTCTCTGATCTAAATTACATGTTTTAATTATGGGAGTGCGTACGTAACGATGCAACCCTGTAACACGGAATACCATAAACCGAGGACTGACGTTTTTTCTGAGCAGCTTAACAGTTTGACCGTTATTTTAAAATTAGCATCACAAATTAGCATGCGTGCAACTTCTGCATTGGTAATATAGTAACAAAACAATTCCCGGCTAATCGTTGCAAGTAATTCAGGTTCCTCTGTTACTGTAAGAAAGAAAAAGGTCTGCCGGGGTTTGACGTTGGAGGGTCCAGATTGACAGACAGATGGCTTCACAATGCCATTGACAGGGGGTTGGTGGGGAGGGGGGGGTGGGGTGTCTATGTGTGCCATGTCGGAGTGGGGTAGACGTCACAGGTTGTTGGTGGGGCTGAGCTAGAGCAACCGATTAAGCATTAAATCTGTTTCTAATCTGTTTGGCGGTGAGAGTGGATGTTTTCTACTCTGGCTGCCCCGCATTTAATATAACCAGCAGCGATAAACACGCCATGACCACACATGGATACAATGATGAAAGGTGAAGTGTTCGATGTCGACAAGACACATAACTGAGACAAAAAAAAGGGCAAGTAGGTGAACACATGCCGTGTGTTTTATTATCTCCGTTTTCCCCGCTATACCACCTGGGCACCCGCAGTAACTTACATGTGTTTAAAAAAAAAAAAAAATCCTACTCTCTGGAAGCCAGTTGAGAACATTTCTCTTCCTGGCCGTAAATGTCTCTCTCAATTTAATGCAGGATTACATCGTAGTAAAAAAGGCTTCCTGCCCTGAACCTGTCAGATGATTTAGCCAAGGGTTGGGAGAGCTAAAGCAGTGAAAATAACGTCACGGCGATCTAAAGTATGCAGCTCGACTCCGAGGAGGCCGTTTCACCCGCCGCCAGCGTGTTACATAAGAGGTCTCGGAGGTCAGCCGCACAGGGCCACAAGGTCGTGATTAAATGGCTACAGGAAGCGTAATGACACAATGACAACGTAGCAAGCGGCGGGATAAATATAGAATCTCATTAGTTCAGCAAGGCTGAAATCGGTACTGATAAACCAAGAGCACAGACAAAACAGGTGAGGGCGGGGGGGAACCGCGGTTGGTCCCACAGTGATCACCTGAAAGGGGGGGTGGCCAGAACCTCCCACTGGAGGTACGACCACTCTAATCCTGTTAGCAGAGCAGAGATCAGTGGCTAAACTAAGCAAACTGCACTCAGTCAATCCCATTGACGGAAATGTTCCACTTTGGCATCGGGGGAAGGGTCACTCGTCACTGCTACCTTAATAAAAAAAATAATATACATTTGCACCATTTATATGATTATTAGCAATCATATCAATAGCTACGTTTATATGAGGAGTTTTTTGAATGACCTTCCCGAAAGTAATGGTATACATCAGGGGTCTCAAACTCAATTTACCTAGGGGCCACCGGAGCTAGGTTCTGGGTGAAGCCGGGCCGCATCAGGTTTTCAAAAAATTTATTAAAAACTGGAAAAAAATCAATAAAAAAAAACTATCTTCAATGCCCTATACCCTACACTTTTTCAGTACTTTGGTTCCGGTTTTCCACACCACAATATCTGATAAAACATTCCACTGTTCTCAAATATCTTAATTTTTATTTTTCTATACACAAAATAAGATAAAAACAATAAAAAAATTAAGAATAAAGACAATAAATCAACCAATCAGTAATAAATAAGTAAAATAATAATAAAACAGCCAATAAGAAAAACTTAAGAAACCACATACATTATTTTTTTCAGATTCAAATGTACAGTATTAACAGTTATTTAACCTTTAACATGAACATTAATAAAACTTCATAATTTTACCCAATTAGCAAGTTAGCATCGTACTCAGTTCCATCTGGGAGCAGCGTCGTAACTTTAACAACATGTTTGATGAGATGCTTTATCTTGACGTGTATTTTCCGTTTTATCCCAAATAATTTCCTGTATTTATTTGTACCCTAGCGTCATAAGCCTTTAGCTTCATTGCTAATCCAAAGCAAAACAGGGTAAGTAACAGTATGGGCGGGGCAAAATCATGTTAATTGTGTCCGGTGTGCACACAGCTCTAAGCTGTCATTTCAGCATTAAACTTTGGTATCAAGGTGGGGGGCCTCAAACTAGCGTCTCGCGGCCCGCGAGTTTGAGACCCCTGGTATACATGGAAAGAAATATTCCAATCGCGTGTCTACATGCGCTGCTATAATCAACCAGAATAGTCAATGGGGCATGCGCAGTAAAGCATAAACACCAACATCACGTGATACCGACTTCCTCCAGGATAACGAGGAGGTGGTCAATGAAAAAACAGACCACTGTCAGCCATAACAACATCGGGAAACTTAACAGTCCTCTCCTCGCATAGCCGTTAAAAGAATTCATCCCAAGTATGGCTTCGAGGAACTGCTCAGTTCAATTCCATTTCACTGGAAATACACACAACTATGCCAGGCGTTTCCTGTCGCGAGGATGTACCGTGACCTTCAGCCGGGGTGTGCAATGCACCCTGTTGGGTATTAAGCGAGCAGGCCTCAGCTGAGAGAGTGAAATAACGTAACGTGAGACCACTGCAACCGGTGACGACGACGACGGGGAGGGAGGGAGGAAAGGGAGAGATTAAGTGTCCAGTATCCAGGTAACAGCGGCAAACAATGTCCAAAGCAAGGCTGAACATGGAGCAAATCTAAGTACAACGTCGTTTAATAACAACGTGACCTTGAAATTACGGTGAAATGTTTTGGTTGCTATATACCAGGAAGTAAAGTAACATTCGAGTCAATTATGAGCTGAATGATAACACTTTTGTTCATTTTTTTTATTAACAGTCCACATATCCGACATATCAAATACCCTCAATGAAAACACATGACCTTAGCTTTCACTAAACTGCAACAAACGCCTACATTTTTTTTTTAATCGGACTGTAAAAAGCACTTCCTGTTTTGACGCCGTCCAAAAGCGCACACAACTCTTTTCAAAACACGATGGAAAATGTTCATTTTCTACTGCTTATCTCACAAGGGTCGCGGGTGTGCTGGAGCCTATCCCAGCTGTCTTCAGGCGAGAGGCGGGGTAGACCCTGGACAGGGCACATATAGACAAACAACCATTCACACTCAACATTCATACCTATGGACAATTTGGAGTCGCTAATTAAACCTAGCATGTTTTTGGAATTTGGGAGGGAGCCTATCCCAGCTGTCTTTGGGCGAGAGGCTGGGTACACCCTGGACTGGTGGCCAGCCAATCACAGGGCACATATAGACAAACAACCATTCACACTCACATTCATACCTATGGACAATTTGGAGTCGGTAATTAACCTAGCATGTTTTTGGAATGTGGGAGGAAACCGGAGTACCCGGAGAAAACCCACGCATGCCAAGGGTGGAATTGAACCCTGGTCTCTGAGCCTGGTCTGGTCACTAACCACTCAACCACCGTGCAGCCTCTGATCAAAATTACGCATTTTAATTATGGAAGTGCGTACGTCACGATACAACGCCGTAACACGGAATACCATAAACCGAGGACTGACGTTTTTTCTGAGCAGCTTAACAGTTTGACCGTTATTTTAAAATTAGCATCACAACTCCTGTGTTGGTTTCTAACTTGCTAAACACATTTTTTCCAGCTAGCCCTTCTTTGTGTCACGGTTAAATCTTTTCTAGTTACTGATGTGTTTGAGTGCATGAGCTCTTTTCAAAACACGATGGAAAATGTTAGCCAGTAAAACGTTGGAAGAGTTCGAGCCTCGGAAATAAACGCGGTGGCAGCCGAGTAGCGTGAGGCATCCAGCGCAGGTCTCACAGGATAAAAGTGACGCAATACGGGCCAAAAAGGGAGGGGGGCACAAGTACTGTATGTTGACTATTACAAGCTAGAACAGCCCCCCCCCTCCTTTACTCCACCCCACCACGTCCCAAGCAGTCCCGCCCAAAAGCTGAGGCCCATCTGGAGAGCCTCGTGACCCGACTGATTGAAAGCAGTTGGGTCTCTCGGTGAGATATGGACACTGGAATGTTGGGACTGTGGAAAGGCCCCAGAATAAGTGCATCGGGGGGGTGTGCACATTTCAACGCCGCGGTTTGTGATGGTTTGTGAGCGAGTGGCTACGTGTCTATTAGCACCAGCAGGGATAATGTTTTTTTTTTTTTTTTTAAAGAAATGCATGAAACCACATTCACAGGCTTGTCATGTGCATACCAAAGCAACAGGTGATGCTGTAACCCAAAACCGTAACGCCATATTAGCCAAGTAGCGTCTTGATGGACCTTGGTGCTTTAACGGGTACTGTTGACGTCAAAGTATATACATATGTATGCTGCTGGTTAAGTGTAAATCAAGCTGCTTGTTCAGTTTAGCAGTAGTGTTAGCTTTCCAACAGTGCCATGTTTGTCACATTTGGTAATGGTAATGGTTTCATTTCATTTGAACATACATCAGATTACAATTGAATGCATCACATAATCAGTTCACAGTTCCACATGTCCAAAAGGAGTAGGAAGAAGCAAAGCTTATTAAATCCTACCCCTCCATCTGGTACTTTTACAATCAGTAACTGTTACATTTGTTCACTTCCTGCTTTCCTAATATAGATTAAGGGTTTTTTTTTTGATTTTTTGAATTTTATTTAAATTTTTATTTATTTATTATTATATTATTTCCTAATATAGTTTAAGTTTTTTTTTTATTTTTATTATTATTATTTATTTAATTTCACCATAATGGGGGCTTTTGTAATGGTTTTATTTCATTTGAACATGCATCAGATTACAATTGAATGCATCACATAATCAGTTCACAGTTCCACATGTCCAAAAGGAGTAGGAAGAAGCAAAGCTTATTAAATCCTACCCCTCCATCTGGTACTTTTACAATCAGTAACTGTTACATTTGTTCACTTCCTGCTTTCCATAATACAGTTTAAGTTTTTTTTTTAATAATGCACCTCGTACTGAAGTACGAGGTGATATGACCATCCATAGTAACTGTAAATATAGTGATATGTATAGCACATCATGACTGGTTTTACAATCAGTGACTGTTACATTTGTTCACTTCCTGCTTTCCTAATGTAGTTTAAGTTTTTTTATTTTTTAAATTTTTTTTGTCCTGTACCGAATTACGAGGCGATATGACCAATGATTTGTCTTTTGATTTCTGGACTTATTCATGACAGTTGCTGGTCTTGGACTTGTTAGCTTGTTTTGTTAGCATTTGCACATTTAACTACTTATGGTTTGAATTGTCTTCTGTTTTTGTTGACCTTTTTAGCTGACGTTCTGTTGACATGGATATGTAGCACGTATGCATTGATGGTAGCTTTAGCTCTGACGGCGGTTTTAAAAGGCTAACAAAACAAAAAATCTGTGTATTCATGTTAGTTGAAAGGCCTCCACCTGTGTCAATTCCACATCTCCTCCACACCTGCCAACTTCGTAGCTTTCCACCGCTCTCCCAGAACCTGATTTTTTTTTTTTTTTTAACAACAGAAACCCGTGGAGCGGGCATCATTCTCTTGTAAATAGAAACCAGGCCCAGATCCTAATTGGTGCTGATGTAGCTTACCGCAGATGATCTTCACTGCTGCCGTCCCAACAGGGGATGCACCGTGCGGTTTTTTTTTTATGTCGAGCCTGCTTTAATTGAATAACGAGGCAACGATACATGGAAGGAAAGCCCCCCCAAAAAGAAGCGGTTAAGACTTTTTAGACATCGCAGAAGCATGCATGTCGCATCATATTATGTCATCAAATGACAATATTGGCTCAGATGTGCTAATGGAGACTTTTCAAAGTTTACTTCCCTTCATTTAGCTCATAAAAAACACACAGTTATGTCATCACTGTGTCCTAAAGTGGCGCTAATGTTGGCAGACGCTAACAACCAGGGTGTCTTTTTCGGAAAATCCTCAGTAATCATCGTTATTTTAGTTATTTTTGTGACCCCCATGCATAAAAAAAAGCTACATTTGGCAGACAGGTCAGAGACCGAAGGACTCGGCGCTTTGCTACAGCGACCACACCCGGAACCAGCTGGAAACAATAAGAACTCCTCATCTCTCCTCCGTCTCTGTTAGCATGTGTCACTGCACCTCATAAGTCGACATAAGGATCTCCTTCTGGTCGACACCCTCCTTCTTTTGTTTACCATGCAATGCTCGCTCGGGGCCCCCCCTCCCCGAATAAAGACAAGGAGGGAGTGTCCGGTGCATTCTCCCATCGCCACAATAAACACTCATCAACTCGTTAGCCGCTTAAATACAAAAAAATACAGCCAAGGAAGAACACACATGGATGTCATTTGTGCGCTAAAAGCTAAAAAAAAAAATAGCACACAAAAACATTTGGCACCATCTTCAACCGGTGACCTCCCCTTCCTTTGGCGCTGTCACATTGGTTTTCAGCTCAATTCATCACCCTTGATTAATAAATCACGGTGTATTTGGACATGGAGGGACGCTCTTGAACGCTGTTCTGCCAAGAAGACAGATAGAAAGAGAAACGGCCACTTAATGGCTCTTTTGCTGGGATGTCTCCAGACACAGAGAGAGGATGCTTGAAGGAAGCTAGAAGGACACCAGAAGGTCACAGTTGTAAGCCAATGAGACTCACTTAAATGATGCATGAGAATAAAGGGTGACTGACACACCCCTAGTCACGTTATATAGATTAATTACACAAGGGATTATTCTGATTATTTGTCCAGAGAGAGAGCATCCTTGCTCCGCCCACTAGCGAGGCTCCTCCCTATTGCACCAAAGAGAGCCGCAGCGTTTCCTCCAGTCGAGCTTCAGCAGCATCCTTCTTTTTTCTTTTTTACGGGTGAGCTCATAAAATAATAACAAGGAGCGTGCATCGGTGTGTCGCCAAGGTTACGCCCCAAGCAAGTGTGGGCACCGGGGTAGCATCAGCAGTCCCTGTTCACATATGTCACAGGGATTATGTGTTGTGGAGAAGGAGGGGGGGATGTTTTTTTTTCTGTTTTTTTTTTAACACGGTGACAGTATGAGGTGAATCAGCATTCTGCTCACGCCGCCTTTTTTTTTCGCTATACGGGCCAAACTGCTGAGGCTCAAATTTATGGCCGCCGGCAAAGTGTGTCCTGGAAGCCCCGTTGACGCAGCACTCTTATTAAAAAAAGGAGGATTTCTTCCTGTTCTTCTAGCCGGGGTATCAAATGTGACCTACTTGTGTATAATCTATGGCCAGGTTAAAACTGCACTGCGCTGTGTGTGTAAACATTAACTCGCCTCTGCAGGGGGTCGGACTGAGCTACTGCTTTTTTAAAAGGCGCCAGGTATTAAGTGGCGTGTTTTGTTATTGTAAATCTGCACACAACAATGTAGCATTAAAGGGGACCTACAGTATTATACTCATTTTTGGCCCTTTGTATTGAGTTGTGGACTCCTATAGAGGAAGCTACACACAATAGCAAGCTTTCTAGATCTTCTTTTATCAGCACCTATTCAAGCTGCACCCGGGGATGCCCATATAACAAGGCACAAGGCTCACTTGTGCACACAACAAAGTAGCATTAAAGGGGACCTACAGTATTATAGTCATTTTTGGCCGTTTGTATTGAGTTGTGGACTCCTGTAGAGCAAGCTACACACAATAACACACACAGAAAGCTTTCTAGATCTTCTTTTATCAGCACCTATTCCAGCTGTGTTTGCTTGGATTTACAAAATTCCACCCACAACCCTCTTCCTGTGATTGGTCCCACTCAGCTCGTACAGCTTACACCCGGGGATGCCCATATAAGGGCACAAGGGCTCACTTGTTATTGTAAATCTGCACACAATAATGTAGCATTAAAGGGGACCTACAGTGGTAGTTCAATTCCATTTAAAAATGGAAAAATGCTCATTTTTGGCCCTTTGTATTGAGTTGTGGACTCCTATAGAGCAAGCTACACACAATAACACGCACAGAAAGCTTTCTAGATCTTCTTTTATCAGCACCTATTCCAGCTGTGTTTGTTTGGATTTACAAAATTCCACCCACAACCCTCTTCCTGTGATTGGTCCCACTCAGCTCATATAGCTTGCACCCGAGGATGCCCATATAAGGGCGCAAGGCTCACTTGTTATTGTAAATCTGCACACAACAATGTAGCATTAATGGGGACCTACAGTATTATGCTCATTTGTGGCCCTTTGTATTGAGTTGTGGACTCCTATAGAGGAAGCTACACACAATAACAAGCTTTCTAGATCTTCTTTTATCAGCACCTATTCCAGCTGTGTTTGCTTGGATTTACAAAACGGTCAGTTTGAATTTATTCCACCCACAACCCTCTTCCTGTGATTGGTCCCACTCAGCTCGTACAGCTTGCACCCGGGGATGCCCATATAAGGGCACAAGGCTCACTTGTTATTGTAAATCTGCAGTACAGTATTATAGTCATTATAGTCATTTTTGTCTGTTTGTATTGAGTTGTGGACTCCTATAGAGCAAGCTACACACAATAACACGCACAGAAAGCTTTCTAGATCTTCTTTTATCAGCACCTATTCCAGCTGTGTTTGCTTGGATTTCAGTTTGAATTTATTCCACCCACAACCCTCTTCCTGTAATTGGTCCCACTCATGCCCATATAAGGGCACAAGGCTCACTATGAAATCAGTGAGTTCCAAATGCGTCAGAAAAGTGGAAAAAGCATCATAGGTCCCCTGTAAAGATGGAGTGGGACACAAAACACTAGCATAGTCATCCCTCGTTTATCACAATTAATTGGTTCCAAACCTGACCGTGATAAATGAATTTCCGCAAATAAGGATTTCTTATATATAAATGGAGTAAAAAAACAAAAAACTTATTTCCGACCTTATAAATCCATGTTTTAACATTATTAGAGGCTTCAAGACATGAAATAACAACCCTATAGTCACCTTTCAACTCATATTATCCAATATAGCAGATGCAATAATAGAAAATTAAGACATAAATATGACTTGTACACGTTGCTATAAATACGTTTTAATGAATAATAGTGCATTAAAATAGGAAGCAATATGATTTATTAATTTGAAAACTCACGATAGAGTGAAGCCACAAAATTGGAACCACAAAGTGGCGATGGGAGACTGTAATATAAATATGTAGCACGCTTTTTGGATCAAAACGGGAAATATCTGCCACATGTGCGAAGATGAGAAGTTTTTATATGTCTTCCTGGGACTGCGTTGGAAGTTTTATGACACTTCTTCCCCCCTTCTTCCCCTTTTTTTTTTTTTCCCTTGCGGTATTCACTGCCCCTGAACTGCTTTCATATGCTAATGTTTGGGGCGATTGTGCGGGCCAACAGCCTGGAATGCTTCTCCACAAAGGAGAAATGAGATGGAAGGAGAGCGCAGAGAAAGGAACAGACAAGAGAACTCAGAAGAAGAAGGATGGGATGGACCGGAAAAATCCAGAAAACATGATACAAATTAACAGATATGGACATTATCTCTCGTTTCAGACCCGGGCCCTAATGGGGGGCGGGCGGCTTTCTTCCTGTGCTTGGTGTGTCCCTGTCCAACCGGGAGGCTAATGTACGAGGTGAGAAGTCATCAACCAACATTCCGACTTCAGAAGCCACAATCCTTATATGCAACCTGCCACTTCGCTCCAGACAGACCCTTTAGGGGTGGACAGCAGGTGCACCAATTAGGGTCCCATGGGTTCCCCCCCGCTTGGATGCTCGGTATAATTGGTCCCTTCATGTATGAATTATTAATCCTAGTTGCTCTTTGAGGTTTTTTTCTGACACACAAACCTGGTTAAACCCTTCGGTGTTATGTCCAAACTATCACAGCAAAGTGTCAAAACAGGAAGTAAACAGGAAGTAACCGTAACCAGAGCTAGTTTTGGTGGACAGAGTGAGGCTCAGTACATATTTATGTATTTCGAACATTGATATTAAAGTTAATACTTCCATAAATACCTTAATCTGGGCAACATATTAACACAGCTGTATAATTCTTACAGGCGCCACTTCTCCGACACGAAATATTTCACGAGTCCACCATCACACAAAGGCGCGTCTTCAGCACCTCAGACAGCCAAGTAGTTTCACCGCAAACAGAGGCCTATCAGTTAGGACGTAAACAATTCCCAGCGCTCCCGAAATTGAATTTAGGGTCGAGGTTGGGGGAATCACGGACCCCGGCACGGCGAACCCGTCTGTACTCCTAACATCAGGAATTCAAAAGAAAGGCTACAATGAGATGCTTGTGTTAGTGTCCAATGAAAAGACCGAAACAGTAAGACTGTACAGACACCACAAAGAACACTGTATGTGAAAGCCACATCAGTATGCGCTATTGCTTAGTGGACTAGTTTGAGTCCCGTCCCGTCCCGTTCCTAATGTGGAAAGACTTGGATTTTTGCACCCTGACACCGTTTCAATTTATAGCATTTGATATGTCTGAAAATATAGATTCAACAATGCCAAAAGTGCTTCCGTGAGGCGGAATCGAACGTTAGCAACACTATTGTGTATATATGTGCTACAGTCACATTTAAACAGAAGCATCATACAATGTTAACCAAAAAACAACAACAATCAAACATTAAACTACCTTGTCTGTAACTGATTGACAGCTAGTTGGCAGAGATTTATTTTAAGATGTGTAGCAAAGCCTGCTTTGCTCAAAGTTAAGCAGACGTCAAAAGTGATCGTTTTCTATCAAAAGTGTTTCATAAACTGACAGAACATCATTAAAACGTCCATTTTGATACCATTAATGACAGGTAACAATGCTATGATTCACATTAGCCACGTTTACATGGACCCAAATATTCCAATTCCATTCGGGTTATTTGCTCAAACGGAAAGAATGTAACCTTTGTATACACCTCATTCCGAAAGAAAAGTGCCGATCCGAATGAATATATAATCGGATTCACAGGGGTTGGAATATTCCTTTCCCCAATCCGATTGAGGTATCTTTTTTTCTTCTTCTGTTGTTTATTAGCGGTTGGCAAGCAGCTTTCGTGTGCATTAGCGCCATCTGTGGAACAGAATCTAAACCCTTCTATACGCCATTCATAAGTCCAGTTTTATTAAAAAAAGAAAATACATATCTATATATATATATATATAAAACATGTGCCGAGTTTAATTATAAAATATTTTCCTGAATAAAAAAAAATTATAATAATAAAACAAAGCAGCACTACATTTTTAACATTTTGAAAAAAAATCTACACATTTTTAATAATTAGATTTGTACAATTTCTTTAAAAAAAATACCCAATAACAGAAGAAAAGTGCCAATCCGAATGAATATATAATCGGATTCAAAGGGTTGGAATATTCCTTTCCCCAATCCGATTGAAGTCAAACAGAAAGTTGTCAGACTGCGTTCTTCGTGGTGTTTTTCTTCTTCTGTTGTTTATTAGCAGCTTTCGTGTGCATTAGCGCCATCGGTGGAACAGAATCTAAACCCTTCTATACGCCATTCACAAGTCCAGTTTTATTAAAAAAAGAAAATACATATCTATATAAAACATGTGCTGAGATTAATTATAAAATATTAGCTTAAGATTGAAATTTATCTTTTTTTTGTTGCCGGGTGCGTTCATTCAGCGAATGCTGACATATGACGTTCTTCGATTCTTAAAAAAAATGGAGGCGAGCAATCGGCGCTGGACTGCTAAGGAAAGTTTGTTTTTGATTTAAACTAAATTTCAAGACCGGACGAAGGAAAAACTGGGAATACGTAGTTATTCCAACAAGTGAAAAAAAAATGGAGGAAGTTGGTATCACGTGATGTTGGTGTTTACGTTTTACTGCGCATGCCCCATTGACTATTCTGGTTGATTATAGCGGCGCATGTAGACACGCGATTGGAATATTCCTTTCCATGTATACCATTGCTTTCGGAAAGAGGAAAAACTCCTCATGTAAACGTGGCTACTGATTCAACTGGGACCTAGACTCGGGTCAGAAAAATGAAAAATCTTGCAAGATAAACAAACATATAAGGGGGTGGAGGCCAGAAAACCGGTAGTCATGTGACACCGATATGAAGTACTTAACAAAACACATCAAGAAGGTGAAAGCCTGGAAGCAAAATATTCGATTCAACAATGTAAAAAAAGTAATTGGAGTCACATGGGTAAATAACTTAATAAGCCACATTTAATAACCCCCCCCCCCCCCGACCCCCTGAGACTGCATGGCCGGCAACCACAGGGAGGGACACTCGGAGGTCAGCATGCCAGGCACGCCACAGTTTCCACTTCCACTGCTCAATGAATGCCGGCTATTAATACAGCAGATATCGGGGATGCCATTCCCGGAACCCCCCCCCCCCCCCCCCCCCCCCCCCCGCCCCCCCAAGAGAGCACCAGAGGACACAGTTGACATCATCAAATCCCAGGAAAAACCGACCTGATTGTTCCAGGCACAGTAGAGATCACAGACCAGGCTCCAGTTGTTGTTGATCATACAGTCGAGAACCTTAACATGTGACATCTTGAAGAAGTTAGATTCCTTCGGCTGCTTGTAGCGGTGCTCCACGAGGCCACGCCAGTGCCAGGGGACGATGGGGGACCGTCAACAGAAGGCGCCGGGTGCATCTCCATACCCATCTGTGACCCCAGCGGGTAACCTCCTAGCTTCAGCTGCCTTCATTACCATATGTTAATGAGGGGATCATCAAGAAAATAACTTCCCGGAAGAAAAAGTGTCCACCGTGAGAAAGTACACCTTGCATCGCTATGGTTACAGAGCTCACTGCGACATCACGGTGCACCACTGAGCTCGCCTCTGCAGCTAAATGATCACAAACGCAATGCAGGAACCACGGAACTATCTCACCTCTCCACTCGAAGAACGTTCCACAAAAGCGTGTCCCTGATTGTCTGGAGGAGGGGGTGCCGCAGCCCCCCCACCACCGCCGCAGAGCACCACTTCCTCTCCAAAGAAGATGGCACCACTACCGGGTGCCAGTAACTAGTAGCCGTCTAGGATTGTTTACATTCCTCCTTTTGAGGCTCTACGACACCCAGATGGTTGCGATTGCGGGACTGAGAAGAAGCGCTACAACCAATTAGCAGTGAGACGTTACCCCCTTGAGGCGGGGGTTTAAAGATGTTCATACATTTTAATAACCCTTGTGTGTGACGCTGCTGGACTTCCTCTTTGGCTCGTTCACAAAGATCTTAGGGTCAAAAACGCAAAAAATGTCGACTCGGGTTCCACTTTAAAGACTTAAAACTAGCTTATTTTAGGTTAGCCGTCAATCATTCTACCCTCTTTCCTACTATTTTTATAATATCTCAACATTGGTTTAATTTCGATGTGGCACCATTTCCACTCAGCAGTCCAAACCTTCAGGCTATCTTTAGATAATAACCCCGTTTCAGGAGCAATCGGAAGAGCTTATCTCGGAAATGACACAAGAAACAAGAGTTTCCGTTAGCCAGCAGCACGGGCTAGGCGTGGTTTGTCGACCGACAAAACGGGTGACTATGTCTGATTCTCGATGTCTCGATGCTATATAGTCTTTATTCATTCATTCATTTTCTACCGCTTTTCCTCACAAGGGTCGCAGGCGTGCTGGAGCCTATCCCAGCTGTCTTCGGGCAAGAGAGGCGGGGTACACCCTGGACTGGTCGCCAGCCAATCACAGGGCACATATAGACAAACAACCATTCACACTCACATTCATACCTATGGACAATTTGGAGTCGCTAATTAACCTAGCATGTTTTTGGAATGTGGGAGGAAACCGGAGTACCCGGAGAAAACCCACGGGGAGAACATGCAAACTCCACACAGAGATGGCCGAGGGTGGAATTGAACCCTGGTCTCCTAGCTGTAAGGTCTGCGCGCTAACCACTAGACCGCCGTGCCGCCCGGGTTAATATTTTAATATTTGAAATGTATTGATTAATAATATTAAGAGGATATTCATTCATTAATTTTCTACCACTTATCCTCTCAAGGGTCGCGGAGAGTGCTGGAGCCTATCCCAGCTGTCTTCTGGCAAGAGGCGGGATACACCCTGGACTGGTGGCCAGCCAATACAGTATGGGAAACCTTTTAAGGAGTTGTTTTCTTTTATACTCATATTGGTACATGTTTGTATATTTGAGTGTGAAGTTGCTGTATGATGAATTCAGTGACTGTTATATTGTTATATACAATATTTTTATACACTATACTGTTATATACAATCACAGGGCACATATAGACAAACAACCATTCACACTCACATTCATACCTATGGACAATTTGAAGTCCTTTTAAGGAGTTGTTTTTTAATATTCATATTGGTACATGTTTGTATATTTGAGTGTGAAGTTGCTGTACGATGACTTTAGCGACTGTTATATTGTTATATACAATATTTTTATACACTATACTGTTATATACAATCATAGGGCACATATAGACAAACAACCATTCACACTCACATTCATACCTATGGACAATTTGGAGTCGCTAATTAACCTAGCATGTTTTTGGCCACCCAAAACCCATGCATACACGGGGAGAACATGCAAACTCCACACAGAGATGGCCGAGGGTGGGATTGAACTCGGGTCTCCTAGCTGTGAGGTCTGTAAAACGTTTTTCTCCAGTGTGTATTCTGGTGTGTATTTTCAAATCTGGATTTCGCTAACCACTCGACCACTGTGCAGCTATCCATATCACATGTAACCCATAAATGTAGTTTACAGTTACTATCAGGTGTCATGTATGAGTGTTTTCAGCAGTATTTCCATAATGTATTGCATATTATTATGAGTTATTGTGCAATGTGAGAAAATTTACAAAAGGTACTGTGGCATTATATGTATTTATGCTATTTTAAAACATCCCCAATTGGCCATGGAAATGTGTAGTTTAGCCCCAAACTAGAACTACAAGTCGCTTTACTTTGGACTCAATCAAAAGCAGTTAACATTACATGTAAACAAGCGTGACATCATCCACGCCAATACAATCCAGTCACATGCTAAATATGGATCCGATAGCGCTCTCTGCACGCCATTCCAAAACATTTCATATTGACCTCAGTTGACCACATGTGTGAAACGACCGATATCGATATCAGGACTCATATTGCCAAGATCTCTTTAAAATGACTTCTTTTTTTTTTTTTCTCTCATTCATGAAATCTTTTCCTTCATCACAGTGCCCTACTCTGCCACCCTGCCACAGGAAATAATGCCGTTTCCTGCCAGGACCTCCACAACTCCCACAGACGCTGCGGGGTTAAGCTACAGTAAGTCCTGATAGTGCCCGGTTACATAATGCTCCATTAACAGGAAACTCGTACACGTGGTTAAATGTCACACAAACACAATGTTGCCGCCGGGATGAAAACCATGAAGGGTAAATGAATCTAAAGGGTTTGCTATGACATAAGATGTAGCTTATAAAGTCTAGTGGGGGGGGGGGTTGTCAATGTGATGTGTCAAAGATGGAGGCAGCCAGCAGTGTTGACGGAGATGCCTTGGGCATGTGTAATAGATAGCACCTTTGCCTCACTGAGCATTAGGCTGCTTCTGTTCTGCCTGTCTGCCCACATCTTGGAGACCCCCCCCCCCATCCTCCGTTGGTACAGCCTTCAAAAACCAACAAAAACTAGCGGATCAACAGGGGCAGTCTGGCAAAAAAAGGGCTGGACAATTGCCACGTTTACATGGACCCAAATATTCCAATTCCATTCAGGTTATTTACTCAAATGAATGTAACCTTTGTATACATCTCATTCCGAAAGAAAAGTGCCATTCCGAATGAATATATAATCGGAATATTCCTTTCCCCAATCCGATTGAGGTATCTTGTTACTGCGTATACTGCGTTCTTCTTTGTGATGTTTTTCTTCTTCTGTTTTTTTATTGGCGGTTGGCAAGTAGTTTTTGTGTGCATTAGCGCCATCTGTGGAACAGAATCTAAACCCTTCTATACGCCATTCATAAGTCCAGTTTTATTAAAAAAAGAAAATACATATCTATATAAAACATGTGCCGAGCTTAATTATAAAATATTTTCCTGAATAAAAAAAACTTATAATAATAAAACAAAGCAGCACTACATTTTTAACATTTTGAAAAAAAATCTACACATTTTTAATAATTAGATTTGTACAATTTCTTTAAAAAAAATACCCAATAACAGAAGAAAAGTGCCAATCCGAGGCGAGCAATCGGCACTGGACTATATAAGATGACTGTGTAGCGGGTTCTAGAGATTTTAAAGTGATTCAGAGCTTTTCTTCCTGTCACTCACACCAAAAAACACAAGTTTGAGCTAGTTAGCAAACAACAAAAAAGTTCAGATACAATTTTAGGATAACGGTCATCAAACAAGGGTTGAACAACTCAGAAATATGATACAGACGCAAAAACACAAATGTGTATTGCTCCAAATATACGACAGATTTTCCTTTAAAAAAAGCTTGAAAAATATGTGTCATCTTGGTGTTTATGTTTTACTGCGCATGTCCCATTGACTATTCTAGTTGATTATAGCGCCACATGTAGACACGCAATTGGACTATTCCTTTCCATGTATACCATCGCTTTCGGAAAGAGAAAAACTCCTCATGTAAACATGGCTACTGATTCAATTGGGACCTAACTCGAGTCAGAAAAATTAAAAATCTTGCAATATAAACAAACATGTAGGGGATGGAGGCCAGAAAACCGGTAGTCATGTGACACCGATATGAAGTACTTAAGAAAACACATCAAGAAGGTGAAAGCCTGGAAGGAAAAAAGGATTGCGTTATATCGATATCGAATGATATACAAGATGGATGACGTGTAACAGTACACGCCAATGGACAATGTCATTGTGACAAGGCTTCACGTTACATGCAGCTGGTAGCCGTGGATTAGAACAAGATGATGTGGATTCAACACAGCAGCAGGTTCACACAGGAAGTAGAAAAAAACAATACATTATTATGAATTACCATACCAGTTGGTAAACTGGTGTCACTCATTTATTTAACGGCTAACGCCGAATACCAACGTCACTCCTCCGCACGGGCGCAAGATAAGACCGCTTATCACACATTTTGATGACCTTGAGTGTTGCCGGGCGGATTTCCGTTTCATTTGGAGAAAACAATCGCTTGCCAAATTGTGACCTGACGTTACTTCAGTCGGGAAAAGTTCATTTCCTGGTCACACTTTTTTGCTTTTCAAATGCATGCAAATGTTTTGATAACACCTTCCCACTCGATATCCATTCATAACCTCCTCATCACATTTAAGATTATATTCCCCTTTCTCCGTCACTGATAAGAGATTCCATCTTTCCACAGTTTAAATATAGCATCGCTAAAATAAAATAACACCGTAATGAAAGATGAGGGAACGGGGTTATCAGGTTGGGAGGGAGGAGCGGGTGTGGTGAGCTATATTTAGACAAAAAAGCTGTCTGTTTCATCCTCGCAGCATGAATGAGAGGACGGCGATCGATAAAAGGTGAGGGGAGTCTCAGCATCTGGCCTGTTGGTTGCCTGGCAACCCTTGCAGGCAGTGAACTTTGCTTTCAGGGCAACAAAGCAAGTCACATGTGTGTGTTTACATGTGTGGAAAATAAATACGCTAACACGCATCTTTTGTTTTTTTTGCATAAACAGCACAGCATGGAAGACGGTTTTGTGAAAAGGCAGGCTTCGCTACACGTCTTAAAATAAAGCCCGGAGCTTGGCCAAACGTGGGATCTGTAAGTTTGATTTTTTTTTTTTCTTAGCATGATTCATTTTCTACCGCTTATCCTCACGAGGGTCGCGGGGCCAGCCAATCACAGGGCACATATAGACAAACAACCATTCACACTCACATTCATACCTATGGACAATTTGGAGTCGCTTATTAACCTAGCATGTTTTTGGAATGTGGGAGGGAGCCTAGCCCAGCTGTCTTCGGGCGAGAGGCGGGGTACACCCTGGACTGGTCGCCGGCCAATCACAGGGCACATATAGACAAACAACCATTCACACTCACATTCATACCTATGGACAATTTGGAGTCGCTAATTAACCTAGCATGTTTTTGGAATGGGGGAGGAAACATTCGTTAACATTCATGAAACTTTCAGACCGTTTTAGTGTAGTAAATACATCTGCATCTTATACTTTTGATGATGTGTGTCTTTACTTGAGGAGCCCAGAGAGGGGCTAACGTCATTGCAGCACCCCAATGAATGCGTTGCTCAGATGCAATACAGTATGGGAAAACTTTTAAGGAGTTGTTTTTTTTTTATATTTATATTGGTACATGTTTGTATATTTGAGTGTGAAGTTGCTGTATGATGACTTTAGTGACTTATATTGTTATATACAATATTTTTATACACTATACTGTTATATACAATCACAGGGCACATATAGACAAACAACCATTCACACTCACATTCATACTTACCGACAATTTGGAGTCACCAATTAACCTAGCATGTTTTTGGAATGTGGGAAGAAACCGGACTAGCCGGAAAAAACTCACGCATGCACAGGGGAAAACATACAAACTCCACAGAGAGATGGCCGAGGGTGGGATTGAACTCGGGTCTCCTAGCTGTGAGGTTTGCGTGCTAAACACTCTATCACCGTGCAGCCCATGGTACAGTGTGTATGTGTAAAAAATTAATTATAATTATTTTAGTCATATAATCATTTAGACAATACACTTCCTGTTACTATTGTGGCACCTCTGTGACATAATTGCTAAAAAAATATATATACATATCTTTATTAACAACAACACACAATGTAAGTAAATAAGTTCACAGCTGCTGTGCAAGCAAGCATGATGTTCGGGTCAAAGTGTGCAAGGGAGGGAGGGGGGGGCTGTGTTTCCACGGTTGGGGCGGTGGTCGCAGTGTAAAGGAAGTGGACGAAGAGGAGGGAGGAGGGGGGGGGCTTACTTACTTAGCGAGCGACAACGCCCCTCCCTTAATAATGAGGCGGGATGATGCAAGTAGGAGGGGGAGGGAGGCCTCATTATGGATTTTTTTTTTGGGGGGGGGGGGTAGTTTGTGTGTTGTTGTAGACATGATGACCGAAGATGAGTTCACAGCCTGCCTGAAAAGCGGAAGATCATAGCACTTGACTCCTTATGAGATTGCCGTGATGCTCAATGCCGCTCATAGCCACTCGGAGTTATGCTATCTGTCATGTGACACAATGTTTACATCGATGTTGCCATGGGAACGCACCCTAAAGCTGGGGGGAAAAAAACTCCCATATCCAAAGAAAAACCCTTTATGATGCTTCCGCTTGTTGCCAGGCGGAAGTGGTTAACCGATGCTAATGGAGACATTTATTAGATAGGCGGCTCATGTTCCCTCTCCATTTTATGAGAGACGCCTCGCTCCATCAAGTGTTTGCTCCTCAACCCCCCCCCCCTTCCCCACATTCCCAAAGATTTATATCGTCCATCCTTGCAGAGTTCTGACACGCTAAGAGGATTGCGCTGCGACGCACTGTTGCCATTTTCTGATGATAGGTTAATCCAAAACATGGCAGCACCACTGCACTGTAATGACATGGACAAGCTGGGGGGGGGGGGGCAAAGCTGCAGTGTGATGATGATTAGAGTGACGTAACCACTCAAGTCACCGTGCAGAAGGATGAAACTGTGCCATCCATGTATGTCTGGGGTGCCAAAAAAAAAAAAAAAGATTTTAGCCACACAAATATAAACCTCCTCTTTGTGCTTGTCCCCGGCGGGGTGGGGAGAGACTTGAACCTAGTCACCTCCCACCCCGGACACGCAGGCTTACATTTCTGCGACACATGATGGCACTTGTATGGCATGTCACACGCTCGAAAACTTTTTTTGATGATCACCCCGCGAGAATGTGAACGCACAGAGCCGGGATTGTATCGGAAATAAATGTGACCCTAGTGTGATTCGGGTCACATGATGAACGCTCGTCCGATACTTTAAAAAAAAAAAAAAAAAAACTCAAGGAATTAACATTCTGAAAAGCACACACACACTCTAGCCTCTGTTTCTTACCTCGCATGATGGAGCTATGACTCGATTCTCCTCATTGGCCTGCGGCAAGTCGCTCCAACGCGCCGCCATCATTCCACGTCATAAACACTCAAGGGGGAAAAGTCCTGCAGAGCCCACATGGAGCTGGGAGTGGGTGATGTCAAAAACAGGAAGGGAAATAGATCCTAATCCACGCTGTCGTCCTTCCTCATGTCCTGGTGGAGAGGTGGAAATCTATATGGGACATTTTAACCAATTGAGGAATTAGTTGAACTCCAAAAAAGTAATTATTTATACAAAAACCTGCTCCTGTAGACTCAACGGACACAACCTTAGATACACGAGCACACCTTGTTTATTATCACATTTTTTTTCTTGTGTGCATTACACAAAGTACTTTTTCTGTAAACTTATTTAATATAAAGTTGCATTCAGGAACGCTGCATATTTACATTAACACAAATCAACATGGAGGAAGGAAGGAGTAGTAGGAAAAAGCTATTTATTTAATCCTACCCTTATGTTATATTTAGTATATAACGTACAAAGGAATAAAAACTGCCTCAAAAATAAACACACCATACATAATTAATAATAATAAACAACACTGTTGGCATAAGATGCTGCAGGTGTACTTAATCTAATGTCCAGTGGGTGTTATTGTCAACAATGTGAAGCCCATTGAATGCCACTGACACTAAACAAGCATCATATCTGCATAATTCTTCATTTATTATTTAAAAAATAATAATATTTGTGATTGACACACGCTACAAAAACACCCAAGAATGACATTTACGTCACCTTGTGCAACATTTCTTTGTAATGACAGCGATGTGTTGGTGTAATTAGTAATTCGGAGGGAGAAAAAAAACGTGTACATGTACATGCTAGTCATGAGACGTTCACGTCCAATACAAATCAATAACCCCCAGTGTGGGAAAACGTGCATGTCACATTGATGGGATGGGGATGGATCAAGCCACACACTTACGCATGATGATACATGCAACACAATGTTTTTTTTGTTAGCATTGTAAAAGCAGCTACAAGAAACTAGCATTACCTAATTGAGAAAACAACGCCCAGAGGACAAAATAAGCACTTTGTCCATCTTAGCGGGGGTCGAAAGAGGAGAGCGGGAGGCTGTCAGTCGCTCAGCCCGCCAAAGGAGCTCCGCCGGCGGCAGCCCGCTGCTGGAGCTCGCTGGAAGAAAAAAACACGACAGCAAACTCCCCTCCGTGGGCATTCCTTATTTACGGCTATCCGGCGAAAATCAACCCTCCCATGTTCATTCATCTCCACAGCGATCGATCATTAAAGATTTAAAAAGCGAAAACACACACAAAAAAGGGGAAGAGAAAGTGTATTCCTGTGCGGTCCCACTTGGCGAAGCGACCATCTGTACCTCGATGGATGAAGCTGCTTTGCCTTTGAAGAAGCCCCGCCTCTTGTGTCCGCCCACTCCCTGGCTGGCGTCCAATCAGGTGTCCAGTTTAATTTTGGAATTTTAAGGCGAACCAATTGAAGGCAGTGTTACATAACATTTCCTATAAAGAGCAGAAGGTACCACAACAACATTGTCCCAAAGCATCTAAGGGACGCAAGCGTGTTAAAAATGACCACAGATTTTTTTGTGTGTTTCAGTGCCCCTATTTATTATATAATATATATATATATATATATATATATGCAGATTGCATATTTATTTTGGGAAGATGGGAATGAAACAAACTTTTTGGCACGGTTTGGAGACGGATTTAATATATATATAATTTTATATATTTATTCATATTTATAAATTTATATATACAATTTTATATATTATATACAATTATATTAATATATAATAATATTATATATATTATATAATTTTATATTATATGTATTATTATATATAATTATATTATATATATATTATATTATATATATTATATTATATAATATATAATTTTATATATATATATATATATATATATATATATATATATATATATATATATATATATATATATATATATATATATATACACATTTCCAAATCGTGCCAAAAAGTTTGTTTCATTTCCATCTTCCGGAATGCATGAAGCTGCTGGTCGTTTATATATATATTATATTATATATTATTATTATTATTATTATTATTATGTATTATATATAAAATCCATCTCCAAACCATGCCAAAATGTTTGTTTTATTCCCATCTTCCGGAATCAATCTGAGGAGGGAGCAGTTAAAGCACTCATGTTAAATTACGCATTTTATTCTATGACTAAAACGATAGTATGCACTTTAAATTAAATTTTTAAAATTAATAATCCATTTTTATGAGACGTTTATGGGCACCAGACAATTGCTAATGTTTGCCTAATAGTAAGTCCGTCCCTGATTAGATGGTGCAGGTGTACCTAACCTAATCTAATCTAAGCTATGTGTTAGCATAGCTTTCACTCACATTCCTCCAGTGGCCTATGGGTGGCCGGAGAGTGATCAGCGTAGTGGGCGTGCCCGGAGGCGGACTGTTGGTGGAATAAATTAAAACAGAACGTTTTGGAAATCCAAGGAAATACAGCTTGAATAGGTGCAGATTCTGGAAGATCTACAAAGCTTACTGTGCGGGTTATCTTGTATAACCGAAAATGCGCATGAGAGGTTCCCTTTAAATGGTTGAAAAAAATAGAATTGCGTTTATACAGGACAAAAACGCATTGCTGGGTTTCAGGAGTTTAAATGATTGTTTTGATTGTGTACAATTTGTACACAGTACTAAGAAATCTCCATTTTGTTTGCCAAGCCATCAGCCATTAGTTCTTAACTTTATTATAATGACATGTAGGACACAGTGGCCGCATGGGAATCCATGGAGCATACAAAAAAAAAAAGTGGGGGGGCTGCACACAGCTGATCCAGACAAAGACAAAGGCTGACAGTGTTCTGTTTTGCAGGCTACTCCAGCAGCACAATAGAGCACAGGACAATAGGACCTCCTTTGACCCACAGTGCTGCGAGGATCCCCCGGTTTCAGGGGAAAGCTATTGTCTGAAAAGACGGTGCACCCCAATTTAGACAATGGTCAACTTAAAGTGATGTGCAGCAAGTGATGCTAAACATGACAAGCGTGTGTGAAGCAGCTTTTCCAACATGCACTTTAATAAGGAGGAAAGATGGCCCACAACAGGTATGGTGATGACAAACATTACTAAAAAATGTCATTATAGAGGATCTTTGACTTCATTTTTTGTCTTAATGTGTGACTTTTTTGGCCATGTGGTGATTAAGGAACGGCCGAACATTGTGGTGGAGGTACACCCTGGACTGGTCGCCAGCCAATCACAGGGCACATATAGACAAACAACCATTCACACTCACATTCATACCTATGGACAATTTGGAGTCGCTAATTAACCTAGCATGTTTTTGGAATGTGGCAGGAAACAGGATTTGAATTGAACTCGGGTCTCCTAGCTGTGAGGCCTGCGTGCTAACCTCTCGTCCGACGTGCAGCCCTCAAGTGATTGTAAGTAAAAAAAAAAAAAAAAGACCATAAAAATGCTTAAACACAACAATAATAGGGTGGCACGGTGGTCTAGTGGTTAGCACGCAGACCTCACAGCAAGGAGACCTGAGTCAATTCCACCCTCGGCCATCTCTGTGTGGAGTTTGCATGTTCTCCCCGTGCATGCGTGGGTTTTCTCCGGGTACTCAGGTTTCCTCCCAAATTCCAAAAACATGCTAGGTTAATTAGCGACTCCAAATTGTCCATAGGTATGAATGTGAGTGTGAATGGTTGTTTGTTTATATGTGCCCTGTGATTGTATATAACAGTATAGTGTATAAAAATATTGTATATAACAATATAACAGTCACTAAAGTCATCATACAGCAACTTCACACTCAAATATACAAACATGTACCAATATGAATATTAAAAAAACAACAACTCCTTTAAAGGACTCCAAATTGTCCATAGGTATGAATGTGAGTGTGAATGGTTGTTTGTTTATATGTGTCCTGTGATTGGCTGGCGACCAGTCCAGGGTGTACCCCGCCTCTTGCCCAAAGACAGCTGGGATAGGCTCCAGCAACCCTTGTGAGGAAAAGCGGTAGAAAATGAATGAACAATAATAATAACACAAATCAGTCACACTCAAGACCAATAAATGGCAGCACATTCCCACAAAAATGGGATTATTTCCCCCAAATATGATATAATATAATATAGTAAATATAAAAACAACTAGAATAAAACTCAGCAACTGCAGATAAAGACAAAAAAGTAGTCTAAACAGCAGTGAAATCTCAGTGGGTAGTATATAATAGTAGCTGTCCTACGTTGGACCAAAGGACTGGAAATCGAATCCGTTTTAACGACGGGGCTTCGGATGTCAAAATCTTCATTCATTTGTACAATTCCTGTTTTGTTCCCTTTGTGCATGGGGGGAGGGGGGGGGGGGGCAGTTTACCTGTAGCCTACTTCATTCTTCTTTCCTGCGCTCTCTCATCCCTCCACGGAGCGCGACAAAGCCACAGCATGTGAAAGCTTTGCCGCCTTTACACACCGTCTCGCTTTCACCCGCACTTGGCATAGACAATGGCACCTGTTGGATTCCCATGGCCGTGCGGCGCACATTCGGTTAACCGTTGCCGTTTTTTGTTTTTTTTACGATAAAGGATGCACAAGCTTGCAAGGCTTGAGGCAGCTGTGTTGTTTGTTGAGTCACCACCCCCCCACCTCCTCCATTTTTCTTATCGCATAAACTCCCTTTGCAACTTTAAGGGTCACGGACAAGTTTGTCGTGAACGTTAGGAATGATCTTGTTTATCACAGAACAGTCTCTTTTTGTTTGCGCTCACTCGTGTGTTAGCCAAATAAGTCATCTGGCGGGCTCATTTAGCTCCATGGCGCTCAGCTTTTTTTGGAGCCCGAGCTGTGTTTTCATTGTACTTTTATTAGCTTTTGCAGCCAGCCATGCACATAAAAAATCAACAAATGACTCACTATAATCACAATAATTCGTATACAGACGCAGGCGGATTAAATGTACCATATTAGATTATTTTTCACCACTTTTAAATAAGTCACAGAGGTCCTAAATCTATGCTGGAATTGAGAAAGCAGCTTTAAATAATGAGCTGTGTTCAAGATGCATTCAAAGACACAGTGAATCGCATGTTACATGGGTAACTTGATCGCCGTAAAAATAGTCTTGGTTTGAGCCCTAATAAGACCCATATAAAAACACAGCACGGTGGGTGAGTGGTTAGCGTGCACGCCTCACAGCTAGGAGACCAGGGTTCAATTCCACTCTCGGCCATTTCTGTTTGCATGTTCTCCCCGTGCACGCGTGGGTTTTCTCCAGGTACTCCGGTTTCCTCCCACATTCCAAAAACATGCTAAGTTAATTAGTGACTTTAAATTGTCAATAGGTATGAATGTGAGTGTGAATGGTTGTTTGTCTATATGTGCCCTGTGATTGTATATAACAGTATAGTGTATACAAATATTGCATATAACAATATAACAGTCACTAAAGTCATCATACAGCAACTTCACACTCAAATATACAAACATGTACCAATATGAATATTAAAACAACTCCTTAAAAGGACTCCAAATTGTCCATAGGTATGAATGTGAGTGTGAATGGTTGTTTGTCTATATGTGCCCTGTGATTGGCTGCCGACCAGTCCAGGGTGTGCCTCGCCTCTCGCCCGGGGACGGCTGGGATGGGCTCCAGCACCCCCCCGACCCTTGTGGGGAAAAAGCAGTGGAAAATGAATGAAAAAGACAGCGAGACGAAACTCAACTCTGAACCCCTGATGTTACTTCCTGTCTGGCAATTACTCTCCACATTTATACCAAGCAGAAGTCTTATTTATGGCTTATTTACTCTTTTTAGGCCTACTTTATTGGGAAATACCAATTTAAATGTGACTATAGGGGTGTTAATTCATGTCCAGAGGGCTCTAATAACTTTAAAAAAAAACTAATTTAGAAGGTTGTAAATGGTTTTTCTATGCTCTATTCTATTTATCAATCAGGAATGCTTGTTTGCGGAAATTCATTTATCACATCTAACCAATGAACTGCGATAAACGAGGGATTTCGTTATAGGTACTTTAGATAACTTCTGTATTATAATGTGTTACTATTATTCATTCATTTTCTACCGCTTTTCGTCACAAGGGTCGCAGGGGGTGCTGGAGCCTATCTCAGCTGTCTTCTGGTGAGCGAGAGGTGGAGTACACCCTGGACTGGTCGCCAGCCAATCACAGGGCACATATAGACAAACAACCATTCACACTCACATTCATACCTATGGACAATTTGGAGTCCTTTTAAGGAGTTGTTTTTTTTTTATTTTAGTATTCATATTGGTACATGTTTGTATACTTGAGTATGAAGTTGCTGTATGATGACTTTAGTGACTGTTATATTGTTGTATACAATATTTCTATACACTATACTGTTATATACAATCACAGGGCACATATAGAAAAAACAACCATTCTATTATAAACTATTATTTATTCACTTATTTATGGGATTTACAGTATTTTTTTAAGCATGTAAATTTGAGTACACATTAAGACAAGAGTAAAAAAATGACTGATATACCTTTTAAGATGTGTAGTAAAGCCTTTTTTCCCCCTAAAGCTGTTCCTGTTACTGTCATAAACAAAAAGTAAAATTTTTTCCCCACTTTATTCAAGTGGCGTTTAACGACACCTGACTCTCCGTTGCCCTGGCGACAGCAACAAGGCCAAAGAAAACAAAACATTCTTCCGGACGTTTGAAGCGTGTTTGCACTGTCTGCTTTAAGGGTCCTCTTCAAGGGGGTCAAGGCCCGGGGGGGGCTGGACAATGCATCCGAAACACAGCACTATTTACTTAGAGAAGAAACTCACACAGGCCATAACGTTAGTTTATAGATCCATTATGGTAAAATATGTATATATTCTAATATTATTTCGGCATAATTCCCACTAGATGTAATGCAATTGAATAGAGAAATGAATATTTATACTGTACCTGTAACTGGGAACAAGTATATTATTATTTTATATGTGTGTTCGAACCCCGACACTGCGCCCAATGTGTGTTTTCCATGAGTCAGAGCAAGTCTCGATGATGCCAACTTTATTAATCTGTCGCCATCTGCCACCGGCGTCCTCACCGGCTGGCCTTTGCTTTATCGGCGTCTTCATCACATTTACACACAACACAAAACAATTCATATACAAATTGTCGCAACAAAATACTATTAATCTGTCAGACTTTGTACTTTTGTTTCCCGCTCTTGCTGATGACGCAGATATGCTGAAAAGACATAGAAAAACAAATTAAAAGTCACTTTATTCTGTTTCATGTGTGCGCCAGCTGGAGGGGGCGGGGTCAGTTTTGACTCAGTCAAAAAAAACATGACATGTAATTTACAGAAAAAGTACATCATTTTATTTTTGATGCTATTTAAGAGCTGTAATACGTTGGAAATGATTCAGCTTTATGTTTCCGACCCATACGAATACTCTGTAATCATACTTCTTGTTTGGGACAAGGACAGTGTGAACAGGGAACAGAAACCTGCTCGGTTGGTTCAGGTTTCAGGGTAAGGGTGTGGTGGCTGTGTAGGGTCACCTCTTTGATTTACTATTTTCACCAACTCCCTCCCTCCCTCGGTGTCTTTCATCTCTTCATCTCCACCCTTCAAAAAAAAGGTCGCTTGCAAAACTTACATTCAGGTCACGGAAGTACTCGTTGTAGTCCAAAGCGTAGCCGACGACAAAGCGGTTTGGAATTTCAAATCCGACATCTGTGGGAGGGAATAAAAGGAAGTTCATTCATTCATTCATTCATTTTCTTCTGTTTATTCTCACGAGGGTCGCGGGGGTGCTGGAGCCTATCCCAGCTGTCTTAAGGCAAGAGGCGGGGTACACCCTGGACTGGTCGCCAGCCAATACAGTATGGGAAAACTTTTAAGGAGTTTTTTATACTCATATTGGTACATGTTTGTATATTTGAGTGTGAAGTTGCTGTATGATGACTTTAGTGACTGTTATATTGTTGTATACAATATTTTTATACACTATACTGTTATATACAATCACAGGGCACATATAGACAAACAACCATTCACACTCACATTCATACCTATGGACAGTTTGGAGTCGCTAATTAACCTAGCATGTTTTTGGAATGTGGGAGGAAACATCGTTTTAAAATCGTTTAAAGATCGTTTTAGTGTAGTAAATACATCTGCATCTTATACTTTTGATGTGTGTCTTTATTTGAGGAGCCCAGAGAGGGGCTAACGTCATTGCAGCACCCCAATGAATACGTTACTCAGATGCAATACAGTATGGGAAAACTTTTAAGGAGTTGTTTTTTTTTTTTTAAATATTCATATTAGTACATGTTTGTATATTTGAGTGTTAAGTTGCTGTATGATGACTTTATATTATTATCGTATATTGTTGTATACAATATTTTTATATTTCTCCAGAGTACCCGGAGAAAACCCACGCATGCACGGAGAAGAACATGCAAACTCCACACAGAGATGGCCAAGGGTGGGATTGAACTCAGGTCTCCTCGCTGTGAAGTCTGCGTGCTAACCACTCGACCGCTGTGCCGCCCCTTAAGGTGAAGTTAGTTTTCCTAAATAATAACATGAATCATACAAGAAATAGTGTAAACACTTACAGTCAGTCAGGTTGTCGTCCATGTTGGGAGCCCTCTTCACCAGCAGACTGAAATGAGTTGAACTTAGTTACCAGAGCCCAGAGAGGGGCTAACGTCATTGCAGCACCCCAATGAATGACAGATAATTGAACCTTAAAATAGAATTTCACTGTGACATTAAACTGAGGCGTCATTTGGACTCTTGGTCCATTCTTGAAGACCAAGACTTCTTCCACCAAATCAAACTCCCAGAATGCATTTGTGCACTGGGATTTGATTTTTCATCAACGAGTCCCATTACTTTTGTGCATAATGTAAATTAGCATCCCCATAGAGGACACTACGGACAAAGTGACATCTTATTTCATCACACACTTGGCATTTCCTGTTATGGGGACCGAGGGTGGGGGTAAACATGGGTGACAGACAGACTGACTCACCCCGCGACCTTGACCATCTTGGGTTCAAAGGTCTCCACATGCTTCAGAAGAGCCTTCATTGTCTTGCCTGTGTCAACAATGGCCTTATGGGAGAAGATGAAGATGAATATGTCAGACATTTTTTTTTTCATGGAATATAACATGTTAGCAATGACTAATAAATGCTGACTCACCTCAACAATGAGGACGCTCTTGGTGATATGAAAAAAAAGGGAAAAACACGTTGAATTTCTATTATTTTGCATGCAAACTTGCTATGCATGTGTAAAAAAAAAACAAAAAAACAAGGGTATCCATGGCAACAAGAGCGAGAATCACTTCTATTCTAGTCAAGGAGTCAACATCTGAATCACGTGTGTCGCACGCTTCCACCGCTGCAGGGTCTATGGGTTTCTTTGTGACAATGTGGAAGTCCGGCATCGAGCCAAATGTTCTCCCGCTCTACACCTGACCCTCGTTACATAACAGAGGGGAGAAACTATACAGGATGGAGGGGGGGGGTATTTAATGAGTATAACCTGCTACAGAAAGTGTATGTAAGCATACAGGATGACGTCTTTGTTTGTGATTTTAACAGAGTATGTTCTGTTCTGCACTTGTGTGTGTTGGTGAATGTGCCAAGGAACACTTTGTTACATCTGGAGAAGGTTCACTTTAAAAGACAGGCAACATAGTTTTTTTTTTTACCTGTTTTTAACTAAAAGAGATGTCAAGGGAGGTTTCATGTCCCGGATATTCTTGACCTTACAGTTAAAGATAAAGTGGAGTGATTCATGCACGCCTGTGCAGTGTGATATGATGCAATTCACTTGTCATGTGGGAAAAAGACAGGATAAATGACAAATGGTCATGAACCAGTCATGATGTGCTATACATATCACTATATTGACAGTTACTATGGTACCCGTTATGTCATTGTATGGTCATGTCACCTCGTACTTCCGCACGGGACCAAAAAAAAATTTAATCTAAAAAAATTTATTTTTTAAATTAATGAAATAAATTAATAAATAAAATAAATTTGCTAAATACAAGGATGAAGAGTCTTGAACCAGTCATGATGTGCTATATATATCACTATATTGACAGTTACTATGGTACCCATTATGTCATTGTATGGTCATATCACCTCATACTTCGGTACGTGCCAAAAAAAAAAAATACCAAAAAAAATGTTAATCTAAAAAAAAATGTTTTTAAATTAATGAAATAAATTAATAAATACAAGGATGAAGAGTCTTGAACCAGTCATGATGTGCTATACATATCACTATATTGACGGTTACTATGGTAACCAGGATGTCATTGTATGGTCATATCACCGCGTACTTCGGTACGGGACAAAAAATAAAAATTTAAATAAAATGTTTTTTAAATAAATAAAAATTAATAAAAAATAATAAAAATTAATATAAATTAATAAAAAATAATAAAATAAATTAATAAATAAAATAAATTTGCTAAATACAAGGATGAAGAGTCTTGAACCAGTCATGATGTGCTATACATATCACTATATTGACACTTACTATGGTACCCATTATGTCATTGTATGGTCATATCACCTCGTACTTTGGTATGTGACAAAAATAAAATAAATGATGGGAAACTATGTTAGGAAAGCAGGAAGTGAACAAATGTAACAGTTACTGATGCCAATGTTTGTAAAACAAACCAAAAAAACGCATGGCGGTCGAGTGGTTAGCGCGCAGACCTCACAGCGAGGAGACGCTAGTTCAAATTAATTAAAAAAAAAAAACTTAAACTATATTATGAAAGCAGGAAGTGAACAAATGTAACAGTTACTGATTGTAAAAGTACCAGATGGAGGCGTAGGATTTAATAAGTTTTGCTTCTTCCTACTCCTTTTGGACATGTGGAACTGTGAACTGATTATGTGATGCATTCAATTGTAATCTGATGCATTTTGACCATTTTACAGTCAGACAAATTGTCAATGACGTGGCTATGTTTTTCAACCAATCTTGCTCAAATTTGCCATACATGTGCTTGTCAGTTCCTTACATGTGTGTACCAAATTTGATGGTGATTCGGTTAAACACCTTAAAGTTACAGTGTCTATTTTGTAGAGGACATTGAACTGTTGGAGAAATTTCAAGTCAATCCGACTTATAAGGTTTAATCGGAGTTCCATCATGTGGTCAGAAGAAATAATACCACAAGCAATACAGATAAGAGTGTACGTTCTGAAAATTACAAGAGTCGAAGAGCGTACGAACGAATCTATTTTTAAAATGAAAATATTCAGTACTATAAAGTGATAGTTTTGTATTGGATCTTATTAAGAGCGTGCCAGATGAAGTGCCGTGCGGTGACTATATTTAGCTGACAGCTCTCTCTTGATGTCTTTTCCATGTACAAAAATATGAAAAACATGAAAGTTATGACACTATCTCCGAGCACTCAAACGCACCTTTCCATGTAGAAACGATAGATCTCTGCTGCCGATGATGTGCAGGTCCTCTGTGGATTGATCATTCTGCGGAAGAGTCGACACAAAACAATCAAAATTCTCGTCAAAGATCCTCTCTGACGTGGATTCACTTTAAAGGCATCACATGGTCCAAAAACACAACCGAGGGCTTGCAGGTCACGTGATTCCATTCCAGTCTCACATGTGGCCTTCCAGTGTTATTGACATTCACTCATATATAATAGATGATTGAACCTTAAAATAGAATCTCATTGTGACATTAAACTGAAGCGTCATTTACATTCCTCTTCATGCCTGGTGATGACATCATTGGAACTGTTAAGTGTGTCATCCCCAAGGTAAATTCCCGGAGTTAGAATTCCAGGTGCTCGACCGTGTTATTATCTGGAGCAACAACGTCTTTGCCTCTATGTGTCCTTGGTGGCGTGGCCTTTCACTATTTTTTAAAACGTGAGCAACAGTGACCTCTAGTGGTAGAGGTGAATATTACATTATTTCAAGCTCCCAGTAACAACTGTTTGACTCATTTATTCATTCATTAATTTTCTACCACTTATCCTCACGAGGGTTACGGGGGTCTGGAGCCTATCCCAGCTGTCTTCGGGCAGGAGAGGTGGTGTACACCCTGGACTGGTCGCCAGCCAATCACAGGGCACATATAGACAAACAACCATTCCTTAACATTCCTTAACATGCCTCTTCTACTTTTGATGGTGTGTGTCTTTATTTGAGAAGCCCAGAGAGGGGCTAACGTCATTGCAGCACCCCAATGAATGCGTTGCTCAGATGCAATACAGTATGGGAAAACTTTTAAGGAGTTGTTTTTTTTTAAATACTCATATTGGTACATGTTTGTATATTTGAGTGTGAAGTTGCTGTGTGATGACTTTAGTGACTGGTATATTGTTACATACAATATTTTTATACACTATACTGTTATATACAATCACAGGGCACATATAGACAAACAACCATTCACACTCACATTCATACCTATGGACAATTTGGAGTCGCTAATTAACCTAGCATGTTTTTTGGAATGTGGGAGGAAACCCACGCATGCATGGGGAGAACATGCAAACGCCACACAGAGGGTGGAATTGAACTTGGGTCTCCGAGCTGTGAGGCATGTGTGCTAACCACTCCAGTACCGTGCATCCACTGTTTCACTCATTAAAACGAATCCAACATAGGTCAATATATGCTAAGCTGAACATAGTGGTTAGCGTGCAGGCCTCACAGCTAGGAGACCCGAGTTCAATTCCACCCTCGGCCATCTCTGTGTGGAGTTTGCATGTTTTCTCTGGGTACTCCAGTTTCTTCCCACATTCCAAAAACATGCTAGGTTAATTAGCGACTCCAAATTGTCCATAGGTATGAATGTGAGTGTGAATGGTTGTTTGTCTATATATGTATATTTATACACTTTATATCTTCTTTAAGGTACATTTTAATGTTTTTTTCAGCATGACATTATACTCTAATGCAGCTTGTGTTGAATTTTCTTCATCTGTCACAGGACAAGAAAAAAAAAAACACTCTACGGACTGCAAATGGCCCCTGACCCGGACTTTTGACACGCCTGCTTTGGAGCATCTCACCCACCAGGTAGCTCTTAAGCCGTATGAACTCCACCCGTGTCTCCAGGTACTTGTTGGAGTTGCGTCCCAGCACCTTGATGTACTCCATCAGGTCTGCGCAGAACTTGTAACCGCCCTTTAGAACACACAGGACCATGATGTTGTCGTCCACAAAGTCCTCTGTGATATATCGGGCCAGGCGTTCGGTCCTACACAGCACATCACAAATTCAACACAAATAACCTTATAAGAACATTTTAAGAATTTTTAAATGCATTTTTGATGAGCCCACCTGTCCATGACGACACCGTGTGGAATGTAAACACTGTCTATGTCGTCATGGTAATGCTCTGGGTAGGTGAACAGGTTCAGGCTGTATCCTGGCCAGTCGTCTTTTATCTGTGATAATATTTCCATCTTATATACACACAATCAATATCACTGATCAGCTAGTTTTGTATTCGACTTACCACAATACCTCTTTTCTTCCCGGCATCCTCCATTTTTAGAAGAATGAGGTCAAAACATTCACAAGAATATTCCAGTGGTGCTAACACCAGTTATTAAAATACTATACTATAATAGTATATTATTGCTAAAGAGATACTCTTGTTTTTGCTTGCTTCTCATCCAGGATTGTCCACACAATGAGGACAAAAAACACTCTGGTCAGACATGTGCTAAGCGATCATGCTTGAGTCATTTGCGGGTTTTTTTTTTTTTATAGAGTGCAGCCTTGTTTCCCTTAATTACCGTCATGTGACGCCTTGCAGGCATGCGGAGCTGCCGCCGACCAATCAGTACGCTATTTTATTTGAACATGCATCAGATTACAATTGAATGCATCACATAATCAGTTCACAGTTCCACATGTCCAAAAGGAGTAGGAAGAAGCAAAGCTTATTAAATTCTACCCCTCCATCTGGTACTTTTACAATCAGTAACTGTTACATTTGTTCACTTCCTGCTTTCAGAATATAGTTTAATTTTTTTTTTTATTAATTTGAACTAGGGTCTTGTCGCTGTGAGGTCTGCGCGCTAACCACTCGACCGCCATGCATTTTTGGGTTTGTTATTACAAACATTGGCATCAGTAACTGTTACATTTGTTCACTTCCTGCTTTCCTAACATTTATTTTATTTTTGTCACATACCAAAGTACGAGGTGATATGACTATACAATGACATAATGGTTACCATAGTAAGTGTCAATATAGTGATATGTATAGCACATCATGACAATCAGTAACTGTTACATTTGTTCACTTCCTGCTTTCCTAATATAGTTTAAGGGTGTTTTGTTTTTTTATTTAAATAATGTACCAAAGTACAAGGTCATATGACCATACAATGACATAATGGGTACCATAGTAACTTCCTGCTTTCCTAATATATATATATATATTGTTTCTTGAATTGGCTCATCGTTGTGCATTGTTTGAGGGTCTTACTCAATCCATTCCATAGTTTGATTCCACATACTGAAATGCTATGGCTTTTTAACGTAGTCCTAGCATATAAGTGTTTCAAATGTACTTCTTCCCTGAGATCATATTTCTCCTCTCTTGTAGAGAAGTATTGGATGACATTTTTAGCTAATTGGTTATTTTTAGCCTTATGCATTATTTTAGCTGTTTGAAGATGAACTATATCAGCAAGTTGAAGTATTTGTGATTTTAGAAAGGAAAGAGACAACACTCGGGTATGCATATATGTAGCGTGAATGAGATTTATTGTGTTGTTAGTGAGAATGGATGTTCACAATATTGGGATTTTATGTTTCCCATCAAGTAACCACTACTCCGGCAGCACTCGTGCAGCCTGAGACGATGAGCCCACCACAATTATGTTGGTACTCATTTGTGTTGCATGGTATTGAGACTGTATTTGGCAGTGTGATGACGTATTGGATAGTGGATAGGAAAGCTATTCAAGCTGTACAGTGACTACTCTAAAGCACAACCATTGCTATATATAGCATTGTAACTTTACTAAAATGTGCAATATTGTATTATATAAGATATGGTTGTTTTATGTGTGATTCTATTTAGCTATATAGATGGTCTTGAACTGCTCAAAAAGGCTGATGTCGGCCTCCAGCTGCTGCATCTCCGCCTCCAGTCGCTCCTTGCGTTCCTTCCTCAGCAGCGTGTCGATGAAAAGCGGGAGGCGCTGGTACTCCCGATGCAGCTCCGCCCAGGTGGTCTTCAAGCTCTACAGTGACAAGAGCGCTTTAGGTTCTGGTGTATACGTTTCAGCAGATGTGCTCCTCATGTATACCTTCAGGTTGATTTGTCGCTCCTCGTCAGAGAGCTGCTTCATGGCCCCCTGCTCCACTTGTTCTTTCAGATACCTTTTGTACTTCTCCACTGCGTTTTGCTTCTCTTCACTGCGTTGCAGTAAGTACTCGGGTACTTCGCCGTAATCCTGTAAATCAAGAACAGGTTGCATGTCTTTTCTGTGCAATCACATGTCCGGTATCTCAGTGTCGTACCTTTTTCTTGATGTACTTGGGAATGAGTCCTGAATGTTCAAGGATCTCCTTGTGACCTCGGTTGGTGTCAACAGAAGCAGGCTGCGGTTTCATTGGAACCGTTGGAGTTGTTGTCTTCATGAAGTTTCTCTTAGTGTGGATGCCCATCGGTGGGCGTTCCGTCCTTGAAGGAATGGGGGGTTTCCTTGCAGTGCACGGGCGACAACAACCCTCTTTCTCTGCAGGACAAAACTGAGTTAGTGGGATCATAAGTAAAATAATATAACCTCTTATTATAATAACTCACTTTCAGGCAGTTTTATTTCTTTGGAATGCTTCTTGAGGTATTTATCCGGAGACGGGACATCAAGTTTTACCGGTCCCATCGTTTTCATTGTCTCCTTGGTTAACTTTTCCTGCACAATAACTTTTGGTCTATACTTGGATGTGTACCTAAAAGAACAGCATAAACAGAAATGTTGCTTAATTGCTTTAAATTCATGTCAATCATAAAAACAAACTGTAAACAAAGCCAAAGTGACTATAATTATATTTTACTTACCTTGGGACTTTTTCAGCGTCAACCTGCTCTATTAAATAATTATATATGCTTTCTTCGGGGGCAACTGTGTCGTCCATGTTGAAAATTTGAAGATTTGAAGATGTTAAATGTCCTAAATTAGCCGAACTGCGGTTAGCTAGAATGTTCTCTGGTTATTCTGCTTTGACTTGTTGCTAGGTGACCTCCCTGGACCGGAAGTTGCCTTCGCTTACCGACGTTATGTACTGTGACATTTATTTTTCTGATGTTTTTAGCGATCTAAACCTGCCAATATTTTAAGCACTTGGCTTGTAATATGTATTATATTCAATTAGTAAACACTTTTCACCTAAAAGTGAGTCGTCATGTGGACCTTGTCAACGATATGTGAAGTTTTACGAACGACTCTGAATGCAGCGTGACGTCACATTTAGTCCCAAATGTAACTCTTTAAAAAGGTCATGAAACACCGAGTTAAATAAATAAAATTAGTCGAATATAATCATTTAGCCGTTAAAGTAACATTGTCAATATTTGTAGTATTCATTCTTTGAATTTCCACGGCTAAGTTGTTGAAAATTGTTCCTTTGGGCTTGCCGTAGTTTTTTTGAATTGGCAATATGGCGCTTCCCATACACGACAAAACTACCGCGTTAGCTACAACTAAAGCATAATTTGCCGCTCCTGTGGGCTAAAAAAACATTCAGGTAAGCATACATGTATTAGCCTTAATGTGAACTTAGTTAACTAGTAGCCGCTGGGCATTAAATGACTTTGTTTGCCTTTAAACAAGTATTATTTATTCAAAGGTACAATTACTTTGTCTTTTCAGCTCAACATGGGTTTACTACGTGCAAGGTTTGCACTAAAAGCAGTCAGAAGCAGCCTGAGTCCTTTCTTCACACCAAAATCATTGCTTTCCACAACTGTTTGACATCTAGGAGATAAGAATATCCTTCTTATGGGTCCACCTGGAGCAGGAAAGACCACAGTGGGGAAGATAGTCGCCCACAAGCTAGGTCTCCCTCTTGTTGACATAGATGATGATATCTTGGAGACAACCTGGAAGATGCCTGTTGCATCCAAACTGGATAAAGTCGGTGGAGAGCGATTCCTGGAGGAAGAAGGTCAGGTGTTGCGTAACTTCTCAGCTTCTGGATGTGTTGTTTCCCTCACAGGCTCAAACCCTCTTCACCCTGAGGCGATGCAGCATATTAAACAAAGCGGAATGGTCGTCTACCTGGATGTGGACTGTGATGATATCCTGGAAAGACTTAATAGAATGAAGGTGGATAGGGTAGTTGGTCAAGAGGCGGGGCTGTCCATTAGAGACATTCTGCTGCACAGGAAGCAGTTTTATGAGCAATGGATGGATGTGCGAGTGTTTTGCGGGCGAGGCGACAAAGTGGAGGATGTTGCGGAGAAGGTGCTGCAAGCTGTGGAGAGATATCAGAACCATGCTGCTGAGACGTATGTGTCCACCAGGCGTGACGACAAAGGACACACAACACACTTCAGTGACGTGGTAGTAGAAGGTCTGGCCTCAGATGGGGGTCTCTATGTACCCAAGAACGGCTTTCCGAAAATGGGTGCTCCTGAGTGGTTGAGACTGGTCGACATGTCCTATCAAGAACAAGCGTTGGTGTTACTTGAGAAGTGCATCCACCCGTTGGATATATCTGCTGTGGATCTGAGAGAAATGATCTACAAAGCATATGGATCCAAGTTTTCAAGTGAAGATGTTGCACCTGTGAAGCATCTGGTCCACCATATGTACATCCAAGAACTATTCCATGGCCCCACATCTTCATTTAAAGACCTCGCTTTGCAGTTGATGCCCCATCTTTTTGCTTACTGCCTGCCGCCTATGTGTAACTACCTCATCCTGGTCGCCACATCCGGCGATACAGGAAGTGCTGTTCTCAGCGGCTTCACTGGGTTACACGATGCTGACAAACGCAGAACGGGAGTGCTGGTCTTTTTCCCGGAGGACGGAGTCAGCGAGATTCAGAAGTTGCAAATGATGTCCTTCAAAGAGAGAAACGTGAAAGCGGTCAGCGTACGCTCGGATTTTGACTTCTGCCAGAGAAGCATCAAGAGGATGTTCGGAGAATCCGGAATGACGGGGCATCTCGCTGTGGAATACGGGACAGTTCTCAGCACCGCTAACTCCATCAACTGGGCCCGTTTATTACCACAGGTTAGTCCATGGTAAAACTAATTCAAATGGTGTATTAATTATAGTTAATTAATATATTAGGGTGGCACGGCGGTCTAGTGGTTAGCGCACAGACCTCACAGGGTTCAATTCCACCCTCGGCGTCTCTGTGTGGAGTTTGCATGTTCTCCCCGTGCATGCGTGGGTTTTCTCCGGGTACTCCGGTTTCTTCCCACATTCCAAAAAACATGCTAGGTTAATTAGCGACTCCAAATTGTCCATAGGTATGAATGTGAGTGTGAATGGTTGTTTGTCTATATGTGCCCTGTGATTGCATATAACAGTATAGTGTATATAAATATTGTATATAACAGTCACTAAAGTCATCATACAGCAACTTCACATTCAGATATACAAACATGTACCAATATGAATTAAAAAAAACTCCTTTAAAGTTTTCCCATACTGTATTGCATCTGAGCAATGCATTCATTGGGGTGCTGCAATGACGTTAGCCCCTCTCTGGGCTCCTCAAATAAAGACACACATCATCAAAAGTAAAACGGTCTGAACGTTTAATACTGGCTCCATGTAAAAAAAAATCAATAAATACAACATTAAATAAAAATACATTAACTGTTGGCTGCACGGCGGACAAGTGGTTAGCGCACAGACCTCACAGCTAGGAGACCAGGGTTCAATTCCACCCTCGGCCATCTCTGTGTGGAGTTTGCATGTTCTCCCCGTGCATGCGTGGTTTTTCTCCGGGTACTCCGGTTTCCTCCCACATTCCAAAAACATGCTAGTTTAATTAGCGACTCCAAATTGTCCATAGGTATGAATGTGACTGTGAATGGTTGTTTGTCTATATGTGCCCTGTGATTGGCTGGCGACCAGTCCAGGGTGTACCCCGCCTCTCGCCCGAAGACAGCTGGGATAGGCTCCAGCACCCCCCGCAACCCTCGTGAGGAAAAGCGGTAGAGAATGAATTAATGAATAATTAATATTAATTTTTATAGCTTTTATGTGTTTCAAATACAGGTGACAGTTATGTGGAACTATAAGGGTTAGATGTATAACATTCCTTCTCCCTACAGGTTGTTTACCATTCCACTGCCTATCTAAACCTGTGCCGGGACGGCGTGATCAATTTTGGGGATCCTGTGGATATTTGCATCCCGACAGGTAACTTTGGGAATGCCATGTCCGCCGTCTACGCCAAGGAAATGGGAATCCCCATAAGAAAAGTCATCTGTGCCTCCAACCACAACTGCGTGGTGTCAGACTTTATCAACACAGGCGACTACGATCTCCGGAAACGCCGTTTGATCCCGAGCCACTCCCCGGCGATAGATATTCTGAAATCCTCCAACCTGGAGAGGTTCATATATCACATCTCTGGCAACGATACCCGACTAGTCAAGAACTTGTTCACACGTTTAGACACACACCGGCACTTTCGCCTTCCTGACCCGCTTCTTGGCAGGATTCAGCAGGAAATGCAGGCGGGCTGGTGCTCTGAAACAGACTGCCTGGCCGCCATCCAGAGCGTCCACACGCAGACCGGCTACATCATGGACACGCACACCTCTGTGGCTAAAGTTGTGGCTGACAAACTGCAGGACGCTACGTGCCCTGTGGTGATTTCTTCCACCGCCCACTACGGTAAATTTGCACCGGCAGTGTTGAAAGCTTTAAAAATGGAAAATATTCCACGGAGTCCTTTGGAGCAGCTGGAGAAACTGCAGCAGATTGCATCCATACCGGGAATGCACAGGGACATGATGAAGTGCGTCACGGAAGGAGACAGACGGGGACACTCGGTTTGTGAAGCAGACTATAGTGTGTTGGTAGAAGAAGTGGAGAACATGATACAGGACTCCTTCCTTAAAGTCATGTAGACCTGGTCCTCGAGTCCCTGTGTGATGGTTTGGAAGAAAAACAAACAGGTCCACATCAAGGTCCCTTTTCTTGTTTTGTGTTTTTTTTTTATGACGTGATGACAGGCTGCACGGTGGTCATGTGGTTAGGGTGCAGACCTCACAGCTAGGAGACCCGGGTTCAATCCCAATCCCTCGGCCATCTCTTTGTGGAGTTTGCATGTTCTTCCCGTGCATGTGTGGGTTTTCTTCGGATGCCAGACTCATTAACATATCTTTAATTAATTAACTAGATTGGAGTTTTCAAAGTGTGCGGTGGGCCAGAAGACTTCAGGGCAGCTTGAGCAAAATAAAGAAAACAAGTCAAATGAATTACAGACAGTAAACAGTAGGGGGTGAGCAAAAAACTCCATCAGTTTTTCCAAAAGTAGCCTAAAACAAACAAAAAAAATGCACAGGGAGTGGTTAGCACGCAGACCTCACAGCGAGGAGACCCGGGTTCAATTCCGCCCTCGGCCATCTCTGCGTGGAGAGATGTTCTCCCCGTGCATGCGTGGGTTTTCTCCGGGTACTCCGGTTTCCTCCCACATTCCAAAAACATGCTAGGTTAATTAGCGACTCCAAATTGTCCATAGGTATGAATGTGAGTGTGAATGGTTGTTTGTCTATATGTGCCCTGTGATTGGCTGGCCACCAGTCCAAAATGAATGAATAAATGACATGATGACATCATTGCTTTTAATGTTATAAAGCTACTAACCTAACATTTTTCCGATGTGATTATTGTCAGGTTGCGCGGCAGTCGAGTGGTTATCGTGCAGACCTCACAGCTAGGAGACCAGGGTTCAATTACACCCTCGGCCATCTCTTTGTGGAGTTTGCATGTTCTCCCCGTGCATGCGTGGGTTTTCTCCGGGTACTCCCACATTCCAAAAACATGCTAGGTTAATTAGCGACTCCAAATTGTCCATAGATATGAATGTGAGTGTGAATGGTTGTTTGTCTACATGTGCCCTGTGATTGGCTGGCCACCAGTCCATCGTGTACCCCGCCTCTCGCCTGAAGACAGCTGGGATAGGCTCCAGCACCCCTCTGCAACCCTCGTGAGGATAAACGGTAGAAAATGAATGAATGACATTATTGCTATGTTCTAAAGCTACTAACCTAACATTTTTTATTATTTTTTTGTTTTATTATTATTGTCACAGATTAGCAATGGTCCACTAGATGGTGATGTCTGCTGCAAGGAAACGAGGTATTGTGATGATTTTCTTCTATACATTCAATGCAGTGTTTTGCAGTTTTTGGCTAGTGAGTGTATACATGCTCTTGTAGTACTGCCAAGAGAAACAACAAGCCTTACATAATGAAGCAAAGGGGCATATAATATACTGGGGGGGGGGGTGCATTTTTTGCACCCCTCAGCATGAATCCTGGCTATTTGCCTATGGAGGAGGGAGTCATTTAAAACCTGGTTGGTGCTGCCTCAGCAGGCTGTGTGCTGGAGGACGCAGGAAGATAGTTTTATCATGGATGGGCATTTATTAAAATATGTGTTGTCTGATTTGTGACTTATATTTTGTACATTAGAAATAACTAGAAATTATACTTTGTTTATGACCTTCTGTTTCTATGGAGGGGCTGCGGTCTATATTAATCAAGCTCCTTGGCAGGTGAGTGCATGATGACGGCGAAGGTGTGTGTATATATATATATATATATATATATATATATATATATATATATATATATATATATATATATATATATATACATATATATATATGTGTGTGTGTGTGTGTGAAGAGAGCGAACCAGCCAGCTGTTGCTCAGCATCATAGCGCACCATGGCTGGCTGAGCAGGGATAATTGCAGGTAGCAGCCTGTTCCCTTCTTCACAATGTGGACCTGGAGAACAATGAACGCTCCTCTATCGCCGTGGTGGGACAAAGTAGAGAACTGCTTTAATGCATTAAGTGGATAGGACTTGGATTTGAGGTTCTACCAAATAACTTCTATTTAATTTCTTGTGTTTTTTTCCTATTCTGGAATCTACCATCTAATATTGAGATTGTTAATAATAAACAAACAGACAGTTTAAGTCACATTAAACGGTTTCTAAGCCTCTGAGGATCTTCACGCCGGTGATGTGAAGGACAGACAATCTATTTCAGACTCATGGAATTATAAATCAATGAGCCCCCCCCCGTGATGGATCTGTGAGGAGTAAAAGATGCGGGCCGGGTCTCCTGGGAGAACTGTGACAGTACGACTGACAGCCGCGACTGACAGGGGTTAACTGTTGAGGAAAGCCGAGGCTTGACGGTGTAGAAGTGACCCTCGCCGACTCACTTCCTGATTTGTAGTAGCGATCGTGGTCAAAATAACATGGATTAGTATTCTTGTCTAAATAGCTGGCAAGATAATTGTGTTTATAGTCAAGCATGGTGGAAGGTAGCATTATGGTGCACGAGTGCTGGGGAGATGCGATTACTGGGTCAACCCTTAATGGTTTTATTTCATTTGAACATGCGTCAGATTACAATTGAATGCATCACATAATCAGTTCACAGTTCCACATGTCCAAAAGGAGTAGGAAGAAGCAAAGCTTATTAAATCCTACCCCTCCATCTGGTACTTTTACAATCAGTAACTGTTACATTTGTTCACTTCCTGCTTTCCTAATACAGTTTAAGGTTTTTTATGTTTATTTTTTTGTTTATTTTTTGTTTATTTTTTATTTTATTTTTGTGACGTATTAAAGTACGAGGTGATATGACCATACAATGACATAATGGGTACCATAGTAACTGTCAATATAGTGTAAATAATACTAATAATGTTCATTTTATGAGATAAATTAGAGAAATATTATAATCCTGCATAATTTAAGTGTAATTTTCTTTCAAAATTGACGTATCCTAGCATAAAACCTTCATTCTCAATAGTTTAAGGTGTTTTTTTATTTTATTTTATTTATTTGTTTATTATTATATTATTTCCTAATATAGTTTAGTTTTTTTTATGATTAATTTATTTTTTTTGGCCACGTACTGAAGTACGAGGTGACCGTACAGTGACATAATGGGTACCATTATTTACCAAAAATTCCTGCTTTCCTAATATAGTTTTTATTTAATTTATTTTAATTTTATTTAATTTTATTTTTTGTCATCCTTGGTTATTTTTAGCCTTATGCATTATTTTAGCTGTTTGAAGATGAACTATATTTGTGATTTTAGAAATAAAATCATTGTGTTGCCAGATATTATTGTCTACATATCTGGCAACACAAGTGAGTACAACTCATAGTGAGCATCCAAATGGCGCTGCACACATTGTCACTGGAATAACTTCTTGATATGTTCGACACCTTGCACTCCTCCATCTTTTTTCCATCCCACATCTGGTCTGGATGAGACATGATGGTCCACTCCATCACTTTTCGTCTGAAAACTGCGGCCCACTTTCCCTACAATGAACCGCAACTGCAGCACTCGTGCCGCCCCCAACAAGAATACTCCTTTGACTTTGATTCTCACTTTCATGTTCCCCCCTTCATCGCAGGTGTCTGCAAAATACTGCCCTGCAAAGGAGTGTCAGGCTGTCAAGTCGCACCACAGATGTCGTCTCTTTTTATTCTCCATCACTTCCTGTGTCATCCCCGTCACCTTCACTGTGATATCCTGCTTGAGGTAAGATATGATCTGTGACTGTCACACACACACACATGACTGCACTTCTTTCACAGGAAATGGATAGATGTTGCTTTTGGTTGTGGGT
Organism: Doryrhamphus excisus; assembly: GCF_030265055.1. Classification (NCBI taxonomy): domain Eukaryota; kingdom Metazoa; phylum Chordata; class Actinopteri; order Syngnathiformes; family Syngnathidae; genus Doryrhamphus; species Doryrhamphus excisus. Next base: position 9,413,408 of record NC_080486.1, on the reverse strand, counting down.
GGTCATCAATATCATTTGCATCAATATACGTAAGACCCCTCTATGGACAAATTTTTTTAGCCGGACTCGGATAATGTATTCACAACGCTCTCCAACTGGAAGCGCATTAACATTGACAAGCCAGATGGCTCACACTTGCAAAGAAAGTGTGATGTCCGCCATCCATCAGGCTGATGTTTTGCTGGATTTTCATGAATTTTTAGCTTTCATTCATTCATTCATTTTCTACCGCTTTTTCCTCACAAGGGTCGCGGGGGTGCTGGAGCCTATCCCAGCTGTCTTTGGGCGAGAGGCGGGGTACACCCTGGACCACTCACATTCATACCTATGGACAATTTGGAGTCCTTTTAAGGAGTTTTTAATATTCATATTGGTACATGTTTGTATATTTGAGTGTGAAGTTGCTGTATGATGACTTTAGTGACTGTTATATTGTTGTATACAATATTTTTATAAACTATACTGTTATATACAATCACAGGGCACATATAGACAAACAACCATTCACACTCACATTCATACCTATGGACAATTTGGAGTCGCTAATTAACCTAGCATGTTTTTGGAATGTGGGAGGAAACCGGAGTACCCGGAGAAAACCCACGCATGCACGGGGAGAACATGCAAACTCCACACAGAGATCGCCGAGGGTAGAATTGAACCCTGGTCTCCTAGCTGTGAGGTCTGCGTGCTAACCTCTCGACCGCCGTGCCGCAAATTTTTAGCTTCACTGCATATATCTCGTATTTGTTGTTTTTTTTTTTTCCAATCGTTACCGTATATGAAACCGTACTTGTCTCATTGCCGCCGACGTCATCGTTAACGAAATGGACAAGTGTCACACTAGTCGGACGGCAACACATTTGAGAGCTTGCAATGACACCTCACAGCATCCTAATCGCTCTTCCACGCTCCATTCATTTAGCAGCCATGTTTAAATCCGATTCATGAACGCCATTAGACATAATAGCAATTTTTTTAAACGATCGATATTTCCTAATGAATTGCCCCCCCCCCCGCCCTGCAGTCTGCTGTGTGTGTGCGCTTCCAGATGTCACACGTTGGACCTCCGAGTCGCTCTTACTCTGGACTTCGCCGTCTCTGCCAGCTCTGTCACCCCCCTGACTTCCGTCACGGCCTGTCAACCCCCCTCTTCGCCGTCCCGCTTCCAGGTCTGGATGCCTCAGGGTTGCACACCATGACGTGACACGTTACCCCCCCACCCCTGGAGGAATAAAAAGAGAGGATCAGATGGATGAGACATAGAACATGGATGGATGTCATTCCGAAATGACCTTTTAACATAATGGTACGTCAAAAAATTTTAGACCCCACTTTATTTTTAGACCCCATTTTGCATTGCATTATCATCCATTTTGGGGTGTGATGTTTTACTTTACTAGATATTAACATTTACAAGAGTTTCACACTAAATTAGGCACACACTCCCATTTGCCATATGGCTGCTAAAATTTCCTGTCACAGTATTTATTCTGCAGAATTAACAACCCCCCCCTCCCCTCTGACTGGCGCCTGAACTAAACATCAGATCAATACAGAGATGAATGCATTTACTGCATGCAATTAGTGTAAACGTCAATATCATCAATGCAAGTGTCCACTTTATTGCTTACGCTTGCTCAATTGTATGCAATAATGTTCTGTTTTGATTGACACATACCTTTATTATAGATGAAAAAGGGTTCACAAATATTAGAAAGAGCTACAAACTCCAATAAAATGGTAATGGTTTTATTTTTATTTGAACATGCATCAGATTACAATTGAATGCATCACATAATCAGTTCACAGTTCCACATGTCCAAAAGGAGTAGGAAGAAGCAGAGCTTATTAAATCCTACCCCTCCATCTGGTACTTTTACAATCAGTAACTGTTACATTTGTTCACTTCCTGCTTTCCTAATATAGATTAAGGTTTTTTTTGTTTGTTTTTGTTTTGTCATGTACCAAAGTACAAGGTGATATGACCATACAATGACACAATGGGTACCATAGTAACTTCCTGCTTTCCTAATATAGTTTTTAAAATTTATTTTAATTTTATTTGATTTTATTTTTTTTTGTCACGTACCGAAGTATGAGGTGATATGACCATACAATGACATAATGGGTACCATAGTAAGTGTCAATATAGTGATATGTATAGCACATCATGACTGGTTCAAGACTCTTCATCCTTGTATTTAGCAAACATCAACTGCTTGTATTGTTTCTTGAATTGGCTCATCGTTGTGCATTGTTTGAGGGTCTTACTCAATCCATTCCATAGTTTGATTCCACATACTGAAATGCTATGGCTTTTTAACGTAGTCCTAGCATATAAGTGTTTCAAATGTACTTCTTCCCTGAGATCATATTTCTCCTCTCTTGTAGAGAAGTATTGGATGACATTTTTAGCTAATTGGTTATTTTTAGCCTTATGCATTATTTTAGCTGTTTGAAGATTAAGTTGAAGTATTTGTGATTTTAGAAATAAGGAGTTAGTATGTTCCCTGTAGGCGGTATTATGAATTATCCTTACTGACCTTTTTTTTTTTTGCAGTTTAATTAGTGAAGATGGCTTTTATAGTACCCCACATAATAAGTAAGATATGGTAGAACCCAATGCAATTTTTTTGCAATATTTGTCAGCTAAAATTTAAATAGTTTACAATTCTCGATTGTGTCTTTCAAAACAGTGTCACGTCTCCACCAAACATTTTCACCGTGATTGACAGATGAAGCGACCATAGGGCGGATCCACGGTGCTCCAAAGAGCCCTATGAGAGCATGAGGAAGACGGGCTTTAAGAGCGCCCAGTTCCCTCGGTGGGTCCCTCCGCCCGCTTTTATAGGCCGGTTTGAATGCTTGTTGTGGTCGGAAGAGGGCGGAGTGTCATCCGGAGCGAGAAGCTCCCAGCTTGGCTCGGTGCCTGCAGAAAATATATAAATATAACAATAACCGCCTCCTCCTTTCCTCCTGGTTGGGGATTCAGTCTGCAGGCTTGGAGGACGCCCGCCGCAGACATCCTCCGTCCTCCACACACCAAGAAGCTCCATGAGGGATCGGTGAATGAGGACAATCGAGGACAGCGAAAGGAGTTTCCTTGTGGTTCACAAAAGGCTTGGTAGATCCCACAAGTGGCCGAGGTATGGTTTAGCAGCGCGGCTGGTTCGAGTCTTTGCCGCACGACCTGCAAACCACCCCCCCTCATAAACATCTGCGGACGCGTCCTGGAGGGGAGATGGCTGTCTTCCGGCTGGCGTTGCTGGTGCACGTTGGCTTCGTGATCGCTCACGGAGGAAGAGGAGAAGAAGGAGGAGAGGACCGGCTGGTGGTGGTGTACGGAGGCGGCGAGACGCACCGCAGCCACCGGCTGCTGCATCTCCGCGCGCCGCAGCGACACGCCGGGGAGGCGGCAGAGCCGAGGCCGAGTTCCGCGATCGACGAGTTCCTCCACACGGGCGACTCCGGCGCTCTGAAGCAGGCCAACTGCTCGCGGAGGTACGAGCTCACCTCGCTGCGGGGAAGGTCACACGAGAGTCCGCATGGCTCCATGAGCGGAGTCCTGGATGCGGTGATGCAAGCCACCAACTTCCTCAACATGGTGCTGCAAGCCAACAGGTCCAGGGAGCAGAGTCTCCTCCGAGATGTTGAGTGGTACCATGCCCTGGTTAGGAGCATTTTACTCGGGGATGCCAAGATCCACCGGGCTGTCGTCACCTTCAGCACCGAATCCTCTCATACTTCCGGGCCTTGGGTGCACCTGCAAGCCACCAGAGTGGGGGCAGAGATTCTGCTCCAAGACCTCTCTGACGTGGCCCGGCATCATCCCCACAACCGTACCGCAGACAACGACTGGTTCCAAGGTGTCAAGAACAGGAAAAAGCCCAACTTCCATAAGCGGGTGCTGAGCCAAGACAATTCCCTTCGGAGAGGGGAAACTTTTATCCCGGACAAGACTCACATCAAGTGGTCTGTGCCGTACTTGGAGTGTGAAGATGGGAATTATGTCCCCCGTTGGCTTTTGACCTTATCAGCTGCTTTCTACGGCCTCAGGCCCAACTTGGCACCAGAATTCCGGTCAGTATCCTTTTATTATCTAACACATGTTCACGTCTTTGGACCTTGAAGGCATCGTTTCCACTTTCTACTCCAGACTCATGAACATATCTTTAATTAATTAACTACATTGGAGTTTTTAAAGTGTGGTGGGACAGAAGACTTCAGGGCAGCTTGAGCAAAATAAAGAAAATATCTTTTTCAAAACCTGCTATGCTAACTTTAGTTGTGTTTACAAGTCAGTTCAGGTTTTTCCATAAGTAGCCTAAAAAAACAAAACAAAAAATGCATGGCGGTCGAGTGGTTAGCGCGCAGACCTCACAGCGAGGAGACCTGAGTTCAATCCCACACTCGGCCATCTCTGTGTGGAGTTTTCATGTTCTCCCCGTGCATGCGTGGGTTTTCTCCCACATTCCAAAAACATGCTAGGTTAATTAGCAGCTCCAAATTGTATGAATGTGAGTGTGAATGGTTGTTTGTCTATATGTGCCCTGTGATTGTATATAACAGTATAGTGTATAAAAATATTGTATACAACAATATAACAGTCACTAAAGTCATCATACAGCAACTTCACACTCAAATATACAAACATTCACCAATATGAATATTAAAAAAACAACTCCTTAAAAGGACTCCAAATTGTCCATAGGTATGAATGTGAGTGTGAATGGTTGTTTGTCTATATGTGCCCTGTGATTGGCTGCCGACCAGTTCAGGGTGTACCCCGCCTCTTGCATGAAGACAGCTGGGATAGGCTCCAGCACCCCCGCGACCCTTGTGAGGAAAAGCGGTAGAAAATGAATGAAAAAAAAAACTTAAACTATATTATGAAAGCAGGAAGTGAACAAATGTAACAGTTACTGATTGTAAAAGTACCAGATGGAGGGGTAGGATTTAATAAGCTTTGCTTCTTCCTACTCCTTTTGGACATGTGGAACTGTGAACTGATTATGTGATGCATGTTCAAATGAAATAAAACCATTAGCATAATATTGATCATCAATAAAAACTTTATTGACAGTGGAAATTGGGTATAAACTGACAAAGGCTGCTTTAGAGGTACAATATGATAGTAATAATTAACAGTACATTAAAGTATATCATAGTTTTGTAAGGTACAGAGCAGGCTTGGAGAAAAAAAAAAGGTTTTTCTTGATTTTTCTCAAGCTACCTTCGCCCCCACCCTACACAAAAATACCACAGCTCTTTTATGACCACCCAACCTCAGCCATCATCTCGCCGTCTACTCACAGCGCTCTTTCCTCCCAAAACACACCGCCACTAAATTGAGGGGGTTTGAACTCTCCTGCGGTTTGTCGAGGTGCTAAAAATAACCCCGCCATGTACAAACGGCGGTGGAGATCTCCGGCTACAGGCCTAATTCATTTCTCCAACTTGCTCAGCGCTCCCTCCACACTCCCACTTCTCCACACAAACACTTTGGTGTGTCATTTTCTTCATTGGGGATGAGTCAAACTTGCAGGGGTATAAAATGGAAACGTTTCCTGTTTGCTTTCACTTCATCTGTTTTTCCTCATGCTGCTGTAATATGTCATGTTTACGCTAGCAGTGCTGATATGCTCGGGAAGAGTCAAGTGTTAGCGCTCCATAGAATCCTGACCAACATCTTCTCAATGAATAATTAATCCAGATCACTAGTTGTGTGTGTGTGTGTGTGTGTGTGTGTAGTGCCTTCAATGAATGTTTAATTGATACACACTCTCAGTGGCTTGCAGGCAGGCATGGATTGCAAATGAGTCAAAAGCTGCAGTGATTATACAGTAATAGCCTATCAGGTACATGCAGTTATTGCAAACTAATCTGATGGTTAATGAGATATTGTTTTTTTTTTTTTTTACTCGTTTGTGAAGGTGATTCCAAGAGTCTCTGAGATGATGTCCCACTTTTATCAAAGGAGCACTTGGCTGCCGTTGTTTTCTCTTTCTTAGCAGAGGCTTCCCCCCTTGCTATTGGATCGATGGGAAGACACAAGGTAGCATTTTGTATTGGTCACACAGTGTCCTTAATGATGCAATATATGGGAATAAGGTACCATAGGAGCATACCAATAGCACTACATTTTGGAGAAGGATGGTGCACATGCCATATGGAGAACCTATCAAGGTTTGAGTTACTATGGAATTTTGATTATGAGAATAATCATTTTCCTTATAAACAGATGCCCTTGGTAGAGCTGGAACCTATCCCAGCTGTCTTCAGGTGAGAGAGGCGGGGTACACCCTGGACTGGTCGCCAGCCAATCACAGGGCACATATAGACAAACAACCATTCACACTCACATTCATACCTATGGACAATTTTTGGAGTCGCTAATTAACCTAGCATGTTTTTGGGATGTGGGAGGAAACCGGAGTACCCGGAGAAAACCCACGCATGCACAGGGAGAACATGAAAACTCCACACAGAGATGGCCGAGGGTGGAATCAAACTCACGTCTCCTAGCGGTGAAGCCTGCGCGCTAACCACTCAACTGCCGTGCAGCCTGTGGAATAGTTTCATTCATTCATTCATTTTCTACCGCTTATCCTCAAAAGGGTCGCAGGGGGTGCTGGAGCCTATCCCAGGTGTCTTCGGGTGAGCGAGAGGCGGGGTACACCCTGGACTGGTGGCCAGCCAATCACAGGGCACATATAGACAAACAACCATTCACACTCACATTCATACCTATGGACAATTTGGAGTCGCTAATTAACCTAGCATGTTTTTGGAATGTGGAAGGAAACCGGAGTACCCGGAGAAAAAACCCATGCAAACTCCACACAGAGATGGCCGAGAGTGGGATTGAACTCCGGTCTCCTAGCTGTGAGGTCTGCGCACTAACCACCTGACCACCGTGCAGCCGAGGTCTATACTATTACTAGTTATTTATAGCCATTATAGTCATAATATGACCTGCATATTAATCAAGCTAAAGCAACATTGTTATTGTTATTAACACTGCTACACTCAAGAACTACATTACTGGCATAGTGACACCTCGCCACACCACACCTGCTAGGTACTAGCCGGCTAGCGACTAGCTTCACCGCAAGGTCACAATGCATCAGGCTACTTCCGGTGTTGGAATTTAGGTATGTGGGTCGAATCAGAAGTGGAAAAAAATGTGACCCCCGAACAGTAGCGCTAGCTTCAACAGTTAGCTTTGTTAAAATCCGGCCTCAAAACTAGCATTGAGGCTAACAGAAACTCATAAATGAATTCATTACAGACAAGCGTTATGAAATGGCAGCTTTCATTGCAAATGTTGATACAAAATCGGAGACTATCAACATCAAACTAGCGGAAGGAGCTAGCCGTTTGTCAAAAATATATCTTTTTAGCAATTGAGTCTATCCAGCATCCTTTATGCCTTTAGCTCACTACCTAGCCTAAAGTGGCGAGGAGGCCCAGCACCAGTCCCCATTCAGACATCATCCCCCTCTAGCTGAATACGCAATCAATGCACCAATGAATTAATAATGTAAGATGTAGAACAACAACCTTGTGTGGGGGGCCATCTTGATTTCAGCTATTTAATGCCCCCCTTGCTTGCTCGCTTCCTGTTGTTTTGTGATGATGCTGCAGCATGCAAGGTGACTTGTTAGCTTTTAGTTTTTACGTCTCCCAGGTAGGAGTCACATCACCAAAGAACATTATATAAAACCAGATTGTTTAATTCTGTGGCAGAATTGTGTTTTATAAAGAGTCAGCGTAGCTTTAGTGCTATATGGGACCCCCAGAGTCGAAGGCCCCTGTGCTCCAGGAGAGGCCGTCAGCATCTGTTCACATGGATGCAATCCAGAAACAAATAGAATAGAATGTCCCTGGGTTTGAGCATTATCATGTTTTATAGTAAACCAAGATGAATGTAGAGAATGATGGTGGGTGAAAGATCCCCCTGAGGTGCTCCCGGTGTGACTGCTGATGAAACTGGGACTCCGCGGCCCTCGTCAGTACTACGGAGCCTTCAGCCAGTAAATGTCACCATCACAGAACAAAACCTTTTTCTCCGCTGAGAGAGATCTTTGCCGCTAATGAAGGGAGCGAGCGCTTACTACGAGCAGTAATCTCCGCTTCTCTGATAATATTATGGCTGATGCTCGTTCAGTTGCCCCGTTAAGGGATTATAAACCTGTAATATTATTACTGCAGGTTTATCCTTAAAAGTACACTCATGTTGGATAAACAGAGCTCGGTGACGGGGATTTGCCATGGGGATTCTTCATAATATTTTGATATGTTATAGTTTGGCTGCACGGGGACTGAGTGGTTTGTGCGTACTCAAATATACAAACATGTACCAGTATGAGTATTTTTAAAAAAAAACAAGTTTTCCCATACTGTATCGCATCTGAGCAATGCATTCATTGGGGTGCTGCAATGACGTTAGCCCCTCTCTGGGCTCCTCAAATAAAGACACACATCATCAGAAGTATAAGATGCAGATGTATTTACTACACTAAAACGGTCAGAAAGTTTAATGAATGTTAAGGAATGTTTCCTCCCACATTCCAAAAACACGCTAGGTTAATTAGCGACTCCAAATTGTCCATAGGTATGAATGTGAGTGTGAATGGTTGTTTGTCTATATGTGCCCTGTGATTGTATATAACAGTATAGTGTATAAAAATATTGTGTACAACAATATAACAGTCACTAAAGTCATCATACAGCAACTTAACACTCAAATATACAAACATGTACCAATATGAGTATTAAAAAAACAACTCCTTAATAGTTTTCCCATACTGTATTGCATCTGAGCAACGCATTCATTGGTGTGCTGCAATGACGTTAGCCCCTCTCTGGGCTCAAAAGTATGAGATGCAGATGTATTTACAACACTAAAACGGTCTGAAAGTTTAATGAATGTTAAGGAATGTGTCCTCCCACATTCCAAAAACATGCTAGGTTAATTAGCGACTCCAAATTGTCCATAGGTATGAATGTGAGTGTGAATGGTTGTTTGTCTATATGTGCCCTGTGATTGGCTGGCGACCAGTCCAGGGTGTACCCCGCCTCTCTCGTCCGAAGACAGCTGGGATAGGCTACCTCGTGAGGATAAGCGGTAGAAAATGAATGAATGTCTCCGATGCTAACAAGATCCGGCTAGCACTTTGTCGTCTATGGCAAACTTTTTTTTGCACTTTTCAAACACTGCAATGATAGGAACAAGCTCCGGGCGGCTGTTTCAGATGGAAGGTCAATGGTTTTTTTTTCCATCTTTGTGTTTTGGAGCATTTGGAGATATATCTTCCTGTCAAGTCCCACATGATCGACACCATGTTTATTTACAAGTTCCGACAGCTATTTTTTAAACTGATTGGTTTTATTGATAAGACGTCGTAATTCATGATGGATCTGATAATTATCACACGCTCCTTCATTAGTTTAGTGACATGACGTCCACCTACATATTATTTGTTTGGTACAGTAACAGAGTAATTAAGTAAAATTGGATAAATCCCCACTGCACAGGAAATCATTGCTCTATATTGTGACTGAAACTGTCTTTTAAATTGCACATTAAGTAAAAAAATAGACTCGGCTCCTTCACTGATGAGATTTATCAGTGTTCCGTTGTATTTCTTTCTCATGGACGTGTCACCGCTAGCAGCCCGAGCTATCCGTCAGCAAACTGATTTCTCTTAACTGTCAGCCGGGGTTTGTCTGTGCTTCACCCGAGCGTCTTCCATCCATCCTGACGCTCGCACTTTTTAATGAGTGTCAAGACGTATATGACATAATATGGCAGCAGAGAGGAGTCTTTATTTGCTTTCCTTGACAGCTGCTTCGCCACAGGGCGCCGTATTTTATTTAGTGATTTTTTTTTTTTTTCTTCGGATGACCGGCGACACAACTCAATAAAGTGACCCAGGTCGCATTGTCATGGCGGCATCTTGCCCGGCAGCGAGACTCGCCTTACTTTCTCCTACTCTTGTCAGCTTAATGCATCTCTGTCACTTAAGAGACATTTTCCTCCGGGAGGCTGCACGGTTCTTGCATGGAAATGGCTCCATGACATAATGCAACATGAAAAGGCCTCTTTTCTTGTGCTGGAAACCGTGCACGTTCTATTTGTTTACAATGTTGTTACAATTGTTGCAATACAGTATGAGAAAACTTTTAAGGAGTTGGTTTTTAATACTCATATTGTTACATGTTTGTATATTTGAGTGTGAAGTTGCTGTATGATGACTTTAGTGACTGTTATATTGTTATATACAATATTTTTATACACTATACTGTTATATACAATCACAGGGCACATATAGACAAACAACCATTCACACTCACATTCATAATTATGGACAATTTGGAGTCGCTAATTAACCTAGCATGTTTTTGGAATGTGGGAGGAAACATTCCTTAACATTCATTAAACCTTCAGACCGTTTTAGTGTAGTAAATACATCTGCATCTTATACTTTTGATGATGTGTGTCTTTATTTGAGGAGCCCAGAGAGGGGGCTAACGTCATTGCAGCATATAGACAAACAACCATTCACACTCACATTCTGTCCCTGGTTTGAGGTGGAACGTCCACTCCGGTAGTGCTACTTCCTGGTGATAGACTCTTGTAGACAAACATAGCTCATTAGCATTAAAGCCACAGGCACACAAACTGGCATAAATTCTGTCAAAATTGAATGAATTGAAAAAATGAAAGCCGGAATTTTGGTCAATGCTTTAAATTAAAAAGTCCAACGGGTCAATTGAGGTCATCAGGGGGCCAGTATAACAACTTTAACATCCATTGGCAAAGAAAATAATCCAATCTTGTCCAATCTTTGTCCATTTATTCCACTTATCCTGAGCAGGGATTGCACAACTTAAGACTTGTGTTGATCACATCGTAGGCTAAAAGGCAATTACCCAGACAGGAGTACAGTCACCTTCATAATAGCGGTACGTTAGCAAAGCCTGACTGAGCCGTCAGAAAGACCGACCCGCTGGTGGGGATGCTGCTCCTCTCCCTTAGCAGACCTGGCCTTTAGAGCCTCAAAGAATGGCGGATGAAAGGAGGGAGTGCTTCACTTTCCTGGGGCGCCTCCAAGCTCGTGCTCCATGTGATATTCCTCAGAGCCTCGATGGCCACACTGATGCCTTTGCTGGCACGTCCCTGGGCTGCTCACTTATTCCCTCTTTTAAACTCTCTTCCCTTTATATTGTTCAGAGGGACACATTTTCAAAAAGCGTGTGAGTGAAAAAGAGTGTTTGTTTTGTCAGGTCCTTTTAAGGAGTTGTTTTTTTTTTATATTCATATTGGTAAATGTTTGTATATTTGAGTGTGAAGCTGCTGTATGATGACTTTAGTGACTGTTTTATTGTTGTATACAATATTTTTTATACACTATACTGTTATATACAATCACAGGGCACATATAGACAAACAACCATTCACACTCACATTCATACCTATGGACAATTTGGAGTCGCTAATTAACCTAGCATGTTTTTTGGAATGTGGGAGGAAACCGGAGTACACGGAGAAAACCCACACATGCACGGGGAGAACATGCAAACTCCACACAGAGATGGCCGAGGGTGGAATTGAACTCGGGTCTTCTCGTTGTGTGGCCTGCGCGCAAACTACCTGTACACCGTGCAGCCGGAAAACTAACATTCATTCATTTTCTGCCGCTTGTCCTCACGAGGGTCGCGGGGGTGCTGGAGCCTATCCCAGCTGTCTTCGGGCGAGAGGCAGGGTACACCCTGGACTGGTCGCCAGCCAATCACAGGGCACATATAGACAAACAACCATTCACACTCACATTCATACCTATGGACAATTTGGAGTCGCCAATTAACCTAGCATGTTTTTGGAACATGCAAACTCCACACAGAGATGCCCGAGCGGGGAATCGAACCCACATCTCCTAGCTATGTGACCTGCGCGCTAACCCGACATGACATTATATTATATTACATTACATTCACACTGACATGGAGTCAGCCACGGCATGTTCCACATGACATATTGAAAATAAGTTCTCCTCTCATTCTGTGTGGAAGTGGTAAGATTTTGGCTTCTTACTTTGTCCTTCTTCCCTGTCCTGTTTGTAACCGGTTCCCTCCCACATTCAAAAAAACATGCTAGGTTAATTAGCGACTCCAAATTGTCCATAGGTATGAATGTGAGTGTGAATGGTTGTTTGTCTATATGTGCCCTGTGATTGGCTGGCGGCCAGTCCATGGTGTACCCCGCCTCCAGCTCCAGCACCCCCCACGACCCTTGTGAGGATAAGCAGTAGAAAATGATTGAATGAAATCTGAGGCTAAGTAGTTAGCTCAGTAGCATGCTATGTTTAAAGTGTAATTGCAGTGATCATATAGACTGCGCATTGCAGTTGAGCAATGTGTAAACAAAGAATAATAAGAGTGTAAAGGCGACTATAGGGGTGTTATTTAATGCGTACAGAGCTCTCATAGTGGTAAAAATCATGCTTAGAAAGTAGAAATTTCTTCATATGATTTGTTGCATTGTTTTGTGCATTTCCAAGTATAATTATTGTGTATTTTTTGTTCATATTTTTGGTTGTCAGGAACATATTAGTTGGGTGGGAAAAATTGCCTTTCTTTCAGTTTTCGTTTTTACTTTTGGAACACATTAATTGTGAAAACCAAACCAAATTAATATACCACCATTTTGAAAATGGAATATCACTTTTCTGTATTACATATAAAATGCATCTGTATACAAATATGAAAACAAGAAATTCTGAAGTTCTTGCTGCTGTGTTGTGCATTGCCGACTCATTTATGCGTCTCTTCCTGTTATTGCATAACATCCAAGTGAAACGGAGGTAATTTCTCCAAGCAGGACTATTAAAAAAAAAAAAAAAAAAAGCAAGCAGCGGTGCGGCGGAATAGAGCGAGGTCAGCGTGGCCCGAGGCGGAAGCGGTAGCTGCAGTTATTAATAACAGACGTGCGGGCCGAGGAAAGCGCGGCGCTCGCCTGGCGTCCGCTGGGAGTCGAATGCAGTTAACTGGCTTGCTGTACACCCGGAGGAACACAACACAGTGGCAATGTGTCGAAGCGTGAACAAACTCCGCTGTTATTCCCCGATTAAGCACGTGCTACTTATTGGAAACATGGGATTGATCCACATTTCCCACCAAAATGACAAACTATAAAGGTCGGCCATGTTGGGTTCCCTCAGTCAGGTTGACGCTTGCCTCCTCCTGTCTTGTAGGGGCGTGGTACGAGTGGACATTAATCTCCAGGATGTTGATATCGACCAATGCTCCACTGATGGCTGGTTTGCTGGAACCCATCACTGCAACCTGACCACGATGGAGGTGAGTGTGTGTGCGTGGAACAGACAGAACATTGATTCTCTCTCTCTAAAGCGTGAGTTTAGCGGACATCACTCCGTCACTACTAAATGACACCGAAGCGGTAAAAGTGGCGAGATCATTCTTCCTCCATGATGCCATTCAACCCAAATACGCATTTAACTAAACGCTATATGCTACCATTTTATTCATTCATTCATTTTCTACCACTTATCCTGACGAGCTGGAGCCTATCCCAGCTGTCTTCGGGCGAGAGACTGGTCGTCAGCCAATCACAGGGCACATATAGACAAATGACCATTCACACTCACATTCATACCTATGGACAATTTGGAGTCGCTAATTACTTACTAAATACTCATATTGGTACATGTTTGTATATTTGAGTGTGAAGTTGCTGTATGATGACTTTAGTGACTGTTATAGTGTTATATACAATATTTTTATACACTATACTGTTATATACAATCACAGGGCACATATAGACAAACAACCATCCACACTCACATTCATACCTATGGACAATTTGGAGTCGCTAATTACTTACTAAATACTCATATTGGTACATGTTTGTATATTTGAGTGTGAAGTTGCTGTATGATGACTTTAGTGACTGTTATAGTGTTATATACAATATTTTTATACACTATACTGTTATATACAATCACAGGGCACATATAGACAAACAACCATCCACACTCACATTCATACCTATGGACAATTTGGAGTCGCTAATTAACCTAGCATGTTTTTGGAATGTGGGAGGAAACATTCCTTAACATTCATGAAACTTTCAGACCGTTTTAGTGTAGTAAATACATCTGCATCTTATACTTTTGATGATGTGTTTCTTTATTTGAGGAGCCCAGAGAGGGGCTAACGTCATTGCAGCACCCCAATGAATGCGTTGCTCAGAAGGAGTTGTTTTTTTTAAATACTCATATTGGTACATGTTTGTATATTTGAGTGTGAAGTTGCTGTCTGATGACTTTAGTGACTGTTATATTGTTGTATACAATATTTTTATACACTATACTGTTATATACAATCACAGGGCACATATAGACAAACAACCATTCACACTCACATTCTGTCACGGGTTTGAGGTGGAACGTCCACTCCTGTAGGGCTACTTCCTGGTGATAGACTCTTATAGACAAACACAGCTCATTAGCATTAAAGCTACAGGCACACAAAGTGGCATAAATTCTGTCAAAATTGCCGTAATTTTGGTCAACGCTCTAAATTAAAAAGTCCAAGGGGTCAATTGAGGTCATCAGGGGGCCAGTATAACAACTTTAACATCCATTGGCAAAGAAAATAATCCAATCTTGTATTAACATTTCAAGTAACAGTAACACAAATACACCGAGTGTCACAAAAACACAATGACACAATTGATCGCCACCTTAGCGGCGTGCAAATCGATCCCCCCCCCCCTTCCGATTGCTTCCTTAGCTGTCGCTCCATCCGTCGTTAGGAGGCATAGATTTTAGGACTCGCTGTAGATCAGATGCTTCATAATGCATGTGATGTAATGGATTGCAGTGAGCCCCCCCCCTTTGAATAATTAATCACCCCCTTTGTCTGAGTACTTCCACCCTTCTGTGGACAGTCAATGACGGAAACACATGTGTGTTCATATATGTGTGTGTGTGTGGACAGGCTTTAGGCAAAGGGGTGTGTGTGTGGGGGGGGTACATTGTTACCGGTATACATTTCAGCTGCCTTTGCACAGTAATGATGCCGGGAGTGCCAAGAGTGCACCAGTGTGTCAGGAGTGCGCCTGCTTACAGCCGCATGATGAAAGCCTCCGCGGTCATGTTACAAGACGAGAGGCATCTCGGAACATGACGGCTTCCGACGTGCACGGGTAGTAGGTGGGGGGGGGCACTCATTAGCATCATATCTGCTCTAACCTGAGAAGAAGTGTACAGCGACATGTACAGTATGCAGAGGTGGCAGAATGCCACTTCCTGGTTTTTAGTAGCTTATTTTAATTAGAGCTGTTTGTATATAGTAGGACAAAACATCTCAAGTGTCAAGGCAAGCAGGCTAAAAGCGATTTGATGTCATCTGCTTTTGTTCTTTTTTTAGTGCACCGTCAACTATTTTTATCTGTGTCTTTGTTGTCGATTTATCTGTTGCATTGCTTGTCTTACTCCGTTTTTTCTTGTCCATTGTACTTGTAGCTGGGAAAAATATATCTACTGCATTTAAGGACCTACTGCAAGGGTAAAGTTACTAATATCACGGGCTATAATTAGGTCATTATGTCATTGTATGGTCATATCACCTCGTACTTAGGGTAAGTGACAAAAAATAAATAAAAATAAATTGAACAAAAATTGAAATAAAAATTGGGGGAAAAATTAAATAAAAAAATAATAATTTCATTATATTAGAAAGGCAGGAAGTGAACAAATGTAACAGTTACTGATTGTAAAATTAATTCATTTCATTCAAAAGTCATTGTCATGTCACCTGGTACTTCGGTACGTGACAAAAAAGAAATAAAAATAAAAATAAATTGAACAAAAATTTAAATAAAAATTGAAGTAAAAATCGGAAAACATTTTTTTAAAAATAATTTCATTATATTAGAAAGATAGGAAGTGAACACATGTAACAGTTACTGACTGTAAAATTAATTAATTTCATTCAAAAGTCATTGTATGGTCATATCACCTCATACTTTGGTGTGTGACAAAAAATAAATAAAAATAAACTGAATAAAAATTGGGGAAAAAAATTAAAAATTGAAAAAAAGTCATATTGGAAAGGCAGGAAGTGAACAAATGTAACAGTTACTGATTGTAAAATGTATTCATTTCATTCAAAAGTCATTGTATGGTCATATCACCTCGTACTTCGGTATGTGACAAAAAATAAAAAATAAAATAAAAAATGAAATGAAAAAAAACTGAAACTATATTAGGAAAGCAGGAAGTGAACAAATGTAACAGTTACTGATTGTAAAAGTACCAGATGGAGGGGGAGGATTTAATAAGCTTTGCTTCTTCCTACTCCTTTTGGACATGTGGAACTGTGAACTGATTATGTGATGCATTCAATTGTAATCTGATGCATGTTCAAATGAAATTAAACCATTACCATTAATATAATAATGAGCTCCTATATTGATGCATTTTCAATCGGAAAGTTCAGCTTCCTAGCGCTAGCGCAAGTGCTACTCCTTCTAAGCATCTGCGAAGGTCGACCCCGTATTAGCAGAGAGGCGAGGATTCATTTTGTTTTTACTGCCGTGTTTTCCCCGACGCAGGTATTTCCCCCTCGCATGTGCAATTTGTTGCGTAATGGCCTTCTTAGGGCCTATTAAAATGGGAAAGACAGTTATTCCGGGTTCCTAGTTGGAAAGAAAACACTTGCTGCTGGTTTATTCGGGTGTTTCATTTGAGTCTCATTACATCGCTGGATTGTAATAAGAATGGTAGACGCTCATTCAGCGACGAAGAGGAGATAATTCAAGACAAACAGTGACCTGTCGGCGACCCGGCGGTCTTTGTTTTGTGGGATTTACGTCTTATTGTCTGTTTTGTATTGGTAATCTTGACTACCAGCTGTTTTTTAACTTGTGAAGATAACCAGGCAAAACACACATTATCACTTTGGCAGCCATGTTAGCTTGTTCTTTATCTGCCTGGCCATAATAAGAACATAAACATGGGATGTAACCCATTGACTTTAGACCAGGGGTCTCAAACTCAATTTACTTGGGGGGGGGGGGGGGGGGCACTGGAGCTAGGGTCTGGGTGAGACTGGGCCACATCAGGTTTTCAAAAAAAAAAAAATCAAAAACAAAAAAATTAAACAAACTTTGTTTTGGTTCTGATTTTCTACAATAAAAGCTCTGATAAAACATTCCACTGTTCTCAAATATCTTAATTTTTATTTTTCTGCACAAAATAAGATGAAAAATAAATCAACAAATGAAGAATAAAGAAAATCAATCAATCAGTCATAAATATAATAATAATAATAAAACAGCAAATAATAAAAACTTAAGACAAATTAATTTTTTTCAGATTAAAATGAACAAAGCATTATTAGAGCCCTGTAGACATGACAAAACATGACTATAGTCACATTTATACTCTTTTTTTATTTACAACATATTGCGCAACTGCAGGGTCTTGAGACACATGCTAACTTGCAAACTAGACATCTAGCGACCTAAACAGTAGCCTCCAAGTTATTTCCTTTTAAACTTAAAAAAAAAGCCAAAAACCACTTCCACACGGATAGGGAGGATAACTATTAACAGTTATTTAACCTTTAACATGAACATGAATCAAACGTAATAATTTTTTCTGGGTACATGATACCATACAGCATCCATATCAAACATTAAACTTTCATATCAAGGCGGGGGCCTCAAACTAGTGTCCTGCGGGCCACATTTGTCCCGCGGGCCGCATGTTTGAGACCCCTGGTTTAGACACTCAAATTTTGAGGGACAGTACAAAAACCAACCACTTTCATTCTAGATTGCCCTTTGACCCTCCAGTTCAGTTTGAGACCCCTCACACATAAGATTATAACATGCACATTAGATTCGAACCCTGACTGTAACGGCCTACATGCTAACCACTAAGCAACCATGCGACCTCAGATTGTTTTGTGACGCGGTTATTTTTTTAAACTGATTTTTTTGGTTCCTGTCTCCTGCAGTATTTGTTGCAAACTCATACATCCTGATATGCAAATTAGACGATAAAGCCTCCTTTATAGTCAAAACATGGAACAAAATCACTGTTGGATAAGAGCATAGAATATCATATAAACAGAAAAATAAGCACAAATGAAGGCAAATAATGTTAACAAAATGCCACAGGTTCAAGAACTTGTATATCCACCCGAGCCACCGAGTCGACTCAAACGTTAATAACGCTCCAAATGCACAAAAGAAGTCTGGAACACGCAGTGCTACGTCTTACCTCATGTGCTAAATTTAGATTTTTCTCTGCCTTTCATTGGAAGCTGTTAATATAATTCCTGGAGACAGAAATGGTTTCTATTTTAAGGCTGCTTTTGCGGTGTTTCACACCCTAACAGACACCTTTTGTCTGCATAGCGCCGTGGTTACAGCACACAAACACAGGCGGTAACGTCTTAACAATGTTATTTCTTGCTAATTTGGTTAGCTAATTTCCAAAACAAGCATTATTATTGTGCATATTGAAGTGTACTGACTAAAGTGTTCAATTCGAGACACACACACACACTTAATATTAGAAATACAGCTTTAGCTTCCGCATCCTGGGAATGTCCGATTGCACCAGCACATCAGCGTACAGTGATTGAGGTCGTGATTCCCACAAGGGACCCTAGTCAAGACCCCTCTTGACCTGCTGATATGGTTTGGGGCTTGAAAGGCATCATATTTAAGTAACTGTATGGTCATGAGGTTATAAATAGGCTAATTGCTCATTAACTTAACGGCAGGGGTCTTAAACACGCGGCCCACGGGCCAAATGTGGCCCGCAGGACACTAGTTTGAGGCCCCCGCCTTGATATGAAAGTTTAATGTTTGATATGGATGCTGTATGGTATCATGTACCCAGAAAAAATTATTACGTTTGATTCATGTTCATGTTAAAGGTTAAATAACTGTTAATAGTTATCCTCTCTATCCGTGTGGAAGTGGTAAGTTTTTGGCTATTTAAGTTTAAAGGAAATAACTTGAAGGCTACCGTTTAGGTCGCTAGCTCTCTAGTTTGCGAGTTAGCATGTGTCTCAAGACCCTGCGGTTGCGCAATATGCTGTAAATAAAAAGGGTATAAATGTGACTATAGTCGTGTTTTGTCATGTCTACAGGGCTCTAATAATGCTTTGTTCATTTTAATCAGAAAAAAATAATTTGTCTACCCACCAACTATATGTGGTTTCTTAAGTTTTTATTATTTGCCGTTTTGTTATTATTATTATATTTATTTATTTATTACTGATTGATTTTCTTTATTCTTGATTTGTTGATTTATTTTTCATCTTATTTTGTGTAGAAAAATAAAAATTAAGATATTTGAGAACAGTGGAATGTTTTTTATCAGAGCTTTTATTGTAGAAAATTGGAACCAAAGCGAAGTTTTAAAATTTTTTTTGTTTTTAATAAATTAGTTTTTTTTTTTGGAAAACCTGATGCAGCCCAGTCTCACCCAGACCTGAGCTCCAGTGGCCCCCAAGTAAATTGAGTTTGAGACCCCTGCTTAACGGGGACCTCACCAAAGCTGTGATTACACTTCAGCGTCCTCACAAAGACGTCTTATATAGCTGTAGTGGAGACAATACTACTGTATTTTGCATACCTGCCAACGTGTACTCATTTGTTGTACTCTGCACACATTTCGACGCTCAGTATGTATTCATTATTTTTTTTTTTAAGTTGCCATGGCAGTCGGCACGTAAACTCTCAGCGAATCAGAGCGCTCCCTTTTATACCCGCGTCCTACACATAGCAAGTGTTCACTACAATTCTGTCAGTACCTATTTTTAATGCATTTTATCAATAATCTATCCACCAAGGAAAACAATAGAAACTTTCAAGTTCTAGACTTTCATTTAAGATGTGTAGTGAAGCCTTTTTTGCCTTTTTTTTTTTGTTTGTTTTTTTTGTAGCAGAAGTGACCCTCCAGTCTCACATGCTACTTGGTCAGCCTTGGTTTTTAAATGCAGTCAATTGAAGGGCGGCAAGAGGGAGAAACCAAACATCCATCCCGTGGAGGATTAATGGAGGGGGTGTAAAGTATGTAGAAAGTAGCGTTGCCGTTTATTTAAGGACCCGTGAGATTAGATGAGAGAGTAGTACAGTCTTCATGCCTGCAGTGGACCAAAATAGATGATTTAAAAAAAGAGCCAGGAAGAATTTCGTGCACATTGATTCAGTTATGGATGTGTTATTTTTGATTGCAAAAGCAATGCTAAGCTAACTAGACCCGTAGGCCTTCTCTTAAGCTGTGGTTTTTGGACTGCACCCAAGTGGAGTACAAGCCATTTCGGCCTTGCTCGCCTCCTGCTGGTGGTTGTCCTCATTTAAAGACCTTTTAGATGTGTTTCCTTGAACCGAGTGTGGCTGCTTGTGATGTACAATGAGTTTAAAATTGCGTTGTCTTGTTGAAGTCCGTCCACTTCACCTTTGTGTTAGATCATCCATGCCTGATCATCTGCAAATCAAGCTCAGTTTTATTATTATTATTATTATGGTAATGGTAATGGTTTTATTTCATTTGAACATGCATCAGATTGCAATTGAATGCATCACATAATCAGTTCACAGTTCCACATGTCCAAAAGGAGTAGGAAGAAGCAAAGCTTTTACACATTTACAATCAGTAACTGTTACATTTGTTCACTTCCTGCTTTCCGAATATAATTTATTTTTTGTTTGTTTTTTTGTGAGGCCTGCGTGCTAACCACTCGGACGCCGTGCAGCCTATCCCAATACAGTTAGACTTTTTTAATATTTCATTTTTCATTATTTAATATTCTAAATTCTGTTTCTAAATAGTGCAGCTTTTTTTGTTTTTCATAACATTCCCACTTTAAAAAAATAACATTTTGTCTATTTATTATTTATTATTTATTATTTATTATTTATTATTTATTATTTATTATTTATTATTTATTATTTATTATTTATTATTAAGATGGCATTTTTTTCTTGTTTGTTTTCTTGGTTTTTGAAAAAATATATCATTTCTGCTGTTTTTTTTACGATTTCAGCTTTTCTGTATTATTTTGATATTATTCTATAATATTGTACATTTTTACACAACCTAATTTTCTAAGAAATTACACGCTTTTTGGAATATGGCAATCCATTTTTATTTTAATTTTTAGTTTTAATTTTAGTCACGAACCAAAGTACGAGGTGATATGACCATTCAATGACATAATGGGTACCATAGTACCTTCCTGCTTTCCTAATATAGTTTTTATTTATTTATTTTAATTTTATTAAATTTTATTTTTTTGTCACATACCGAAGTACGAGGTGATATGACCATACAATGACATAATGGGTACCATAGTAACTGTCAATATAGTGATATGTATAGCACACCATGACTGGTTCAACATCAACTGCTTGTATTGTTTCTTGAATTGGCTCATCGTTGTGCATTGTTTGATTTCCTTACTCAATCCATTCCATAGTTTGATTCCACATACCGAAATGCTACGGCTTTTTAACCTAGTCCTAGCATATAAGTGTTTCTTTCACACATATACACACACGGAAGCCATATTTGTGCTCCTATTGTGCGCACGCACCTAATTAGGTGTCATGAGAAGCTGCCTCCATGCTGCAGGGTTTAACAGAGCATGTACAACCCCTTTTAAAATAAACACAAGCTAATTTCCCTGGTGCCTTTATGCACATCCTGAGCTGGCACTTCACAGCTTGCCACACACACACACACACACACATAGACATAGACAGCGCCCCCCAGACTTGTGCTCTCCGTTTTACCTCCTTTTGTGCATTCTGTTGTTCACTCTGTAATTATCGCATGATCCTCGGGGTGTGTGTAGCACGCTGAAGGAACATTACAAATATCTACAGAGGCCTATTAGCGCTTGATTAGCTGCTGAGCTGGACGGGAAGCATGTGGGCTTCTTCTTCTTGTCGGAGGGACGGCGTCGGGTCCTAATTAGCCAGCAGTCGAGGCGAGCTTGCTTGCTTGCTTGCTTGCTGCTTTTCCTGGTCAGGTGGAAGAAGACGCTGGCCTCCGCATCAATTAGCATGACGGAGGGGGGCTTTTAGCATTTTTTTTTTTAATTCCCTTGCCTGGTGTCACACGGAGGTGACGGTGGAGAACGAATGTTTGAAGTCATGAGAACTTGGCGTGTGCAGCTCAATTAGCGTAAAAATAAAATCACAAGAGAAGTGATGTCATTGCACTTTTTCATACCGAGAGAGTTGAGGCTCTTTAATTAGACTTTGAGCAGAAAATATAGATTCATGTATATTTGGTTTATTATTACTGAATACCTTTTAAATTACTAATACTCATTCATTCATTCATTCATTTTCTACCGCTTTTTCCTCACAAGGGTCGCGCGGGGGTGCTGGAGCCTATCCCAGCTGTCTTTGGGCGAGAGGCGGGGTACACCCTGGACTGGTTGCCAGCCAGCCAATCACAGGGCACATATAGACAAACAACCATTCACACTCACATTCATACCTATGGACAATTTGGAGTCGCTAATTAACCTAGCATGTTTTTGGAATGTGGGAGGAAACATTCCTTAACATTCATTAAACTTTCAGACCGTTTTAGTGTAGTAAATACATCTGCATCTTATACTTTTGATGATCTGTGTCTTTATTTGAGGAGCCCAGAGAGGGGCTAACGTCATTGCAGCACCCCAATGAATGTGTTGCTCAGATGCAATACAGTATGGGAAAACTTTTAAGGAGTTGTTTTTTTATATACTCATATTGGTACATGTTTGTATATTTGAGTGTGAAGTTGCTGTATGATGACTTTAGTGACTGTTATATTGTTATATACAATATTTTTATACACTATACTGTTATATACAATCACAGGGCACATATAGACAAACAACCATTCACACTCACATTCATACCTATGGACAATTTTTGGAGTCGCCAATTAAACTAGCATGTTTTTGGAATGTGGGAGGAAACCGGAGTACCCGGAGAAAACCCACGCATGCACGGGGAGAACATGCAAACTCCACACAGAAATGACCGAGGGTGGAATTGAACTCTGGTCTTCTCGCTGTGTGGCCTGTACGCAAACTACCTGTACAACGTGCAGCCGGAAAACTAACATTCATTCATTTTCTACTGCTTGTCCTCACAAGGGTCGCCGGTCACCGGTCGCCAGCCAATCACAGGGCACATATAGACAAACAACCATTCACACTCACATTCATACCTATGGACAATTTGGAGTAGCCAATTAGCATGTTAGCAACCTAGCATGTTTTTGAAATGTCGGAGGAATGTGGGAGGAAACCGGAATACCACACAGAGATGGCCGAGGGTGGAATTGAACCCTGGTCTCCTAGCTGTGAGGTCTGCACGCTAACCACTCGACCACCGTGCCATTACTAATACTAATAATACTAATTATATCTCATTCAATGGTGCCGGTGTATATTTACTGTAGCCTTCTACCTTAAACACGCACATATTAGATTCCACGGCCAGTCATCTCAATCTCGTGGAGCTAATTAACGATTATGTTAATGCAGTAAGCAATTTCTTTCCCGTGGCCGGCGCCAGAATAATATCAGTGCCCGAGTTGCTCAGTATCAACAGAACGCCATCATCAAACATAATTAACATCATGAGCCACCCACTAAAAAAAAGTAGGTCACCGCCTGTGTCGCCGTTGTTATTAAAAATATTAGCAGCGGTTATATTTGTTATATAAATTGTGTTGTTTTAAAACACAATATGAGATTATGAAAATGGGAACTTCCTGTATGACCTGTATAGTTGTGGCTACGCGGAGTTCGCCGGAGTTGAGACGACATGTGACGGATGGCAGATAACCGCCAGGCAGGCTGCGCCGTCTGGGCTGCTCCCCCCCCCCCTTCCCCTCCCTGCTCCGCTCCTCCACATCCCAGCATCCACATCAATCAGACATGGCTAGCAGGGCTATTCCTGGCTCTCCCCCTTCACACACACACACACACACATATATACACACACACCTATGCGGCTGAGTGCCAATCGACTTTGGCAGGGTGAAGCTGAAGGCATGCTCCACCTGTGCTCACGTCACTTTTCAACTTTTGCAGCTGCATGCTACTTTAGCTACCTCTGTCTGTTTGCTAGGCGCCGTCAAATGTCGCCACTCGGGTGTTGCCGTGGAACTCATGCGTGCTACACTTGTTGTGGAGTTCTTTGCAATGAGCTTATCAGTGCTGTGCTAGCTGAGCAGTGATATGTTGTGATCCAATGTAGATAAGCTGTCATTGCTTTGTTGATATAGGTGAAAAAGGTTCTTATTAGCATGAAATTCTTGAATATTTGTGGAATATTTGTGGAAAAATTGTGGAATATTTTGACTTTATGACAATATATTCATTCATTTATTTTCTACCACTTATCCTCATGAGGGTTGCAGGGGGTGCTGGAGCCTATCCCAGCTGTCTTCAAGGAAGAAGCGTTGTACACCTTGGACTGGTCGCCAGCCAGCCAATCACAGGGCACATATAGACAAACAACCATTCACACTCACATTCATACCTATGGACAATTTGGAGTCGCTAATTAACTTAGCATGTTTTTGGAATGTGGGAGGAAACATTCCTTAACATTCATTAAACTTCCAGACCATTTTAGTGTCGTAAATATATCTGCATCTTATACTTTTGATGATGTGTGTCTTTATTTGAGGAGCCCAGAGAGGGGGCTAACGTCATTGCAGCACCACAATGAATGCGTTGCTCAGATGCAATACAGTATGGGAAAACTTTAAAGCAGTTGTTTGTTTTAATAATCATATTGGTGCATGTTTGTATATTTGAGTGTGAAGTTGCTGTATGATGACTTTAGTGACTGTTATATTGTTATATACAATATTTTTATACACTATACTGTTATATACAATCACAGGGCACATATAGACAAACAACCATTCACACTCACATTCATAACTATGGACAATTTGGAGTCGCTAATTAACCTAGCATTTTTTTGGGGAATGTGGGAGGAAACCGGAATACCCGGAGAAAACCCACGCATGCACAGGGAGAACATACAAACTCAGAGGTTGGAATTGAACTCGGGTTTCCTAGCTGGGAGGCCTGCGTGCTAACCACTCAGTCGCCGTGCAGCCTATCCCAATACATTTAGACTTTTTTTAATGTTTAATTTTTCATTATTTAATATTATAAATTCAGTTTGTAAATAGTACAGCTTTTTTTTCATAATATTCCGACTTAACTTAAACTAAAAATAAAATGTTGTCTATTAATTATTAATTTTTAATTATTAATTATTAATTATATAATATATATAAAATTATAATATATATAATATATATATATTTAAATGATTAAAATGACATTTTTTTTCCTTGTTTGTTTTCTTGATTCTTGAAATTTTTTTTATTTCTGCTGCTGTTGGGTTTTTTTTACGATTTCAGCTTTTTTGTATAATTATGATTTTATTCTGATAATATTATACATTTTTACACAACCTAATTTTCTAAGAAATTACAAGCTTTTTGGAATATGGCAATAAAAAACAGCCTTAGGCTACAAATGGCCCCCATCCCCTACCTTGGACACCCCTGGTCTATACCATCTTGTATGAACCAGGAAGTCACCTTCTTTCTAGCAAAAACCCACCAAACATTTCCAAGCAGGGCTGGTCTAGTTAGGAAGTTGTTGACCATCTCCAGTATGTGTTTGGTCCTGATGGAGGTCTCCTGAGTGCTTTCTTGGTTGTCCCAATGGTTCTTCTTCTTCTTCAGGAAGCTGTCAGTTAAGCTCATTGTAACTTTTAAAACCGGAGGAAGTAGTTTTACTCCGGTGTAACCTAGCAACGGCCCCGGGTTGTCAGGCCTCTTCTTTCGACCGAGGTCCTCAGGAGGAGGTCATAAATAACATCCTTTCAAGACATCCGGTGCTCTGTGACGGCCGCTTCGTTTAAAAAAACGACGGCCACGTCAGGTCGTCAGAGCACTCGGCGGCATGTCAGGTGTCAGCTGGAGCGGCGCTGCTATTTCGGTCCGCCTCGTCATCAAGGTTGCGTGAGGAACGAGACCACCACAACGACCCCGTCATTCCCACAAGGAATGAACCCAACGACTTGTTATTTAATCATGCAAATTAGCCAATTCTTAATTTAGACGTTAATTATACGTTGTAATTTGTCAGTGTGCCCCCTGACGCCCCCTTGTGTTTTTCTATCAGGGCAGCAATCAAATTGAAGAGACTTTTATTTAATACGAAGAGAGAGAAGTTAAATAATTACACCTCACCACCACATTTGACTCTTTGAAATGACTTTCAATCCTGCTTGCTCAAGTTTGATTCCGTTTGTCTCCTCACAGTGTTTGCCGATGCGCGGCCATGGCTTCGTGCTGGACAAGTTCAAGTGTCACTGCAGGAAAGGCTTCTACCATCCCAGCCGAGTGGCCGTCAGCGGCTTTACGAGTGAGTCTGTCACTTTAAATGTTCAATGCCGTTATTCCCATCACTGGCTATTACAACATTGGTTCTGTTGCTGCTGATGTGCAGTATACCTAATAAGGGACCGTGCGTGTGTGTGTGTTCAAAGAGCGCGACTTGTTGCTTTCCACTTTCTCATGCACTCCAAATTATTATTACAGTTCTTAACAGTATATATAATAATAATGGAATGGCCTTTATTGTCATTATACAAGATGTACAACGAGATTGGAGATCATAATAATAATAATAATACATTTTATTTGTATAGCGCTTTTCAGAGTACTCAAAGACGCTTTACAGTAGAGAAAAAAAGAAATAAACATAGAGTTGAGTAAAAACAGAGTAAACGATGCATTAGAATACAACATACATACATTCATTTAGAGCTAGCTAACAAGGCTAAATGCGGGGCGGGGAGCTGTTAGACATTAAAACCGGATTTAAACAGGTGGGTTTTTAGTTGTTTTTTAAAGGTGGGAAGGTCGAGGTAAGCACGGAGTGAATGGGGCAAAGAGTTCCAGAGGGTGGGGGCAGCGATGGAGGAGGCTCTGTCACTCAGGTTCGGAACTTGGCCAGGAGGTTGGAGTCTGAGGAGCGAAGGGGACGCGGGGGATTGTGTGGATGAAGGAGGTCTGTCAGGTATGGAGGGGTCAGATTGTGGAGAGCTTTGTAAGGTATTGAGAAGGACTTTGAAATGAATACATTGTGGGACGGGAAGCCAGTGGAGGTTTTTAAGGACCGGGGTAATGTGTATATAATGTGTATATAATATGTATATAATGAGTAGAGATGCTCAATAGTGGCTATTTTTACCAATATCTGATATAGCAAAATTGTAATGGCCAAGAATGGAAGCTGTGATGTTAGTAGCTCTGCATGTTCCTTCACTCCTGTAGGTGGAACGTGTCCCAATGCATTAGCCTCCAAGGAGGACGGGAGTTACTTTTCATTCCACCTTAGGCCTGCACCATCTTATTGGATCCATTTTTCACCTCCAAACAGTTTGTGGCGCATAGAGAAATAAGATCGAGAAAAAAAACCTCAAAGAGCAGAATAGCTATGGTGTGTGTCCAGCAAACACAATACCCTGTGTGTGTGTATATATATATATATATATATATATGTGTGTGTGTGTGTGTGTGTGTGGAGAACAATAAGAGCGAGTCGAGCCAAGCCTGTTAGCCAGCCGCAGTCTGGCCCACCATGGGGGCCAAATAGCAAGTGTGTTCATCTACAACGGGGACAGCTTTTTTGTCTCCCAGCGATTGTGTGAATACGTGGGTAGACTTGGACGGGGTTTAAACGTCCTCACACTGAGCTGCAAGAAGATGAGAGTGACTCATTTCTCCACGAATGAGAAGACTCTTTGAAGGGCTCAGTGATGTGCGTAGTCATTGCTTCTTTTTTCAAGAAGACAAAATCCCCACAAATCTCAGAGACAATGGGTCTTCCCGGGGAAATCCTTCTCCGTTGCGTTGCTATATCGAGACGCCATTTGTTCTTCTTTAAACCGTATGGGCGATTCCTCCACAGTCCCATAATAAATATACCTTACACCAGGGGTCTCAAACTCAATTTACTTGGGGGCCACTGGAGCTAGGGTCTGGGTGAGACTGGGCCGCATCAGGTTTTCCAAAAAAAAATGCATTTATTAAAAACAATTTTTTTTTTAAAACTTCACTTAGGTTCCAATTTTCTACAATAAAAGTTCTGATAAAAATGCCACTGTTCTCAAATATCTTATTTTTTATTTTTCTGCACAAAATAAAATGAAAAATAAATAAACAAATCAAGAATAAAGAAAATCAATCAATAATAAATAAATATAATAATAATAATAAAACGGCAAATAATAAAAACTCACGAAACCACAAAAAGCAACCGATGTCACAGCTGTGGCTGTAGTCAACCTCTTAATGTCGTGTTTATTAACCCAACAAGATGGAGTATCATGTAACTGTACCTACAAAAAAAAAGCATTTATTAAAAACAAAAAAGATGAAAAATAAATAAACAAATCAAGAATAAAGAAAATCAATCAGTAATAAATAAATATAATAATAATAATAAAACGACAAATAATAAAAACTCAAGAAACCACATATAGTTGGTGGGTAGACAAATTATTTTTTTTTCAGATTAAAATGAACAAAGCATTATTAGAGCCCTGTAGACATGACAAAACACGACTATAGTCACATTTATACTCTTTTTATTTACAACATATTGCGCAACTGCAGGGTCTTGAGACACATGCTAACTTGCAAACTAGAGAGCTAGCGACCTAAACGGTACCCTTCAAGTTATTTCCTTTAAAATTAAATAGCCAAAAACTTACCACTTCCACACGGATAGGGAGGATAACTATTAACAGTTATTTAACCTTTAACATGAACATGAATCAAAAGTAATAATTTTTTCTGGGTACATGATACCATACAGCATCCATATCAAACTTGCGCGGGCCGCACTAACATTAAACTTTCATATCAAGGCGGGGGCCTCAAACTAGTGTCCCTAGTGTCCTGCCTTACACGTTAGGGAAGTGTCTTTCTTGACCCATATAGGGTTGCGCTTTATGGGTTATTGTTCATTAGCCACGTTTACATGGACCCAAATATTGCAATTCCATTCAGGTTATTTGCTCAAACAGAAAGAATGATAAAAATGAAATATAATAATAATAACTTCTTTGGTAAAGCAGAATACGAGTTATTCCAACAAGTGGAAGAAAAACTGGAGGAAGTCGGTATCGGTGATGTTGGTGTTTACTTTACTGCGTATGCCCCATTGACTATTGTAGTTGATTATAGCGGCGCATGTAAACACATGATTGGAATATTCCTTTCCATGTATATCATTGCTTTCGGAAAAAGAATGTAAACATGGCTAATGTTGATAGCAACTTGTGTCTTTGGTCTCTTGTGTCTGATTCCACAGTCTTTACATTCCACTTGTGTCAGTGCTTAATCGACTTAGTCGTGTAAAGTACTTACTTAAGCAGCGTGACACCCTCTTTTAATAAGCAGACATCTTCCTGAGCCCCCTCTCATGTCCGTCCTCACGATGTCGCCGCGTCCTTGTAGGTTGGGGGGGGATGCGAGCCATCAGTACAGCGTCATATGCGGACAGACACGTTGTAGCCGTGTTGACTTTTCGTGTTCGCACATATAGATCCGACACGGCTTGTGTTGACATAACGTCGATGAGCCCCGGCGGGGTCAGAGTGGGATAAGCATTTCTATCTACTCTCGGAAAACTCCACTTTGTCATGGAGCAGGGGTGTCCACTCTTTTTTTTCCACTCAGGGTTGAATGTGAGGGGGCACTACGATACATTTTGTGCATCCCATCCATCCATTTTCCTCCGCTTATCCGGATCCGAGTCACGGGGGCAGCAGTCTTAGTAGGGAAGCCCAGACTTCCCGGTCCCCGGCTTCTCCTCCAGCTCCACCGGGAGGACACCAAGGCGTGAGACATAGTCCCTCCAGTGTGTCCTAGGTATGCCCCCGGGGCCTTTTCCCGGCTGGGCATGCCCAGAACACCTCAACAGGGAGGCGTCCGGGAGGCATCCGGACTAGACTGACTCCTCCCGGATGACTGAGCTCCTCACCCTAACCTTTGTGCATCCCGAAACTTCTAAAATGTCTTCCTGAGATGATGAATTAAGATGGCGTGATGTCTACATCAAATGCTAACAGTGTCCTCCACAGGGGAGGGGCTAAAAGGAACGTTACCAGACAGCGGCCCCAACGCGGACGAGGCGTCCTCCAGTGACTGCCTGCCATGTCAGCCGGGCTGCGCCTTCTGCAAAGACGACACGCCGTGCGTCACGCGGGAAGACGGCGCCCTCCGCATGGCCGTTCTCTCCTTCCAGTGCCTGTGCATGCTAGTGGTCTTCGTTAGCATGGTGCTCGTGTACCACTTCCGCAGGAACAAGGTACTCACACACCAGCGCTTCCACATGTGGGCGGTCACAATGACGCTTTGAAATCATATCAAACAGCACAACACTGTTCGGCATCAGCACCTTGGACAGCGACCGCGCACTGATCATGTGTGGGCGGCCATCTTTGTAAGGAGACGGTTTTCATGTCGATAATAGACTCTCTTGTGATTCACACTTTAAGGCCGCTCCGGAAGTCATTGCAGCGCTTTTAGGTGGCTGTTATATTTCAATGTTATGAAATATGAATGCAACACTTTGGTTTTATGCTCCCTTTTACTCACTCAAGTAAAATATGCTCCTTTCTGCATACATATATGCTTAGCTCACACAAAATTGTTACATTAGTCCAGTGCATAATTTACTTCTCTTTTGAGTACCTTTCAAAGGGCTTACATAACTCATAGTTGTTTTTATTTATTATCATTCTTATGTAAAGTGTATACCTAAGCCAGGGGTGTACAAAGCGCCATTTTTTCCCTGCAATTTGCAGTTTATTGGTCCTTTATTCATTCATTCATTCATTCATTTTCTACTGGACACCCTGGACTGGTCGCCAGCTAATCACAGGGCACATATAGACAAACAACCATTCACACTCACATTCATACCTATGGACAATTTGGAGTCGCTAATTAACCTAGCATGTTTTTGGAATGTGGGAGGAAACCGGAGTACCCGGAGAAAACACATGCAAACTCCACACAGAGATGGCCGAGGGTGGAATCGAACTCGGGTCTACTAGCTGTGAGGCCTGCGCACTAACCACTATACACCATGCAGCCCGGCCCTTTATTCTTTCATTCATTCATAATCTACCGCTTATCCTCACAAGGGTTACGTGGGGGTGCTGGAGCCTATCCCAGCTGTCTTCGGGCGAGAGGCGGGATACACCCTGGACTGGTGGCCAGCCAATCACAGGGCACATATAGACAAACAACCATTCACACTCACATTCATACCTATGGACAATTTGGAGTCGCTAATTAACCTAGCATGTTTTTGTAATGTGGGAGGAAACCGGAATTGAACTCGGGTCTCCTAGCTGTGAGGCCTGTGCGCTAACCACTCGCACACCGTGCAGCCCGGCCCTTTATTCATTCATTTTCTACCGCTTATCCTCACAAGGGTCACGCAGGGGGTGCTGGAACCTATCCCAGCTGTTTTCGGGTGAGTGAGAGGCGGGGTACACCCTGGACTGGTGGCCAGCCAATCACAGGGCACATATAGACAAACAACCATTCACACTCACATTCATACCTATGGACTATTTGGAGTCGCTAATTAACCTAGCATGTTTTTGGAATGTGGGAGGAAACCGGAATTGAACTCGGGTCTCCTAGCTGTGAGACCTGCACGCTAACCACTCGATCACCGTGCAGCCTGGCCCATAAAGTTAATTCTGAAAGACCTATATCATTAGATATGATGCTAATTTACTTTGTCAGCATTAACTTCTAGCTAAGAATTGTTCCTTATGCGTCTTTGGTCTTTGGTAGACTACGGCGTATGTTCCACATGTTCATGTTTATGCTGCATAAATGAGATTTCTTGGACTAATTGTGCCGTGTTTGAATTTACCTGCAGAGTATCAGAGCGTCGGGCCTTGTCCTGCTGGAGGCCATCTTGTGTGGAGCTCTTCTTCTCTACTTCCCGGTAAGTCGCCATTTAATGTTAAACAAAAAAATAACATTGGTGGCCCACCGACCAATTAGTAAGCTGTATACCAGGGGAAAACAGCATAGGTTAGAAAGTGGGCGGTAGCCCCTTGTGTCCCAAAAGTTGCACATGTGCACGGGCCAATTGTTTGCCTTGTCAGTACAAACTGCTCTCTATAAATCACAGCGCTCAGTTGGGGCTTTGCTTTTTGACAGCTGCATGGAGCTGTGATAAGCAGGCCTTTCACAGCCAAAGTGTGTGTATATATGTGTGTGTATATGTGTGTGTGTGGCTTGGCCCGCTCACCGCACACAGAGTTGGCCCGACGTCGTCGTCAGCAGCCTGTCGGACGGCGACCATCTGTTGAGAAGGTGCTTGTGTGCTGCTTTTTTCGAAAAAACCTGGGGTAGTTACTTTTAGTACGCTCTCTCCGTGCTTTGCTCGTCAAACTGATGACTTTGGATGCGCACGCCCCGCTTTTCCGGAGCCGCTCTCTCGCCGATCAGAAGCGGCAAGCGGCTCACTTACAATCAATATCGCCATAAAAAGGGATGGATTATGAGCTTAAACAGTATTGCATGGCGGCAGGTATTATGTTACATGATGTGCTTTGAAAACAAGCCGCCGAAGGAGAACATACTATAAAAGCTCTTATTACAGCTGGAGCGTACTGTTAATTGGGAATACATGATATTATAACAAGTTTTTTTTTACATGAATAATAATTTGGAGTACATGAGAAAGTGACAAGGACAACATTTGTGCAAAACAGCAGCAACAGAACCAATGTTGTATATATTAATAGCGGTAAGGAGCAAACTGCTCCCCAGCATTAACACCACATGATTCTTTAAATATATCAGTAGTTTGCCTACAGCCGCAACTCTTAATTGGAGCTTCATTCATTCATTAATTTTCTTCCGCTTATCCTCACGAGGGTCGCGGGGGTGCTCGAGCCTATCCCAGCTGTCTTCAGGTGGGGTACACCCTGGACTGGTCACCAGCCAATCACAGGGCACATATAGACAAACAACCATTCACACTCACATTCATACCTATGGACAATTTGGAGTCGCTAATTAACCTAGCATG
Organism: Doryrhamphus excisus; assembly: GCF_030265055.1. Taxonomy (NCBI): domain Eukaryota; kingdom Metazoa; phylum Chordata; class Actinopteri; order Syngnathiformes; family Syngnathidae; genus Doryrhamphus; species Doryrhamphus excisus. Next base: position 9,380,165 of record NC_080486.1, on the reverse strand, counting down.
TTTTTGGAATGTGGGAGGAAACCGGAGTACCCGGAGAAAGCCCACGCATGCACCGGGAGAACATGCAAACTCCACATAGAGCTGGCCGAGGGTGGAATTGAACACGGGTCTCCTAGCTGTGAGGCTTTCGCGCTAACCACTCATCACTAATGCCACATAATGCATAGTGCAAAATGTTAGTATAATTATGTTAGAATGCTAACATGCGAGCATTAGCATGCTCACACCTAGCATAATAGCGCAAAGTGTTTGTAAAGATCCTATCCCTGAAAATGCTAGAAATGTTAGTATAATTATGTTAGCATGCTAATATTGATGTGCTAGCATGCTAACAACTAGCATGATAGCGCTAAGTGTCTACATAACTTCATATTTATGAAAATTGTTTTTGGGAACCGAAGTACCCGGAGAAAACCCACGCATGCACGGGGAGAACATGCAAACTCCACACAGAGATGGCTGAGGGTGGAATCGAACTCGAGTCTCCTATCCTGCGAACTAACCACTCGTCCACCGTGCAGCCAAATTTTAACCAAGGATTTTAAATTCAACAAGCGCACAAAATAAGTAGAATATATGAATGTTATATGTGTAAACGCTTCCCAGCATTCACGTAACTAGGTGGCGGACATGTTTTTGTTCCTAATATTGTGGCTTCTGAGTCATGTGATTGTTAGGTGGCGTTTTCCTCTTGGCTAACTCGCCCGCAACCTCATTATTTTTTTGCAAATAACGCCCACACATCATTGATTTACATGCATCTGCCATTACGTCCGCCTCTGTGGCGCTCAGGGCGTTGGCTAATTGCAATCTAGTTGCAATCGTGCGGGCGTTGTATGCTTAGCCAAGCAATGCGGCCTAAATGTAATTAAAGCCAGGCAGATTTAGAGGCGGCTAATCAATGCAATTTGCTGCGACAAGGTCCTGGCGAGTAATAATGTTTGAAATGCGTCGCTAGTGAAAAGCGAGCTAGTGAGTGAAGTTATTGGCTGGTGAGTGTATGTAAAAAAAAAAAAAAAAAAGAGGGAGGAGGGGTGATGTTTTTGTGTGTAAAGCTGGCGCAGTGATGCTAAAAATAGATACTTTGAAAATGATTGTTACAAAGGCCACTTGGCAATCTAGTCTGCGGCATTTAGCCATGACATGGGTGGTGGCTATCATCTGGTGAAGAAGGTTATAAAAAAAAAAAAAATAATAACATGTCTGCGCACGGAGCCATGCAGCACTATGCAGAGATTGATCTCCGCCCAGAAGCATTTCCACGTCTCTCCTGCGAATCCCACGTAAGCCGAGGCTGCCATGTTTGCGACGCATCACTCCACCAGTCTAAATATAGAAGCTGAAATATTCCATATTCCGCTTGCTACTGCTTCTATTTTCAATAATTCCGCTCTTATTAAAACAGCTGGAGACACATTTCATCCTGTTCCCTTTTTTTTATACCTTTCTATTCTCACCAGATTGTGTCTCATCCAATAAGTCGGGCTCATACCCCCCCGCCCCCCCTTCATCTACCCTCCCCCTGAAGATGGAGATGTGGGGATAAAGCTATTTCTGACTGTGTGCATGAGCGAGGGAGGTGTGCGGGGACAATCATCTGGGGACTGAAAATGTGATCCCTCCTTTAGTTCATCTTATTTATGATTGGAGGGGGACTCGGTTTGGATATTGAAAAAAAAAAAAATTGCTATGCATGCTTGTTTGTGTGTGTGTGTGAATCGAATAAAAGGTGTTGCATTGTGCTGCCACCTGGGTTCCACTCCCTGGTTGTACCTTAATAATAATAATAATCGTCATGCACAAACATTGTACTATGTAATTAATGTTTATTCATTGCTTGATATTATTATTACTATATTATATCTCTACATTGTATTTTATTCATTCATTCATTCATTTTCTACTGCTTATCCTCACGAGGGTCACGGGTGGCGCTGGAGCCTATCCCAGTTGGTACACACTGGACTGGTCGCCAGCCAAACACAGGGCACATATAGACAAATATGGTGGAATTGAACTCTGGTCTCCTTGCTGTGTGGCCTAACCACACAGCTCTAACCACTTGTCCGCCATGTAGCCCGGTGTTGTGGTCAATATACAAGCAAATAACCTCCATGGTCTCAAATTAGCTAATAAATGTAATTTACAGTATGTGTGGCTGTAGGCAACATCCCAATATCCATTCATTCATTAATTTTCTACCGCTTATCCTCACGAGGGTCGCGGGGGTGCTGGAGTCTATCCCAGCTGTCTTCGGGCGAGAGGCGGGGTACACCCTGGACTGGTCGCCAGCCAATCACAGGGCACATATAGACAAACAGAGTGGAATTGAACTCTGGTCTACTAGCTGTGTGGCCTGCTAACCACACAGCTCTAACCACTTGTCCACCGTGTAGCCCGGTGTTGTGGTCATTCATTCATTCATTCATTTTCTACCGCTTATCCTCACGAGGGTCGTGCGGTCGCCAGCCAATCACAGGGCACATATAGACAAACAACCATTCACACTCACATTCACATTTTTGAGTTGCTAATTAACCTAGCATGTTTTTGGAATGTGGGAGGAAACCGGAGAAAACCCACGCATGCACGGGGAGAACATGCAAACTCCACACAGAGATGGCCCAGGGTGGAATTGAAGTCGGGTTTCCTAGCTGAGTAGCCTGCACGCTAACCACTTGTCCACTGTGTAGCCCGGTGTTTTGCTCATTCATTCATTTTCTACTGCTTATCTTCACGACGGTTGTGGGGGGTGCTGGAGCCCATCCCAGCTGTCTTTGGGCGAGAGGCGGGGTACACCCTGGACTGGTCGCCAGCCAATCACAGGGCACATATAGACAAACAACCATTCACACTCACATTCATACCTATGGACAATTTTTGAGTCGCTAATTAACCTAGCATGTTTTTTAGAATTTGGGAGGAAACCAGAGAAAACCCACGCATGCACGGGGAGAACATGCAAACTTGAGATGCCCGTGGGTGGAATCGAACTCCTAAAAACACTTTCAAGACCTTACATTTGAAAAAGTAATGAATAAATATAGTAATTAGCTAGTAAATAGCTATATTTTTTAAATGTCTAAATGTGTATAAATATGACTTTTTTAGCTATAACTGTAATTCACCATCTTCACCACTAGGTAGAGCAGCTCCAGTCTTAGTTGGGCATTCATATGCTTGCATATTAGAATACATGAAATAATGAAGTTCAGTGGTATACATTGTGGTTGTCTACTGCCATGCATTTCTAGTTTAGTTAGTGCTGATTTACAAGGTTAAATGTGTTCATTGTCAGAGCAGTTTTTCCTCTTTTAGGGTCTCGGGTAGATTCAGGAGAGACCTTTATGGTTTTGGACTCCAGCTTTCACAGTGAATCAGTGTCTAAGGAGAAGCAGGGCTGATGTCTTTTGACCTGACAGGCCGTTAAAACCCAGTTTGCCTCCCGACCAAAATGGTTCTGACACTTTCCCAGCAGACTGAGGTGAAATGGCTCCATTTCCAGTGGAGGATGAAGTGCAGCGAGCGGTCGTGTAGGTTCTTCTTCCCAGGAAGGAAGGTGGGAATATCTCCCATGTGATGATTAGGAGTGAAGGGAATGGGTGGGAGGTAAGCGTCGGGGCTGGAGCTGGGTGTAATTTACACCCGGACCACCTCGGGGATCCAGAAACCATTACCTCCCCTCCGGAAAGCCGCCCTCCCCTCCCGCTTGGCAGCGAGTGTCGGCTTTCATATAAAAATGGATCAATTGCTATTACCCTCCTCCTCCTCCTCCTCCTTGTCCTCCCCGCCCCTTCCTGCTCCTCGCTCACAAAGAGATGATGATCAAAAAAGGCGGTGCTTATTTTATCCTCATTAGGGTCGCGGGGGTGCTGGAGCCTATCCCAGCTGATAATATACAAGCAAATAACCTCCAGGCTCTCAAATTGGCAAATAAATGTAATTTGCAGTATGTGTGGCTGTAGGCAACCTCCCAATATACATTAATTCATTCATTCATTTTCTACCGCTCATCCTTACGAGGGTCACAGGGGTGCTGGAGTCTATCCCAGCTGCTAATATACAAGCAAATAACCTCCAGGCTCTCAAATTGGCAAATAAATGTAATTTACAGTATGTGTGGCTGTAGGCAACCTCCCAATATACATGAATTAATTCATTCATTTTCTACCGCTTATCTTCACGAGGGTTGCTGGAGCCTATCCCAGCTGATAATATACAAGTAAATAACCTCCAGGGTCTCAAATTGGCTAATAAATGTAAGTTATAGTATGTGTGGCTGTAGGCAACCTCCCAATATACATTCATTCATTTTCTACCACTTATCCTCACAAGGGAGTGCTGGAGCCTATCCCAGCTGACTTCGGGCAAAAGTTTGCAGAACATCCTGATCATCTGACTGTGTAGCGAACATGCTAACCACTCATCCACCGTGCGTCATACTGCTACCTCTACAATGCTACAGGGTCTCTAATTGGCAAATAAATAGAATTCACAGTATGTGTGGCTGTAGGCAACCTCCCAATATACAGTTGCTTTGAATTAATTAACATCACAGCTTTATCTACCTCTGCATGCGCTTTTAAAGGTTACTACTGAGCTGTTGCAGTATTGTGTACATTGAACTCATCAGTTCTTGATTTGGTTTTAGTGTTCATTACCGCCACCTATAGGAGTAAACCTTGTCATGCCTTGAGGATTAAGTGTTGTTGTGGGTTGGACTGATTTTGCACAGGAACAAAAAATGTCAGCGAGTGAGTGTTAAAAATATTCCTGCATCAACTTTGCTGGCTGCCTTCGTCGCAGCTGGCCGGCGTGCGTCACGGCGGCGTCAGCGGGGAGCGTCCCCGGTGGCCGGCTCTCAGCATGCAGGCAGCTGGGAGGCTGCAAAAAATGGGGCGTGATTAGCAACGAACGATGGCTGCAAATGAAGTGGACGGAGTGTTGATTGAAAAATCAGCGCGGTGCGACTCTTGTTTGTTAGTTTGGAACTTTTTCATGTTTATATCTGGGGTTTGAACTTGTCCCTCATCGTGAGTTACTGCTTTCTTGTGCGTGTGGATGAAAAGAGACAAAGTACAGTGACCTCTGACCTTCACTGAGGACACTGGAGGCAAGGGGGATGAGTGGTTATGTCATACTATCACATCATCATATGAGAGCCAAGAGTCCGGAGGGAAAAACCTTGCTGGCTTTGTGTTCCTTCTCAGCACTGCAGATAGAATTTCAGCCCCATTGTATTCCAAATATACAGTATTACTGCATATTTTACATATTTGTAATATTTTTTACTCTTGGTATAAGAAACAAAAAGTCACAAGGATGTTACTTTAGCGGAAGTGTGGATTAAAAAGTAATTATAGGTTTAAAAATAGATTTAAAATATATATAATTAATACAAAATATTTATCATGAGTGATTTTTTACATGAATTTATTTCGCAGTTTGCTGAGTATATTTTATTTAATTTGTATTTGAGAAATACACAGTATATGTACATATATAATTAATATTATATAGCTTTTTTTGCGCTATGAAGAAGTTATTTTAGTCAAAACCTGGATTAAAAAAATAATTATAGATTTTAAATATCTCTCATACACAATAAAAATACAAAATATTTATCATGTTGGACTTTTTTTTACATTAATTTATTTAGCAGTTTGCTGAGTATATTTTATTTAATTTGTATTTGAGAAATACACAGTATATGTACATATATAATTAATATTTTATAGCTTTTTTAGCATTTTTTGCACTATGAAGAAGTTACTTTAGTCAAAATTGGGATTAAAAAAATAATTATAAATTTTAAATATCTTTAATACACAATAAAAATACAAAATATTTATCATGTGGGACTTTTTTTTACATTATTTTATTTCGCAGTTTGCTGAGTATATTTAATTTATTTTGTATTTGACTTTAGTGTATGTTAGTATATCATACCACGACGTGAGAAATACACAGTATATGTAGTATATAATTAATATTTTATAGCTTTTTAGCATTTAGTCAAAATCTGGATTAAAAAATAATTATAGATTTTAAATATCTCTAAAAAATATATATATATTTCATTTTTTACAATTAATTTATTTAACATTTAGCTTTTTTATTATTTTCTATATTTTATTTTATTGTATGTTATTGGTTAACTATTGCTTTATTACTATATTTCATGATGTATATTTTATTTATTTGTATGAATCTTTATTTAAATCCATTTATTGCTTGACATGTTTGGCTAATATGTCCACAAGAACTTAACAACGTGTCCCTTGCTTATGCATATTTATGGGGTCAAACGTGTTAAATGAATAATTCATATTCCTAATTGGGATAGTGTTTTATCCTGCAAAACATGGACTTTCTTTGCTGGTAGAATCGAAAATAAACACAATAGGTGAGATCGCACAATCAAAAAAAAAAAAAAATGAGAGAAGTCGTTGAGAGTGTTAGGAGGCGTTCCTCTGGGATGTGTTGCGGCCCTCCTGCTGTTTTGCACTTCCTGCAAAAAGGCTTCAAGTCACGAGTCGTCTTTTCCCCTGTTGCAGTTTTTACTCATCTTCTGGTCCCGGCGGAGCCGAGAGTGCGTCAGCAAGCTGCCTAGCACCTGCTGGGTCCTGCTGGCTGCTCCTGTTGGGTATTCAAGGGCTAACGTGCAATGGGGATTCCCAAGTATTTAGGCCGAGCCGCAATGTTGCCGCTTTGATAGTCTCATCGGTGGCGTCCACATATGGATCCGGTTGGCGTCCTGTTTTTGTACATTGTGTTCATCTTGCCGTGTCCCTGAACTGACTCCTGCTTAAAAAAAAATGGCGCTTTTGCCGACGCCTGCGGGAATCTATTAATGCCTGGGCTAATCCGATTAACAATCCCACGGGGGGAAATCTTAGCACATCTGCAGTGGAAAGATAATGTAATGTTACAGTGTGGGGGCTCCTCCTCCATGTACTGGGACACTTTAGTGGGTGCTAGGGTGGCTTCTATAGATTAGTGGAAGTTTGGTCTTTTTTTTCACATTATTTGGGCCGGTGATATTTAGTGACCAAAATGCTTCTATTTATTTAAGGAATTTATTAATTGTTCATTTTTTGTATTCATTTATTCAGCCAAAAACATGCTAGGTTAATTAGCAACTCCAAATTGTCCATAGGTATGAATGTGAGTGTGAATGGTTGTTTGTCTATATGTGCCCTGTGATTGGCTGGCCACCAGTCCAGGGTGTACCCCGCCTCTCGCTTGAAGACAGCTGGGATAGGCTCGTGAATGAATAGTTCAAATCATAATTTTACCTAATGAAGCTTCAATTAACCTCTCATTAACAGCTGCGGCTGTAGGCAAACTACTGATATAGTTGAAGAAGCATGTGGTGTTAATGCTCACGTTGTTTATCCTCACAAGGGTCACAGGGGAATGCTGGAGCCTATCCCAGCTGTCTACAGGCGAGCGGCGGGGTACACCCTGGACTGGTCGCCAGCCAATCACAGGGCACATATAGACAAACAACCATTCACACTCACATTCATACCTATGGACAATTTTTGAGTCGCTAATTAATTAACCTAGCATGTTTTTGGAATGTGGGAGGAAACCGGAGTACCCGGAGAAAACCCATGCAAACTCCACACAGAGATGGCCTTGGGTGGAATTGAACCCTGGTCTCCTAGCTGTGAGGTCTGTGTGGTAACCACTTGTCCACCGTGCAGTCATTGTCAGTATTGTTTTTGTTTATTATTATTTAATTATTGTTGTGTTATTCAGGCTATACGTACTAACTTGTTTCCTATTGGCCAGTGACACATTGTACAAATAAAATCTATATATCTATATAAACATATATAATATATAAAATCTCTCTCTCTCTCTCTCTCTCTATATATATATATATATATATATATATATATATATATACACAGACACTAATAATAATAAAAATCACATTGGAACGCACTGAAGTCAGTCATAGTTATCAGCAACCTGGATCAATTGCTCCACTGTGTTTACTATATTAATATTATTATTATTTATTATTATATTATTATAATATAATATATTATAAATATAATATAATTCATATTATATAATATTTATAATATTATTTTATTATATATTATTTTATTATTTATTATTAGTAGTATTATTTTATATTAATTTTATATATATATAGTATTTTTTTATATCATTTATTATATTCATATTAATATTACTGCCAGACAATGTCCGTCAACATACACATTTTGAGAACCGAAGATCTCATATTTCCATGATTTATGCGTGTTGTAATATTATCCTCAGAGTATAACATCAAGAATCCAAATACAAATATGCATAAACGGAGGTTGAAAAATCTTTTATTATCGCCAATTCTCCTCATGCAAGCAAACATTACTTATGTCCATAATGCAAGAGGGTTCTACTGTATTATTATTATTATTCACACGTTTTTCACACTTTCCTCCTTCACACTCCAGGTTGGAATCCTCTATTTTCAGCCGAGTGTGTTCCGTTGCATCCTGCTGCGTTGGGTTCGACTGCTGGGCTTCGCCACCGTCTACGGAACGCTCACCCTCAAGCTGTACAGGTAACACATTAACCACATGAACAACAAGTTTGGTTGTCCATCTGTGTGACTTTTTTTGCGCATCCACTCTGTCAAAAAGTGAGGAAGAAGGGGGGGCGTGTGTCTGGTCTTTAGAGGATAATATATTACATGGATCAATTTTTGATGGGGAAGAGACGACGACGAGGAGAAGGAGGAGGAAGAGGAGGCTCATTAGTGGGCAATGCAGCGGGTGCTTCATCAATGTGCGTGAAGGGCAGCCACTATTAATAGCTGCTTGCTTGTGTGTGTGTGTCAATTAATTTCCCGTGTTTATGTGCGCACTTAGAATGATGATACATAAGAAAAACAAATCAATGTAGGAATATCAACGCAAAACAGCAAACTAACAGGCAACAGACTAGATACTATGTTCCCTGAGACACACAAGCACCAGACTTCATCGCTGTAACAAAAACACTTTGATTGCAGGTTTGACTTATTCCCCAGAAGACATAATAATCCCTTCTACGACTTACTGTTGCAGCCGTAACCCAACGCTAAATCTCCTATGTCACTTCCTGTCCACCCCACGAGTGTGAAGCTGACTATAGGGGTGCTAGTTTATGTCCACAAGGCTCTACAGGGATCTCCCATGTCACTTCCTGTCCACCCCACGAGTGTGAAGCTGACTATAGGGGTGTTAGCTTATGTCAACAAGGCTCTACTTTATGTCTACAGGGCTCTACTGGACTCTCCTATGTCACTTCCTGTCCACCCCAGGAGTAGGAAGCTGACTATAGGGGTGTTAGTTTATGTCTACAGGGCTCTACCGGACTTTCCTATGTCACTTCCTGCCCACCCCACGAGTGTGAAGCTGACTATAGGGGTGTTAGTTTATGTCAACAAGGCTCTACTTTATGTCTATAGGGCTCTACTGGACTCTCCTATGTCACTTCCTGTCCACCCCACAAGTGTGAAGCTGACTATAGGGGTGTTAGTTTATGTCTACAGGGCTCTACGTGACTCTCCTATGTCACTTCCTGTCCACCCCAGGAGTAGGAAGGTGACTATAGGGGTGTTAGTTTATGTCTACAGGGCTCTACAGGACTTTCCTATGTCACTTCCTGTCCACCCCACAAGTGTGAAGCTGACTATAGGGGTGTTAGTTTATGTCAACAAGGCTCTACTTTATGTCTACAGGGTTCTATGGACTCTCCTATGTCACTTCCTGTCCACCCCACAAGTGTGAAGCTGACTATAGGGGTGTTAGTTTATGTCTACAGGGCTCTACAGGACTCTCCCATGTCACGTCCTGCCCACCCCACAAGTGTGAAGCTGACTATAGGGGTGTTAGTTTATGGCTACAGGGATCTCCTATGTCACTTCCTGTCCACCCCAGCAGTGTGAAGCTGACTATAGGGGTGTTAGTTTATGTCTACAGGGCTCTACAGGGATTTCCTATGTCACTTCCTGTCCACCCCAGGAGTGTGAAGCTGACTGTAGGGTTGTTAGTTTATGTTTACAGGGCTCTCCTATGTCACTTCCTGTCCACCCCAGGAGAGTGAAGCTGACTATAGGGGTGTTAGTTTATGTCTACAGGGCTCTAATAATGTTAAAAACAGATTTTCTATGCTCTAACTATGAAAATATTCCATTTAGAAGTAAGGAATCCCACTTTTTGGAAATGCAGGATTACTGATAAGGGATTACTGTACATATTTTAATATATGCATATATATATATATATATATATATATATATATATATATATATATATATATATATATATATATATATATTTGATCCACAAATGCACTATGTTGCAGGGCATTGAATGCTGAATCGCAAATGTACTGGAATCCGCTGTATGATAAATACAAACCAAATATTCCCAAAGTGAGCATCCTGTCTCTTCTCCACAGGGTTCTGAAGGTGTTCCTGTCCCGTACGGCACAGAGGATCCCCTACATGACCAGCTGGCGAGTTCTCCGCCTGCTGGCCATCATCCTGCTCATCGTCTGCTGGTTCCTGGTGGCCTGGACGTCGGCCGTCTGCCAAATCGCGGACAGGAAGTCTGCGCTCATCGACGTGGGCTACACGCCCGACGGGCTGCAGTTCAGCATGTGCCTGCTGGATCGCTGGGACTACATGATGGCTGTCGGTGAGACCCTGCACTCCATTGGCTTTACACCAAGCTTCCTTTCCTGTAAATATATCCTCACAGCTGTTTAAGCTGCAGACTAGTTGGGTCTGAATGAATGGTGCCCTCTGGTGGTAGTGAAACATATTAAAGTCATGAGGAAAAGTTGTTTCCCAGTAGAAGGTATTAATCCTGCCCTCTGGTGCTTGACTTTTGGTTGATTTGCATGCTGTTTTACATTTGCTGACTCAAGCAGCATGAAAGAAAAGCTTTTGTCTTGCGGCGGGAAAAACAGATGGACTCCAGCAGCGCTTCAATGTGTGAGTGTGCACTTTAATAAGGACACACAGGGGGGGTCATCGAGGATACTTATAAATTACACACACATGAGGTCCCCATAAATCTTTCCATTTCATACAACACCTGTTTATTTATTTGAAAGGATTTATAATTTGGCCTCTGCTAAAGCGCAACGTCAACGTTTTTCATCTGAAATCATTTCACTCTGTTTAATCACCTGCCGCCTGCACGCCCATAAGTCTCCATGACAAGCTTTGGAGACGTGAAGATTTATTTCAAGTCCGCAATTTGAAGCGCTAACTAATTTATTATGCCCTTTTTTGAAGGCTGTCTGAACAAACACGCTTCAACCCTTTCATATGTTTCAGCAGCCGTGTCATCAAACGGCCTCAGTTTTTGATATTGTCTGTAAATCCTGACAAGAGAACAGTAATGGGACACTGAGTTGTTTCTAATACTTCTAAAACTTCACTAATCCTTGTTTGTCACGGTTAATTGGTTCCAGAGCTGATTCCTTACTTATAAACCTCTTTACAACCTTCTAAAATTTTTTTTTTTTACATTATTAGAGCTGGTGGCACGGTGGTCGAGTGGTTAGCGTGCAGATCTCACAGCTAGGAGACCAGGGTTCAATTCCACCCTCAGCCATCTCAGTGTGGAGTTTGCATGTTCTCCCCGTGCATGCTTGGGTTTTCTCCGGTTACTCCGGTTTCCTCCCACATTCCAAAAAAAACATGCTAGGTTAATTAGCGACTCCAAATTGTCCATAGGTATGAATGTGAGTGTGAATGGTTGTTTGTCTATATGTGCCTTGTGATTGTATATAACAGTATAGTGTATAAAAATATTGTATATAACAATATAACAGTCACTAAAGTCATCATACAGCAACTTCACACTCAAATATACAAACATGTACCAATATATTTAAAAAAAAACAACTCCTTAAAAGTTTTCCCATACTGTATTGCATCTGAGCAACGCATTCATTGGGGTGCTGCAATGACGTTAGCCCCTCTCTAAAACGCTCTGAAAGTTTAATGAATGTTAAGGAATTTTTCCTCCCACATTCCAAAAACATGCTAGGTTAATTAGCGACTCCAAATTGTCCATAGGTATGAATGTGAGTGTGAATGGTTGTTTGTCTATATGTGCCCTGTGATTGGCTGGCGACCAGTCCAGTGTGAACCCCACCTCTCGCCCGAAGACGGCTGGGGTAGGCTCCCTCCCACATTCCAAAAACATGCTAAGTTGCTAACATGCTAATTAGCGACTCCAAATTGTCCATAGGTATGAATGTGAGTGTGAATGGTTGTTTGTCTATATGTGCCCTGTGATTGGCTGGCCACCAGTCCAATGTGAACCCCACCTCTCGCCCCAAGACAGCTGGGATAGGCTCCCCCCTTGTGACCCTCGTGAGGAAAAAGCGGTAGAAAATGAATGAATGAATGAATTATTAGAGCCCTCTAGACATGAAGTAGCACCCCTATAGTCATTTTCCACTCATAAAATACAGACAATAAGTCATTTAAGACATACATAAGGCTTGTGCTTATTTATGTTGCTTTAAATGTGTTCCCTACGGGAGCAGAGTGCGTGGCGGACAGGAAATTACGTTGTAGGTTCAGAACTGAGTTTTATTAAAGGGGGCTATTGTGCCTGTTGTGAGATAATTCACACCTGCAATCTTTTGTTTTAGCGATGAACTCTGGTGCTTGTGTGTCTCACTGAACATTACTATCACATTACTGACTGATTATCTTGTGACTCATTTTTATAAAGTTTTATAAATGATTAATTTAGGTTAAAAATACATAACATTGCTTAAATATGGAGATATTTTGACTAATAATCGGTCGTATTCAAACCACAAAAGAGCATGATTTATTGATATATTTTTCAAAACCATGATAAAGTGAAGTAGCGGGAGTAGTGGTGAGGGACGACTGTATTTTTTCCGACAATTTTAAATATGTATGGTGTTCAAAATTTAGCCTTGATGCTGGGAATGTAGTTTAAAAGTGCTTTTAGTAAGCCCTATTGTGAGCACACCCGTAGTGTGTGTCTGTAGCTTTAATGCAAGAAGTGAACTTTATTCACTTTTGACTTTTTGTCCGACATAAAAGACACCATATATTTATATATCATATACAATTTGAACTGCAACTTTATGCAATGTTAGTATTTTTCTGACGAAAAACATTTTATTATTTTGTTTTTTATTATTATTTTATTGTTTTTATTTTATTATTTTATTTTGATTAATTTTATTTTATTATTTTTTATTTTTATTTTATTTTATTTTATTTCTATTTATTTATTTATTTTATTTTATTTTTATTTTTATTTATTTATTTATTTTTTCAAAGCCTGTTTTTACTTAATGATGTCCCAAACTGTAAAATGGAGCATTTGTGCATCTCTTCTCACAAAAGTGGAGCATCATGATAGATTTTTCTCAGGTTTGATGCTCATAAACCGACTCTAGGGATATGTTACATCATTAAAATGTCTCTTTACGGACTAAACGTTTTGTTGCTGTCATCCCACAGCTGAGTTCCTCTTCCTGCTGTGGGCGGTGTACCTATGCTACGCCGTGAGAACGGTCCCCTCGGCTTTCCACGAGCCTCGCTACATGGCCATCGCTGTCCACAACGAGCTTGTGCTGTCTGCAATTTTCTATGTCATCAGGTAACGTAATGATTTATTACTGCATTCCCCCGGTTCATTGAACGCACCTTCTTAAAAGAGACTCGTTTTAAATTGGAACATTTGCTCGCCGTGTTGATTTTTGACTGGCTGCCATCGGGGACTCGTTTCCCTTGTTAGAATGCGTCCGGCCTCGTTTTTGCGCTGTCCCTGTGGGATCCCGACGTGGACGCTTCAGTGTAAGACACGCTTGTTTGCCGTCGTCAAGTTCAGGTGTTAAAGCAGTGACTCTGGGATATGAAATGAAACCGGGTCAGTGGTTATTTATTTTTAAGAAAAACACCGTACCACTTCCTTCACACCTCCAACCCTGCTATCTGTTATATGAGATTTGTGCTGTGGTTAAATTAGCATCTAGCAAACACAGGTGAGGTCTCTCCTCTGCTGAAAAGACGGTCAGCACATTTTAAAACACAAACACTCGCCGCTATTGTCTCTGACGCTAATTATCTCGTTTCCCGCTGACTGCCGGAGGCTCTGATGTCTGAATGGACCATAACGGGTGACCACATCAAGGTCACACGGCGGCTAGAAAACGAGGAAATATGACATCCTTGTAAAAAAATAAAAAAGGTTATGTCACACAGATAATTAGTTATAGCTCATAGTGTGTAAATATCATCTTACTGATACGTTACCAGACAGCTGACATATATACGTAAAGTCATATACCGTATTTTCGCACAATGCCAAAAATGCATAATTAGGTAGGAAAAAACATACATAAGTTGCTTCGAAGAATAGGTCGCACAAGGCCAAAAATGCATACAGTGAAGAAAATAAGTATTTGAACACCCTGCTATTTTGCTATTTCTCCCACTTAGAAATCATGGAGGGGTCTGAAATTTTCATCGTAGGTGCATGTCCACTGTGAGAGAGATAAACTAAAAAGAAAAATCCAGAAATCACAATGCATGATTTTTTAACAATTTATTTGTGTGATACAGCTGCAAATAAGTATTTGAACACCTGTGTATCATCTAGAATTCTGACCCTGAAAGACCTGTTAGTCTGCCCATTAGAAGTCCACCTGCACTCCATGTATCATCCTGAATCAGATGCACCTGTTTGAGGTCGTTAGCTGCATAAAGACACCTGTCCACCCCATACAATCAGTAAGACTTTAACTTGTAACATGGCGAAGACCAAAGAGCTGTCCAAAGACACCAGAGACAAAATTGTACACCTCCACAAGGCTGGAAAGGGCTACGGAGCAATTACCAAGCAGCTTGGTGAAAAAAGGTCCACTGTTGGAGCTATCATTAGAAAATGGAAGAAGCTAAACATGACGGTCAATCTCAATCGGAGTGGAGCCCCATGCAAGATATCACCTCGTGGGGTCTCAATGATTCTAAGAAAGGTGAGGAATCAGCCCAGAACTACACGACAGGACTTGGTCAATGACCTGAAAAGAGCTGGGACCACCGTTTCCAAGGTTACTGTAGGTAATACACTAAGACGTCATGATGTGAAATCATGCATGGCACGAAAGGTTCCCCTGCTTAAACCAGCACATGTCAAGGCCCGTCTTAAGTTTGCATATGACCATTTGGATGATACAGAGGAGTCATGGGAGAAAGTTTTATGGTCAGATGAGACCAAAATAGAACTTTTTGGTCATAATTCCAATAAGCGTGTTTGGAGGAAGAAGAATGAAGAGTACAATCCGAAGAACACCATCCCTACTGTGAAGCATGGGGGTGGTAGCATCATGCTTTGGGGGTGTTTTTCTGCACATGGGACAGGACGAGTGCACTGCATTAAAGAGAGGATGACTGGGGCCGTGTATTGTGAGATTTTGGGGAACAACCTCCTTCCCTCTGTCAGAGCATTGAAGATGGGTCGTGGCTGGGTCTTCCAACACGACAACGACCCGAAGCACACAGCCAGGAAAACCAAGGAGTGGCTCCGTAAGAAGCATATCAAGGTTCTAGCATGGCCCAGCCAGTCTCCACACCTGAACCCAATCGAAAATCTTTGGAGGGAGCTCAAACTCCGTGTTTCTCAGCGACAGCCCAGAAACCTGACTGATCTAGAGAAGATCTGTGTGGAGGAGTGGGCCAAGATCCCTCCTGCAGTGTGTGCAAACCTGGTGAAAAACTACAGGAAACGTTTGACCTCTGTAATAGCAAACAAAGGCTACTGTACCAAATATTAACATTCATTTTCTCAGGTGTTCAAATACTTATTTGCAGCTGTATCACACAAATAAATTGTTAAAAAATCATGCATTGTGATTTCTGGATTTTTCTTTTTAGTTTATCTCTCTCACAGTGGACATGCACCTACGATGAAAATTTCAGACCCCTCCATGATTTCTAAGTGGGAGAAATAGCAAAATAGCAGGGTGTTCAAATACTTATTTTCTTCACTGTAATTAGGTAGGAAAAAAACATACATAAGTTGCTCCGGAGTATAGGTCGCACAAGGCAAAAAATGCATAATTACGTAGGAAAAAACATACATAAGTCGCACTGGAGTATAAGTCGCACAAGGGCAAAAATGCATAATTAGGTAGGAAAACACCTACATAAGTTGCTCTGGAGTATAAGTCGCACAATGCCAAAAATGCATAATTACGTAGGAAAAAACATAGATAAGTCGCACTGGAGTATAAGTCACACAATGCCAAAAATGCATAATTAGGTAGGAAAAAACATACATAAGTTGCTCCGGAGTATAGGTCGCACAAGGCAAAAAATGTATAATTACGTAGGAAAAAACATACATAAGTCGCACTGGAGTATAAGTCACACAATGCCAAAAATGCATAATTAGGTAGGAAAAAACATACATAAGTTGCTCCGGAGTATAGGTTGCACAAGGCAAAAAATGCATAATTACGTAGGAAAAAACATACATAAGTCGCACTGGAGTCTAAGTCGTATTTTTTGCGGGTAATTTATTTTACTTATTTATTTTATTTTATAATTAGTTATAACTCATAGTGTGTAAATATAATCTTACTGACATAAATAAAGTCATATACTGTATTTTCTGGACTATAAGTCGCTCTGGAGTATAAGTCGCACAAGGGCAAAAATGCATAATTAGGTAGGAAAAAACATACATAAGTTGCACTGAAGTCGCATTTTTTGCGGGTAATTTATTTTACAAACTTGACCAAAACAGGCATTACGTCCTCTTGGAAGGCAAGTTCTAACAATAAAAGAATATAGAACAGGCTGAATAGGTGTAAGATATGCTAACACGATGCTAACATCTACACAAAAAATAAACATGAACAGAAAAGGTGTCCAGTGTTTATGTAAACATAAATATTTTTTATCAAGTAATTTGGAGTATAAGTCACAGGAACAGCCAACCTATGAAAAAAAGTGCGACTTATACTCCGGAAAATACAGTATTAAATCAGAGTACAAGCCAGTTACTGCAAAAAAATCAAATATGACAGTAGTGTCAAGCTGTTTTTAAGTACCTGGTTCAAAAATAATTTTTATGACACAAGTTGCCTGCTGTTGTTATGCATGTACTGCAAACAAAAAAATATGTCAAATACCCTCAATATCAGGGTTATATCTGTACTCTGCAGACAAATACGCTTCACTTACGCTGCACTCCAGGTCGGCATTTTTCCGCTTTCAGTCTCGGCGTGTAGCATGACGTCCACCGGAGCTATAAAAGCAGTGGTGTCCAAAGTGCTATTCAGTGGCTATTTGCAGCCTCGGGCTCATTTTTTTCTTGGCCTGCATCATACTGTAGAAAAAAAACTGTAAAAAAAAATGAAAAATATAACAAGATAACAAGAAAAAATATATATATTTCTATGTTTTGTTTGGGATTTTTTTTAGATTTTTTTTAACATACCGACATCAGTTCCTAATAATCTGACACTTCCATGTAGCTAAAAATAGTGCATAATGATGCCATAATAATGCACTCCGCAACCTATAATCGTAATATCAAGCATATTATATTCGTATGTATATATTCTTCGCTTAATTTTCCTGTTTCTTACTCTTTTGTTTGGGGGGGGGCAAATATATGAAACATTACAGTGCATTTCTTACATCAATCAAAATATAACTTTCTATTATTTACATTTGTATTCAACTATCTGAAAAGGAGTAGGTTGAAGCAAAAGCTTATAAATGCCTACCCCTTTTTGCAAGATATAATCATGTTCATGCCACAGTCTTGTTTTTGTTGTTATTATTATCATTGTAATATTATTATTGTTATTATCATTATTATTATTGTTATAATCTTTATCATTATTACCATTATTATTGTTATTATTATCACCATTATTATAATCATCATTAATATTACCATTTTCATCATTATAGTTGTAACAATTTTTGGATGTTTTTTTTATTTTAATTAATTATAATATAATTTATAATTATATTATAATATAATTTTAATTATAATAACTTTTTAATTTAATTTTACAGACTTCATTGCTTCTTGTAGAGTGCTGTAATCATTCCATCTGTTGTTTTCTGAAATCCGCAGTATTTGTGCTTTTATTGTCAATTTATTAGCTCACTTTTTATGTAATATTTAATATTAATATGTAATATTTACATATCATTTTCTGGATATTGCATGTGTCTAATTTTGTGCATTAAAAAAAAAACAAGAACTTGAGACCGTGTCTGAACAGGTGACCAACTCAAACTTCCTGTAGCCTTCCCGCCTCTTTTTTTACATCCTCTTCCTGTCTCTGCAGGTTCACTCTGGCTCCTGAGCTCCACCCTGATTGGATGCTACTGCTGTTCTTCACTCACACCCACTTGACTGTAACGGTCACATTGGGTCTTCTTCTCATTCCCAAGGTGCAATGACTTACAATTATGTAATTTTGTTCATATTTCTTATACTAATATTTATGAATTTCAATGTTTTTTCACTAGTTCCTGTTTGCCGGCACACACATGCGGGATGATATAGCATCCGAAGCCTACGAGGACGAGCTGGACATGGGGCGTTCGGGGTCCTACCTCAACAGCAGCATCACCTCAGCCTGGAGCGAACACAGTCTTGACCCCGAGGATATTCGGGTCAGCGTTTTTTTCCGTTTTTTTTTTTTTTTGTGGTCTTGAACTGTTTAACCCGGCGTTCCTCCTGCAGCAGTACTGAGCCATGGCAGTTTTTTATTGCAGACGCCAGACGAAACGGGCCCTCTCAGTTCTATTAATGGCTGTGGCGTAAGATCATGCGACAGTCTTTGGGAAAAACGTACCAACGTGAGCAGAGATTTCTGTTTGTCTGTTAGAGCTGAAGAAGTCTCTCTACCAAATTCTTTTTTTTTTTTTATGGGGGTATGGGGTTTCATATTTAATAGTGAGCGGCCTCATTAAAAAACGGAAATTCAGGAAATACAGTATCTCACAAAAGGGACGACATCCCTTATGTTTCTATTCTCATGGGACAATACTGTGCTTTAAAGTAGTCAGTGTACAGCTTATACATAGCGGGGTAGATTTAATGTTTACTATCCACTGGTGGAGTTGGTGGATGTTAGAAAAACTGACATGCGACCCAGTTTCTGCTTCATAATGTCACAACACAGGTTGGAATCTATGTTGCCCTTCGATGAACCGTTACTCCCGTCCAGTGTTGGCAGCACTCATGCAGCCACATGCCACAACGGTTGCCAGTTTGTATGTTAAAAGTTGAAATACTTAGAAAGCAACTAGCGGGCCGGATTCAAACACTAGGTGGGCCACATGTGGCCCCTGTGCCGTAGTTTGCGCACCCCTGGTTTAGCCAATAAGGACTGTTTATTGACATATTTTACCTCTACTTCAATACAGGCTGTACACCGAGTCATGTTGCCAGTTTGTATGTTAAAAAATTTAAATACTTAGAAAGCAACTAGCGGGCCGGATTCAAACATTAGGTGGGCCGCATATGGCCCCCGCGCCGTAGTTTGCCCACCCTTAGTTTTGACAATCTCTACTTCAATACAGGCTGTACACCGAGTCATGTTGCCAGTTTATATGTTAAAAGTTGAAATACTTAGAAAGTACCTGGCGGGCCGGATTCAAACACTAGGTGGGCCGCATGTGGCCCTCGGGCTGTAGTTTGCCCACCCCTGGTTTAGCCAATAATGACTGTTTGTTTTATATGTTAAAAGTTGAAATACTTAGAAAGCAAATAACGGGCCGGATTCAAACACTAGGTGAGCCGCATGTGGCCCCTGGGCCGTAGTTTGCCCCCCCCCCCACACATTTTTCCTCGACTTTAATACAGGCTGTACACTAAGTCATGTTGCCAGTTTTATGTTAAAAGTTGAAATACTTAGAAAGCACCTGGCAGGCCGGAGTCGAACGCTTGGTGGGCTGCTTGTGGCCCATGGGCCATAGTTTGCCCACCCCATGTTTGTTGACACATTTTCTCTCTATTTCAATACAGGCTGTACGCCGAGTCATGTTGCCAGTTTGTTTATTGAAAGTTGAAATACTTAGAAAGCAACTAGCGGGCTGGATTCAAACACTTGGTGGGCCTTATGTGGCCCCCGTGCCGTAGTTTGCCCACCCTTGGTTTAGCCAATAATGACTTTTTGTTGACACATTTTCTCTCTATTTCAATACAGGCTGTACGCCGAGTCATGTTGCCAGTTTGTTTATTGAAAGTTGAAATACTTAGAAAGCAACTAGCGGGCCGGATTCAAACACTTTGTGGGCTGCTTGTGGCCCATGGGCCGTAGTTTGCCCACCCCTGGTTCAGACAATAATGACACATTTTCCCTCTACTTCAATATTTCCCTCTATTTCAATATTTATTTCTATTTTCAATCCAGGTTGTACACAGACTACTCTAAATTATTATAGTATTATACCTTGAGAAGATGTACTGTTGTAGAATATTCAGGGTACTCGCTTTGGTGAGATACTGCAAACTTAGAGGCTGTTTCAGACCTAACACTGAGTACAATCTGTTTCCTTCGTTGATGCTGTCCAAAACTGTTGTCGTCTTTTTTTTTTTTTTTTCAGTGCGCATGTGATATTCTGTAGTGCATCATTGGACGGACATGTTTGTAGTCAGGTGTCATGGCCGCTGTAGAGCATGTGCAGTAGAATGTCTGCTTTTAAAAAAAAAAAAATCTGTTTTAATTGTGCGGTTCTTCAACAGGAAGTAGCGACTGACTTCTTTCCTCCATTCTTGACCACATAGGAGGAGTTAAAGAAGCTCTACTCCCAGTTGGAGATCTACAAGAGGAAGAAGATGCTGGCCAACAACCCTCACCTCCAGAAGAAGCGAAGCTCCAAGAAAGGTCTCGGTCGTTCCCTCATGAGACGCATCACCGAGATTCCTGAATCGGTGCATCGCCAATGCAGCCGTGAAGAAAAGGACATCGGGGAACACGGTAGCAACCGAAACAGCATCTGCATGCTGAAGAAGAACCCGTTTGATCAAACGGTGAAGCCCGTTAAGGAGGAGACGTTGAAGAACAAGGTGTTCTCCTTGAAGAAATCTCACAGCAGCTACGACCACGTACGAGATCCGAGCGAAGACTCCGGCAACTCCGCCGCAGATAAAACGGAGGTCACCGTAGCTGAAGGTTCTCTTCTGGACACCTTAATGGGGAAAAAGCTTGTCAAGAAGAAGTCCAGCGAGAACCTCAACGCTCCGAGCGAGTCCACCGAGTCGGTTCCGCTTGTCTGCAAGTCGGCCAGCGCCCACAACCTCACCGCCGATAAGAAACCTCTTCATGCGCGTGCGTCCATGCTCCAGAAGTCCCTCAGCGTCATCGCTACCGCTAAAGAGAAGACACTTGGCTTGACGGCGAAGACTCAAAACGCCGACGACGGCAATAAGAAGTCTCCAAAGAACACAAAAGAAGCGGAGAACGTTGAGCAGAAGCAGAATGCTCCAGTCAAAGGAAAGGATCTTTATGATCTTTCTGAGGTGTGTCCATGGGAGGTGGAGGACCTTCCAACACCTTCTGAAAACAAGGTCCAGAAACATGTCTCCATCGCTCCCAAGGAGACCACAACCATCCACGGAGGTATCACCAAGGTCGGAAAATCACAGAAACCGAAAGCATCAGATCCGTCTACATCCGCCGTGAGACAGAAGACACCTCGAGAAGAAGTGTGTCCGTGGGAGGACACCAGTCACGTGGAAGCGACCAAACCTCAACCCAAAACAAACCGAGAAGATGTTTGTCCATGGGACTTTGGCGAGACCACAGAGACTTGTCCAACCACCAAGCAAAGAAAAGGAACCTCGCCTCTGGAAGTTCAAGGCAGGAACGCTCCAACCGGAAGCTCTCCTTCCAAATCCGACGTACCACCTAATCCTGAGAGCCCTCCTCGGGGTTCCAAACTTAGGGAATCTCCTTCAAAAAAGAGAACACTTGAAAAAGAAAAGGAAACATCCAAAGACAGCGAGAACGGGAAAAGTCGAACAAAATCAAAGGATAAAAATAAACCTTCCGAAATTCAGCAGAGATTAGCCGAGGTTTGTCCGCGGAATGTTGCGGACAGCCATCAGGAAGCGGCGACCGTGGAAAAGCGGAAAAGCGCTAATGTCGGAGCGGTCAAAGCCAAGCAGGCTGAAGTCTGTCCGTGGGACTTTGAGGACACATCGGATAAAAAAGACAAAGGGAGGAGGAGCATTCCCGATTCCGGAGCCGCTCCAAAGAAGGCTGATGTTTGTCCGTGGGACTTTGAGGACACATCAGATAAAAAAGACAAAGGGATGAGGAGCATTCCCAATCCCGGCGCCGCTCCAAAGAAGGCTGATGTTTGTCCCTGGGACTTTGAGGATACATCAGATAAAAAAGACAACATTCCCAATCCCGGAGCCGCTCCAAAGAAGGCTGATGTTTGTCCGTGGGACTTTGAGGACACATCAGATAAAAAAGACAAAGGGATGAGGAGCATTCCCAATCCCGGAGCCGCTCCAAAGAAGGCTGATGTTTGTCCCTGGGACTTTGAGGACAAGTCAGATAAAAAAGACAACATTCCCAATCCCGGAGCCGCTCCAAAGAAGGCTGATGTTTGTCCGTGGGACTTTGAGGACAAGAAGGCGTGACACCTCGCCTTGAAAGGGGACCACTGACGCTCTCGCTGTCCTTGTGTCTTTTTTTTTTTTTTTTTTTTTTGGGAAAACAGGTGACTCGAATGAAATTCCGTTCCACAAAGTTGCCTTCCTTTATGAGGTTTTTTTTTTGGTTGGTTTGGGTCATTTTTTGACAGATTTTACAACGATGATAATGAGCATTCCACTTGACTACAGGGACATGCCGGGGACAAATCTTAAGACTAATTATGCAACTTTTGATTCAGCCTCGTCACTCAATTAGAAGTTACATTCGGAAAAAAAAACAAAAAAAACAAAAGGACACTGAGGTTGAAACAAAAGCCAAAGAATACGGCAACAACGAGGGGACAAACTTCTCAGTCTGAAGCACTTTAGCCAACTCCATTAACAGACCACACTCTCCTCTCCACCTTCTTCTTCTTCTTCTAGGTCCTCATTTCATTGTAGTCCTCAAGAGTCAGCGAGGGGAAAGACGTACTGTATGTGCCTAAGTAAAAGTAAGTAAGCATTGTCTCGTCTTATGTCAACAAATGTCAATCATCGTCGCTCGGGTCATTCATGATGTCCGTATCGGTCGACGACACCAAACCCGCAAAAGATGCAAAAATATATATACAGTAGATCCCCGCATATTCATGTATCTATTTACGTTGCTCAACAAATACAATGTGGTTTGATGGTGCTTTCCAACATTTTACAGCAGGAAGATGCTTTGCTTTAATATGCTTTAATAATAGAATATTATTATTAATTTTATATTCATTTATTATATTCATTAAAATTATTTTAAAAAAATTAAAAATACAATAAATTTATATTAATAATTAATATAATGTTATTATGTTATAAATATTATATTATTATTTAAATAATTAATAATTAAGTATAATAGTATGTACTATATGCCTGAAATAGTTTTTTTTTTAATTGTTCATTTCATTAATTTTCTGCCGTGGGGGGTGCTGGAGCCTATCCCAGCTGTCTTCGGGTTAGAGGCGGGGTACACCCTGGACTGGTCACCAGCCAATCACAGGGCA
This sequence comes from Doryrhamphus excisus, assembly GCF_030265055.1. Classification (NCBI taxonomy): domain Eukaryota; kingdom Metazoa; phylum Chordata; class Actinopteri; order Syngnathiformes; family Syngnathidae; genus Doryrhamphus; species Doryrhamphus excisus. The sequence goes on along the minus strand of NC_080486.1, from coordinate 9,356,410 downwards.
CATATAGACAAACAACCATTCACACTCACATTCATACCTATGGACAATTGGGAGTCGCTAATTAACCTAGCATGTTTTTAGAATGTGGGAGGAAACCGGAGTACCCGGAGAAAACCAATGCAAACTCCACACAGAGATAGCCGAGGGTGGAATTGAACTCGGGTCTCCTAGCTGTGTGGCCTGTGCGCAAACCGTGCAGCCCAAAAACTAACATTCATTCATTCATTTTCTGCTGCTTGTCCTCACGAGGGTCGCGGGGTGTTGCTGGAGCCTATCCCAGCTGTCTTCAGGTTAGAGGCGGGGTACACCCTGGACTGGTGGCCAGCCAATCACAGGGCACATATAGACAAACAACCATTCACACTCACATTCATACCTATGGACAATTTGGAGTCGTCAATTAACCTGGCATGTTTTTGGAATGTGGGAGGAAACCGGAGGGTGGAATTGAACTCGGGTCTCCTAGCTGTGAGCGCTAACCACTCGTCCACCGTACAGCCTTTTTTTTTTTATTGTGTGAAAGTGAATTTAGAATAATTTTGCTAACTGTGAGATGCATATTTTAGGATCCGAATCTTATTTTGAGTAGTAATCAAAGAATATTTTCTTAGTGTTACTGTAAATGTTCAATTCAGACATTAATGCCCGCGTTTAACAACAAAATACAGCAAAACCTTGGTTAGCGTCATTAACTCCTTCCAGGAGGTGTGACTCTAACTGAAACAGATGCTAACCAAATCAATTTTTCCCATATGAAATCATGTAAATCTGATTAATCTGTACCAGAAAGCCAAAAATGTTAACAAAATACACATTTTTATAGTTTTACAAATACAATTTTGCATACCGAAATGTATATAAATACATATAAATGATGAACAAAAAGGGTAAATTAACATTTAAGATTACTTTTACCTTCACTGAAAACGTGAGTGTTCCCAAAGACACAATGCGGCAGCAACATCAACACCTTCTTCTGATTATTATTTCTGGAATTTAGTGTTTCCGACCTCGAACTCAGCATGGAACCAAAGAAAGTTTCGACATTTAAATAAAGAAGGTGAGACACTACTCAATTCCAGAAATAACTCATGAAGATGGTGTTCAAGTGGAAGATGTTGATCTTGCTGGCACATTGTGTCTTTGGGAACAGTCAACTTAAATGTTAATATATACCTTTTATTCTGCAATTATATGCATTTAGAATAGTTTTATTTGTCTTAAACTATAATTGGAAAACTATAAAAATGTGTTTTGTGTTAACATTGTTTAGAATCGACAAATGATGACATAAACGGGCGACATTTTGTTAGCAAGCTAACAGGATGTCTTGGATTAAAAACAGTTGGACTCACACACGCACATCATATTGTACGCTAACCGGAAATTGTACGCAATTTGGGTGTACGTTTTTTTTTTTTTTACGCTAAACGGAGAAGGACGCTGAGGACTGCGATTTCACCGTACTCCAAACTAGCTAATTTAAATGTTGCCAATCTTATAAATAAAAATAACATAACTCATTTATTTTTGTCAAAGTAGCTTTCCTTTTTTGGGCTTGTCCATTATTTATGTTTTTTCACACTTTGAATAAGCGGGGATCTACTGTAAAAACTACAAAGTCCACCTAGCTTGTGTTAGCACTAGCCTAGCAACCCTGCTAATCCGCTAACAGCAAAACCAGAAATCTTTATTTCAATACTACGAAAAAAAAGTAGAATTAGTATGAATTTAATAACAATCACCCATTTTCCTGTATCCAACATGTAGCATAGCTCGCTAGCATTATCAGGTTTAGACTTAGCGGCGTCGATGAATGATATAACTAAACCTTCTGAAGGTTTCGTTTTGTGGTCACGTTTTGTATCAAAATGTCGTAACTACTTGTGTCACGCGCTCAGTTCAGTGTATTCCAAAGCGGAATAGTCGGAAAAACAATAACGCAAAAAGCTGGTCCAGTTGACTATGTCTCGTGTTGGAATGTCGTCACTGAATGTCGTCACTGATTATCTGTGATTATCTGTCGACTTCATTGTAATCAACGTCGCAAAAAGAAGGCAGCAATTCGATCTAAACGACTTAATTTTTTTGGGTTAGAATCCGAGAGAATCCAGGAAGTATCCAGTTTTAGTATTTAAAGGGTCTTAGGAAGCACTGCCATGTTGAATTGTACTGCCCTGATGATGACTAATCTAATTTAACTAAGCTGTATGTCTGACGAAGAAGTAGCCTTTTTTTTTGTCCGTGTTGGAAAAATATCTTTATTATTACATTCCCACGTGAACTGATTGTAATTCCGAATGTTTTATTTATTTGCATGGCAAGAAATATTCACAATAACCACATCTTCCCGGTGCCGATACTTTACTTTTTTTTTTTTTAGCAAAATTAAATAAATATAAAGCCAGTGACATAGATAATTAAAATTTATCAATACATGTATTGCTTATAAATAAATAATATAAAAAGATGGATAGATACGTATTGTTCAAAATGAGATTTCATAATTTATTCATATACATACATTGTTACATTTAAATTGATAATATTTAATTGATATTTTATTTTTATCTATAATTATATTCAGTAGATTGTCTTAAATTTAATTTTTGGAAGGCCAAAATTACCAAAATAAACATGTGAACTAATGTATTAAATAATCAAATTATTATTATTATTATTTTATGTTAAAAATTACAATTAAAAAATATATAAATTTGTCATAAAATATATAAGCCAGGAGATAAATACTTTTTTTTTATATATAATGTTGAGATCTCACAATTTACTTATTTAAAATTATACTTCCCAATTTGTTGATTAACTAATGGACAATTTCATACATGATGTTATATTTTAATTAATACTTTGGCTATGTGAAATGTATTAAATTATCAATTTATTATAAATAATTATCTATTATTTATGTTTTAAAAAAATTCAAAATATAATGACACTATTAATAAATTGGTCATAAAATAGTTCAAAATAATTATTCATATTTTTGTGGCTTTTTATTTGTTTAATTTTGGCACACACACAAAAAAATCCCTCCATACAAAACATCTCTTTGGGTCATGACAGACCATAATAATAATAACACTGCAACATTCCGTCTTTACATCATGGAAGTATTCCGAAACACTTGTCATCCGTCAACCCATCACACACGCCTCCGTTCTTGACACTCTCTTGTCCACTAATCAGACCTTAGAACCTGCTGTCAATCAAACCCTTGCTACTACTACTCCTATTACTACTACTACTACTACTACTACTATTACTACTACTACTATTCAATGCTGTAACGTCGTAAATCTTGTGGCTTCTGCATGAATTCCAGAAATTAGTTGGACCGATGTTTCACTGCCCTCGATAGAACAAACGAGTAAAAAAAATAATAATAAAGATGAAAAAAAGATGTAAATGGACTGTTACAAGTTGTATAGTGAGTGATTGTGTCTCTTTAAGCCACTGTCTTGCTCTATGACAAAGCTTATAGCATCCATATATTTGGTAGATTTCTATTGTGTTACATTGTGATAGCATGTACATAAAAAAGATACCTCCTCTGCAATAAATATTTCTATGAAAAGTATGTTGACTGTATCCTGACCTCCACTTCTTCATCATCATCCTCCTCCCTTAAAAGCCTCACACGTCACCACCACTTTGGATTGCCATGGCCAGCATCCCGGAATGCTTTCACTGCTGCTTGTTTTGGCCAGAGACCAAGGAAAGAGGCTAAATATTATGAAAATGTTCCGAAAATAACATTTTTTCTTATGCTTTCAACGTGAAGGAGTCAGCAGTGCACAGGAAGTAAATGATGACGTCATTGAAATTGGACTGCTCTGTAATGTAAAACATACTGCGATAAAAAAATTTTTTTCATTTTTACGACCTAATTCAGTATAACTAATTAATATTAATACGTAATATTAATATAAATTAATACATTTTATATCGTCGTTTATGTCATCTTCAGAATTACGAAATGTCCGACTGTAGTAAATGCAGCATTAGCTATGTGTCAGGTTATGCTGTATCATGCTGTCATGCTAAGTACGACATTGCTAGGCTATCCTTGCCTTTTTTGGAGTAAAACCTTCTACTAGGTTCTATATGTGGTCAAAATTAGAAAGAGTATAGGTTACATCGTTAAAATCCATAAGAAATAATAATGCTTGTTTTGGCCAAAGACCAATGAAAGAGGCAAAATATTATGAAAATGTTCCGAAAATAACATTTTTCTTATGCTTTCAACGTTGAAGGAGTCAGCAGTGCACAGGAAGTAAATGATGACGTCATTGAAATTGGACCGCTCTGTAATGTAAAACATACCCGACAACTGCGATAAGATTTGTCATTTTTACGACCTAATTCAGTATAGCAAATTCATATTAATACATAATATTAATACATTTTGTATCGTCGTTTATTTAATATTCAGACTATTGCGCTTTGATGTCCGAAATGTCCGACTGTATTAAATGCAGCATTAGCTATGTGTCAGGTGATGCTGTTTCATGCTGTCATGCTAGTACGACATTGCTTGGCTAACCTTGCCTTTTTTGCAGTAAAACCTTCCACTAGGTTCTATATGTGGTCACATTTAGAAAGAGTATAGGTTACAGCCTTAAAATCCATAAGAAATAATAATGAGGCTACTTCCGAAATATGTCAGCTGAGCGGACGCTAAAGACATTAGCATTGATTCCTGTTAGCTTAACTCGGCACAACACCGGAGCCTTTTTGGGAATCCAGGAGATCGATACGTCTGCTTCTTCTTCAGGGAAGTAACCCACTATAAAATTATGAATGAATATTAGTACTTTGATATGTATTAACCATCTATTTTTCTCAACTATTTATTGTAGTGTTGTGTGCGTGTGTGTGACTTGACTGAAATGACAGCGGACATGTTTGTAGTCTTTTACTGTACAGCCAACGTCTGCTCATATTTTTAGCCTTCAGCTGTTTGAAGCTGGCGTACGGGGGCACACACACACACACACCGGTAGTGACTCATCGCTCTTTCATTTGGTGTGTGTGTGTGTGTGTGCCGTTGACTCATAAAGACGAGGGTCGCCTGGTGGGAGGGTTCGAACGCTACTGTTTTATAAGCAGGAAAAGTGTGTCAGCCAACAGACGCAAAAGTGACGAAAACATGCACGTATTTGACCTTTGACCCCGCTTACCTTGCACCAAAGTCATTAGCTGTGTTTGGTAATAATAATGTGCATTTTAACACTGGGATTGGGCAATTTTAAAAACATTTTGTTTTATAATTTATATTTATAGAATATTATATATTATATTTATATAATATATAATATTCTTATATAATTATATATTATTATAAATGTAGAATATCTATATATAAATATATATATAATTATATATAATTTACATTTTTTGTTTATTTAATATGCCCATTTGTGATGATGTGTGGGAATTTAAAGACTTGCACTAACAAAAAGGGCTGTGCGTGTGTGTGTGTGTGTGTGTGTGTAGGACAAGCAGGCACTCATCTGCACTTTGTTTCGAGTGTACACCGTGTGTAATATTTGACTCATAATCACTATTGTCACCACATACACACGCAAACATACTGTATATATACAGTACCAACATAGCACAAAGCCCAAGGCCAGAACACCAGTGAGTCACACTTGGCTGTTGAAGTGTTCCTTCAGTAAAAAAAAAAAAAAAAAAAAAGAGTTTGACGTCATCAACCTTCATCAGCCAATTATAGCAACATGCTAACTGTTTTCTTTGCCTGCAGGTAGCTGCTGGATGGAGGCGAGGTGCAGGAAAAGTCAGATAATTCAAACACTATTAAGTCACTTTATGCTTCAGTGTGTCCGAGGGCGGTCCAATACATGAGCTGTCATGTTTTGTCAGATTATTATGGGCATGCCTACAATGCAAGCTAACATTATTGTTCATACTTATGTGTTATATCTTATTGGTTAGGGTTTGAGTTCCATCCATCCATCCATTTTCTATGCCGCTTATCCTCATTAGGGTCAACGTTTTTGTCAACGCTAATGCATCATACTGTGAGTAATATTTTGACCCTCATTTTAAACAATTGTGTGATGAATATCATATTACATCACTATAGAGCCATCTCCTGTATTAGGGTCGATTGAGGCCGATATATTTACATTTATTTATTTATTTATTTTTAATTATTAGATCATATTTGCAGTACAACAAACGTAATCTGATATGAGCAAACAGCAGCTAAACATGGCACGCCCTCTCGTGGGTATATCTAGGCACTCTCACTGTATTTTGTCTTATGGCCACCAGAGGGCGACATTATTTCAATGACATTTTAGTTGCAATGTGATGCTTACGTGTTTCAACTAATACATGTAAACTAAAAAGCATTACGAGAGCGTAAGTGGAGTCATTAAAATGAACAGTATCGCTGAATAAGTATATATTTTATAACAAGGTTGTATTGATTATTCAATTGGATGTGATTAAAGCAAAAAAAGTCAGTTTAAAATGATAACGCTAGACAAAGGGCTTGATTTAATCAAGTAAACAAATCACATGACTGAAAAACACATAGCTCACCACTACAAGCGTACTAAAACATATTAGATATTTATTTATTCCTTGTATATATAATATTTTGACCATGTAATGTAGCTGAAATAACATTTAAGTCAACTACATTCTTATTTTTTAATTAAAAAAGACATCTCCAGAATATAGTACTATATTTCTATAGCGAATAAAGTGCAGTTAATGTAGTTGGCCATTAGCCGGCAGTGTTCCTGCATGTTTCTCTTTTTCTCTTGTGTCTCAATTATCCTCACATTTACATGATTATTATTTATATGAGTATCAAAATATACTCATTAAATGAACAACACAACATTTTTAACGGGTAATATTAGATTTCGTGTTAAAATTGACAGGGTCTAATGTGGGGAGTGCAACTACTGCGACGTAGCGGTCCGTGATGACGTCACACGCTCCCTTCCACAGACACTGGACTGGACGGCAAAAAACTATCCCGGAGAAAGCCAACCCCCCAGTATCAGCACCACTAGCCGGATTCAAGAGGTCCAGTCATGGGAAACTGCCAGGTCGGTGTGGGTTCTGTTGTCTAAGCTTTGACACCTTCAAGTCCCGATCCAAATACGCTAACTTAATTCTTACCTGATTAGCTAATGTCGCAGTTTTCGAGTACGTGTATTTTGATACGTTTTCTGGTTGCGTAACATGACGTAATTTACGCTACTTTTCACTTGTTGTAGTTCGCGTCACTGTTTTGTAATTTAGGTTCCACAATAACCGTGGACGGTAGTGGGGGGTGTACCGTGGGGAGGAGGCCACTCCCCTGCGGAATTCATCGCAGCTCCGTTACATGGGGGAGGGGTCGTGTTGCATTCACGGTCTTGTAATGGAAGATATAGTAAAGCTCCATTGATGCTTCAAAAGTCTTGAAAAAAAGTGATTTAATTGCCAATCCTGTTAAAGGTTTCAGCATAAAATCTGATTTTTTTCTGGGATTGAGTGATGGGCTTCCTGAGCCCTCCCATCCTCACAAGTGTCCACTTTTCCACTACACTGTTGTTTGTTTAAAACTAAAGAGGGGCCTTGAATTCTTTCCCAGGAGCTTTGTGGTCATCCACCAGCTGCCCCTTCATGCCTGTCACGGACGAGCATGCTGCATTCATGGTCATGGAATTTAATTAAAGTCACGCCCCCTATGGGTTGTATACTAAATGCTTTGAATGACAATGCAGAGCGTCTGTGTCGGTCTGTGTTGACTGTATGTAATGTAGCAACTGCACTTCAATTGTATAGGATGGGTTTGATTCCGATTAGGATGGATACAAGTGCTTTGACGAGCTGCCCACTGCACCACTGTGTAAAGGCTTAAAAACCCACATGAGCCGGAAACAATGCAACGAAATAACAATCAAAATGTTTGTTTTCGCCTGTAGCCCACCATCGTGCCCTACGAGGATTTTGACGTCCACGCCGACATCAAGGCCATCCGCAAAGCCTGCAAAGGACTGGGTGAGTTGGAGGAAGTCCGCTTCGGAATCACCACCGCAAGTACGATGAGGATAACATTTGTGTGCTTTACAGGAACCGACGAGCAGGCCATCATCGACATCCTAGCCAACCGCAGCTCTGATCAACGTCAGGAAATCAAACAGGCGTATTATGACAAATATGACGACGTGAGTATGCCACACGTATCATATATTGAGAGTCTCCATTTGCATCATTGAGGGTTTATATGTCGCTAGGAGCTGGTCGATGTCCTGAAGAGCGAGCTGTCGGGTAACTTTGAGAAGGCCATTCTGGCCATGCTGGACCCGCCCATCGTTTATGCCGTCAAGGAGCTGAGGAGGGCCATGAAGGGGGCGGGCACGGACGAGGACGTGCTGGTGGAGATCCTCTGCACCGCCACCAACGCGGTCTGTCACACACACATTTACACCTAGCCTCGAACTTGTCTTTATTCTTATTTGGGTGTTTTTCCTCAGGATGTCGCCATGTTTAAGGAATGCTACTTTCAAGGTACTAATTTACCTTTCCTTGTTCGTTGATTTAATAGCTGACTTATTTGCTGACCTTAAACACACACAAAACATTCCATCACACTTTAACCTTCCATTTCAGTTAATATACATCATTTTCCTGAGGTAATCATATCTTTAATAATGATTTGGAGTGCATGAAAAAGTGCAAAAAAAAAACATAGCTATCTTTACATAGCTCAACCAAAGAAACACACACACCTTTCACAGCAACAGCTCAGTGGCAACACTTTAAAGCGCATGCAGAGGTAGATAAAGCTGCTGGATACTTGACTAATCATAACGCATGGTTGCTACATATTAACATGTGTACTCTATTGCACAACACAGATAGAACCAATGTTGTAACAGCAGTAAGGAGCAGACTGCTACAATTGTGGAATTGAATTGAGGCTTAATTGTAGCATTTACAGTAGTAATACTACAAGGGAATTGGTATTTTGTCATATGATTACATCACTTTTTGTTTTATTTCTTCAGGGAAGAAGTAAATTTGAAACACTTATATGCTAGGACTACGTTAAAAAGCCATAGCATTTCAGTATGTGGAATCAAACTATGGAATGGATTGAGTAAGACCCTCAAACAATGCACAACGATGAGCCAATTCAAGAAACAATACAAGCAGTTGATGTTTGCTAAATACAAGGATGAAGAGTCTTGAACCAGTCATGATGTGCTATACATATCACTATATTGACGGTTACTATGGTACCCTTAATTTAATTTAATTTAATTTAATTTAATTTAATTTAATTTAATTTAATTTAATTTAATTTAATTTAATTTAATTTAATTTAATTTAATTTAATTTAATTTCTATATTAGGAAAGCAGGAAGTGAACAAATGTAACAGTTACTGATTGTAAAAGTACCAGATGGAGGGGTAGGATTTAATAAGCTTTGCTTCTTCCTACTCCTTTTGGACATGTGGAACTGTGAACTGATTATGTGATGCATTCAATTGTAATCTGATGTATGTTCAAATGAAATAAAACCATTACCATTTTCAGTGCACGAGCGTGACCTGGAAGCAGACATCGAGGGCGACACTAGCGGCGACGTCCGAAACTTGCTCATGGCTCTTCTGCAGGTGCGCTACGCATCCTTTACTCCAGCTATTAGACTTATGTTTTTGTTAGCGCTCATGCTAATGCATTTAGTGTTTGTTGACGGTATCACAGGGCAACAGGGATGAAAGCTACGAGGTGGACGAGGCTCTTGCGGAGGAGGACGCCACCTGTCTCTTTGAGGTACTTTGTGTCTTCTTAATGTAGTTGTTGGCCTCACTGTAAGTTATATGTATGCTAATTCAGGCTGGCGAGGGCCGATTCGGAACCGACGAGTCCACCTTCAGCTTCATCCTGGCCTCCAGGAACTACCTGCAGCTCCAGGCCACCTTCAAGGTGTACGAGCAGGTGAGTTCTAATGTTAAAGATCAGTGTCCACTTCCTGACTTCTTTTAAATCCCCGCAGTTGTCTGGCACCGAAATTCTGGACGCCATCGAGAGCGAGACTTCAGGCACCTTAAAGAGATGCTACGTCGCTCTCGGTGGGTTTAATGAACAGGTGGCTTGTGTTGAGAAATGATATCACCTCACCGAACATCCTTCTTTTCGACGCTGATAGTGAGAGTCGCCAAGAACCCGCAGCTGTACTTTGCCAGACGTCTTCACGATGCCATGAAGGGGGCGGGGACTGATGAGGACACGCTCATTCGCATTATTGTGGTCCGCTCTGAGGTAATACTGCCTCTATCAAAGTAAAAAGTATTGTATATTGTGTAAATCATTATATAATAATCACCATAATAATATGAAGTAATTATATATAAATGTACAAATATATTTTTATTTAATGTTTGGAATGATTGAAAATATTTTTGAAATTATTTAATATTATAGTGAAAATATTAAAAGTATTTGTATATATTTTTATACATTTTCATAAAAGATTATTATAATATGTCATAGTTAAATGGTAAAAATTAACTTGTGAAATATTCTAATATTAATTACGATAATGTGCATAATAATAATAATAATAAAAAATAAAAACTTGTATTTAATTAATTTAAAATAATGATTGTATGATTATTATTATTAAGTCATAATATTCTAATTTTATTAAAATATTTATAATAATACCCACATTGGAAGCTATTTCTATTCTATAACAAATCATAAAGATTATAATAATAATAATAATAATAATACAATCATTGGAATATTATTTTAAATTAATTAAATACAAGTTTTTATTTTTTATGTCATAATATTATAATTTTATTATAATATTTATAATCATACCCACATTGGAAGCAATTTTTATTCTATAACAAATCATAAAGATTGCAATAATAATAATAATCATATCAATAATACAATCATTGGAATATTATTTTAAATTAATTAAATAAAAGTTTTTATTTTTTTATGTCATAATATTCTAATTTTATTATAATATTTATAATAATACCCACATTGGAAGCTATTTTTATTCTATAACAAATCATAAATATTGCAATGGTAAAAATAATAAGAATCATAACAGTAGTAGTAATAATATAGCAAAAATAATTATAATAATAATTGATTATTACGATGAAATTCCTTCAAATTTTAGCCAGTTTGCCTTTCTAATGTCTACAGGTAAGTTGATACTACTATGTGTTGCGTTTATGTCAGCTATTTCCAATTAAAGAAGCCTATAGTGAAACATTCAGTACTGTATTGCCTTTATCAACAGTATGACCTGGAGACCATCAAAGACCTCTACCTGGAGAAGTACGACGTGTCCCTGAAAGACGCGCTGAAGGGCGAGTGCAGCGGCGACTTCAAGCGCCTCCTGTTGGCCATCTGCCACTGAGGACGCTTCACCGCCGCCGCACACCATGTGATGTTAGGTTACTGTGTTGTGTTCTTTTTTTTTTTAACCTCTGACCCCGACACTGAAAATCTGTAGCTACTAACCAACTGATCCCACGTCAGTTTTTTAACCATTTTAGGGAGCCGGGTGGTGACTTTAAGGACTGTGATTTTACTGTAAGGGAGTTTAAAGGCATGGACGTATGAGAGAGTTGGATGCAGCACAATAACAATCGCAGACAACTCCCGACGATGGCCAGTGTGACAAAGGTCAAAGGTCAGTTCTTTCACTGTGTTGACTTCTGTCCGTCATCTGGAGGCCAGTGTCTTGCCTCCATTTTACATCCATGACCTTTTTTTTGTGTACTACTGCAACATACACTGATCTACCGATGTGTTTGTATTATTCGACTACTTGTGTCTCCGCTGTTGTTGATTATAAACAGTAATCACTCCTTGTGGCTTGAAGGAGCTCAAATGTTGCTGGACATCCCAGTTTATCCAGTTTTTATCCATTTTAACCGGTTTATTAAGCCTAAAAGACCTGAAGGTACACAACAAACTGCCACTTAAGCAGCAAAATAACCTGATACTATAATATAATATAATATGATATAATCAAATGCTGCTTTTTTAAAAAAATAATACTTGAATCAAAACTGGACAAACTGGAGATTTACTCAACATTGGGCCAGTGACATGGTTCGCGTACGCAAAGTAAATTGAACATAATTTCTGTGTATTGATTTACAGAATGTTTTTTTTTTCCTGTCCAATAATACACGTAGAAACACTTGACAAACACAACTACACCTCACTTTATATTATATTTTTATATCCTATGACTAACAGCTAGAGTATTAAATTAATGTTATTAATAGTATATGAATAATATAGGCCAGCTCATTGTGTAACATTTGAACATGTATGTGTCCGTGGCAGCTGCGGTGTGTTCAAATACAACTAATGCAATCGTGTGATGATCGTATCAGCACTAATATTAGCTTAAGAGTTAAAATATTGTATGCCTTGGTATAGCTAAGCAAATGTAGCATTAAATAAAGTTATGTCACGCATATTTCCCCCTTTTTTTCCCTTGTGATTACCTTCAAAGCTCCGTTTACATATTGGAAAGTACGATTTTCCTTATTTAACCTGAAGGCAACATCCCATTCGATTATCACGCTCGCTCTCTTGCTCCGAGGCCCCGCCTACTCCGCCATGCCTATGTGAGTCTCATTTTCTTGTTGTGTATATTAGTGGAAAAAACCGTGACATTCCACCCTGATTGACACGCTCAAACATCGTGACCAGCTTTTCATCTCTTCAAGGTAGGTCGAGATGCGTGTTTTTCGTCGTTTCGAGGCTTCTTTTGTGTCGTCTTTGCCGGCAATTAACGGCACCAGTGGTCATTAGCATCCATTTTGGTGCATGAAAGCTAACGTTAATTACAGACACCGCAGTAAGGTGGTGGACGCTTTGTTTACCAGCAAGCGCTGCTTAATACATATTCGTGGAACTGTAAAATACATTATTTCGACCGTAAACGATGGTCTGTCGCTGGATTATTATTAATAGATTAAATCCATCATGGTCTCCATGGTAACATGAAGGTGGGGGAAGACAGCCCCACTTCCTGTTTCAGAATCACATATTTATGTTCAACGTAGACCCTTTAATGCACCACTAGGGTATGTTTACATTAAGTACGAACAGTGTGTGAAGTAATGACTTGTATTAACATGAATAATTTAACAAATTAAAGGTAGAATTAGTCGTTTAATAGAGGATAAGCGGTAGAAAATGAACGAATGAATAGTCAATTGTGTCTTGCAATACTGCTTTAGTCCTCTAGAGAGAGCCAGTACCTTCCTAATGCATATAAGAGTAATTGTTGGTGTTGAATGTTTTTTGTAATATTTAGAATTGTATTAATTTGACTGTGAATTTAGCCATGATGTGTACACTAGTAACTTTATTTTTGCTAACATTATTTTTATGAATTCAGGAGATGTCGTCCTTGTGGCAGCAGGAAGTGTCAGGTTATTCGCCCTGCGTGGAGATCGATTCAAGTTGTGCGAGAAGGAGCAATGACAGACTCGGCTCGCCATCCTGGCTGAAGCAGGAGCACGATGACGTCCGTATCATCAAATGGGAGAGCTTCCAAGCTGCGACCTCAGCAGATGTGGTTCAAGACAATACGCCCAGCAGCGCCATGTCAAGTGAATGCTTATGTTCCTTACATTGTACACTGCTATGGTCCGGTATGTTCTAATCATCTTCTTATCCAACCAGCTTCTTCTCACCTTGAGAGCTTGCCTCCGAAGGTCCTGCTGACTATGACCAGGTTGCAGTGCATGCTGGAGAGTAAACAAGAACGTATCGCCGCCTTGGAGCGCCAGGTGGAAGATCTGATGCAGGACCGCAAGTTCCTACGGAGTCAAATTGAGAACCTGACTAGAAGTCGCTCCTTTGCATCACCTGGTCCCGCCACAGAAGGTCAGTTGAGTTCAGGTGTCACATTCACCCTTGGTAGCTGTTCTAATTCTAGTCATTCTCTACACAGTGTCAAAGGCCAACAAAGGAGCTCACCCAGAGGCTAAATCTCGAAAAAGAGACAGAGCGTCCTCAAATTCTTCTGCCAGCGGCGATAGCGGGTCCGAAGCATCGGACTCATCCGTCATGTCTGCAGCTTCCAGTGAGCTCAGAAGAAAGAAGCACCATAAGGAGAAGAAGAGGTCCAAGAAAGGCAAAGACTACTGTAGAAAGAGAGGTAAGAAGACCTCCGTCGAGGATGAAATGTAGCATTGTAGCACATGTAGCATTCTAAAAATTAAAAAAATACATTTTTTAAATAAAATAATTTAAAAAAATAAATAATTTTAAAAATAATTTTTAAAATATTTTTTAAAATATTTTTTAAAATATTTTTTAAAATATTTTTTAAAATATTTTTTAAAATAATTTTTAAAATGTTTTTTAAAATAATTATTTTTATAATTTTTTTATAATTTTTTTTAAAATAATTGTTTAAATATTTTTTTAAATAATAAAAAAAAATGTAAAAATAATTTTAAAAAATGCACATGTAGCATTATTCCATTGGTACCATTACAAATGAACTAACATACCACCATTAATGACATTTCCTGCGGTGTTCCCCCCCTCCAGCCACCGGGGTGCAGTACGTCATCCACCGCTACAAGCAGGTGCTCTCCGCTTTCATCAAAAAGAAGAGCATGAGCGAAGCCTTTCGCCACCTCTGCATCGACCGCAACACCATCGCCAACACGGCCTCCATCGCCGAGCTCCACCTGGCCGGCAAGGACGTGGCGCCGCTGGTGGGCACGTTTCGCCCCGGCGAGGAAACATTGGTGAGCTACGCTCAAAGGTGCACGCTGGCCATCGACAGCGACGCCGAACTCTCGCGCAGGATCGACCACATGAAGGCCAACGGTCAGCTGCTGCCCATCTCGGGGAAAAGGTCCAGGTTGTTGCATTCTCACCTCCCACCACTCGGGGGAGTCACAGAAAGCATTTTGATAGGGTGATACTATTTAGTCATCATAATTGCATTATATACCTCGAAGTACTGCTATTTAATACCCGCGCATTTCACTTTGTTTTCCAATATTGAAGCCCGGTGTAGTACGTGACATGGCCAGCAGATGGCGGTGCATACACAATAACACAATGCTACTCTTTGGCCCTCTGGCCAAGATGGTGGATTTCATGTTGTTTCTTTGTCTGTATTCGTAGATGTTTTTTTCTTTACAAACTATATAAATGAAACTTATTAATAAAACACATTAATGTGAGGTTTTCTATCTGGTGGAGGGTGCTTGGGTGACATTCTTTATTAATAACTTCCCTGCTGTTTGTTGTTTTTTTTGTTTTTATTTTTACACAGATTCAACTTAACCCCCCCCCCCCCCTCCCACACACACACACACACAGCTATTTGAACAAGCCCACGCACCCCAATAACCACCCCCACCCCCATTTGACGTGAACCCATTCCGTCATGTCTCATCTCATTCTCCATCTCAGCAGCATCAGTCGTGATGGTGGGCGGCGAGGATGCCTGGCCAGAGGGGACAGGTGCATGCTGGTCCTAAGAAGAGCGTGTCGTCGGGGGGGCTGAAATGCATGAGAAGACGCAACTGTGCTTTTTTTTTTTTTCTTCTTCTTTTTAGGTGATACACTTCACCTTGTACCGAGGCGACAGGAAGCTGGACTCTTTTCACTCATAACTGATCTGAGGCCAGCTGCCATTTTGTGACTGCAGGTGTTGGACACACAGTCCAGACTCCTACTTGGCAAAAAGAGCATCTGGACCCCCTCCACAGACACATTGGAGTCCAATCAGGCCTCTGGGTGGTGCAAGCATAGGGTTAGTCGTTATCTTGTTACATAAAAGATTAGTAGGCTTGTCATGGTGCAACACAGCTCCGACTTGAACTGTTGGTTTTTCTTAATACTTTGAAAAATCCCATAAAAATCCCATACAGTATTTAGATTATATATGCATGAAATACCTCATGCAACAGTTACTTAGTAGCACATTGGCTCATTCCTCCATTTTATTAGTTCAAGCAGTTATTCTTTATAAAACACTACACAGCGCCTCTTCACCTTAGCATTGACCTTGTCTGCAGAGAGCTTAAAAATAACCCCCTCCCCGCCCCAAAAGTGGGTCACCTCTGTACAAAAGCATCAAGTGGTGCATTGTGGGTATTTTTTTTTAAACCCCCCTCTGGTAGAATTGAGGTGGCGTGTGCGCTATTCTCACTGCTTTCTCATTTCAGTTGGACAGCAAGGAGCCTTTGCTATATATCGTTATGAACCGCCCTTGGAGCACGCATCCGCTACCCGTCTAGGCGTGGAGGTGTTGTCGTCAGCGGAGGAATAAATCAAAGCGGGGAAATAATCCTCATTAAACAGACTTATCTTGGTAATTATAACACAGGAGAGAGTGGCGATGCTAATCTGAGAGCAGCAAGTCCGGAGGTGGCGCTTACGCTCCATCTGGCTGACACTGATAACAACTTATCATAGGATAGTGGGGGGGTTAGCTGCTGGGTAACCACGGTGAAAAGGAAAATGGCGTGTGGGGCCGTAATGTATTCCACGGGAAACCAGCAAACATGATAAAAAAAAAATTGAAGCCTCCTTTGGTAAAATTGTGGTGATAAAGCCACAGTGGAGGTGTGTGGGGAGGCCTGGAGAAACAAGATGGCGGCTTGACTGATGAGGCTGTAAATATGGGTGAGTGCATCTGTATTATAGCGTGAGGCAAAACATGCACCTCAGGATTAAACCAGACTTGTTTTTAGCCCCCAGCCTGGTGGTAAAAAAGAGGAATGGGGGGGTCACATTGTGTATTGTTTTTGACACAAGCTTCCAAAATAAAACATCCCTTACATTAGACTCGCCCCTCCCTTGTGCACCATTTTGGGACACAAAGGAGGTGAGTGAGTGAGTGTGGAACATGTCTGACGTATAGACCAAGCATGAATGCTACTGGTTCCTTATGTAGTGACGCCAGTACACAGTCATTCCAATATTTTATATATATATATATATATATATATATATATATATATATATATATATATATATATATATATATATATATATATATATATATATATATATATATATATATATATATATATATATATATATATATATATATATATATATATATATAATATATAAATGTTTATATAAAAAAGTTCTAAAAATATAGGTATGTGACTAGCACATTTATTTATTTATTCATTATGTAGCCTAGCTTACAATCTTCATGTGATTATAAACACTCTCCCTTTACAAAAATAAGCATTATTCATTTAACAATATGTGTAATATTCAAGATAGTATTCTAATATTTTGAGTAACTATAATGATATATATATATAAATATAACTTATAAACATTAATTCATACATCCAGCTTGATTAGCATACTGTATTAACGACTGTTGCTGATTCATTGTCATCCATTTCCTGTTTTGTTGCGTCATCCTTGCCTCACGTGTTACTCTACTTCCGGGGTTTTGACTTTCCCTCCTTTTTTTGGTGTCAACAATACACCTGAACCCTGTTTTTTTATTTTATATTATGTAGACTAGCTTACAATCTTCATGTGATTATAAACATTCTCCCTTTACAAAAATAATTATTCATTTAACAATATGTGTAATATTCAAGATGGTATTATAATATTTTGAGTAACTATAATGGTATATACCTCATAAACATTAATTCATACATCTAGCTTGATTAGCATACTGTATTAATTAACGACTGTTGCTGATTCATTGTCATCCATTTCCTGTTTTGTTGCGTCATCCTCGCCTCACGTGTTATTCTACTTCCGGGGTTTTGACTTTCCCTCCTTTTTTTGGTGTCAACGATACACCTGAACCCTGTAAGTCATTATTAATGGAGTTCGTTTATCACCGTGTTTGTTGGAGTTAATAAAACAAACCTTATTTTCGCATTCATTTGCTGAACTACACAGCCATGAATTTGTAAGTATTCACTTTAATTGTCCTGTCTGCTTTTAAACCACTTTAAACAGTTTGGCTTTGTAACATTGTGTTGTGATCTTTTGAGTGTTTAACACCCTTTGTGTAACACGATAAGCCTGATTGTCCTTCCTCCATATCCAACAAGAGGGATTGTGTCAGATTAGAAGGAAACTAGAAGGATTTCTCTGCCTGTGACCCATATTATGCTAAATGTTAATTAATTGCAAAGGGGAAATGTTTTTATAATTAATTTTATAAATGGTTGGCGAACTTTCCACCATTGAGACGAATGATACGGTGGTGGGTTCAAGGTGTTATACCCTGTCAGGAATATTCGGCGTCGACTGTAGTTAGTTTGTGTTTTGTTTATTAGAGTGGACTCAGTTTTGAGTAATTGGTGATTCCGGGTGCCGTACTTCCGCTTCCTCCTCGTATTTTCCTCATTTTGTGTTATTCTGACGCGAACAAGTCAACAGCAGTCCCATGTCCAACAGCAAATAACGTCTCTAGTCCATTCATTATTACAACGACACTTCCTCATTGTCACGAGACAGACAGCGAGATGCATTCATGGACATTTCGACAATCACAACGTCTTTATTGTGTGTGTATGTGTGGTTCTAAATAAATTATAATAATATTCTTATCACTTACTTTGGAACTGAAAAGCCCATTTTAAAATAAATTTTAATAGTTTTTTTCTGTGTAAGGTACGCCTTGAGTGCCTCAGAAGGTCCAGCTAACAGGTATACAGTGATTAAATAACAATGAAAAGATATTTATTGCACTTTCTAGAGCAGGGATGTCCAAAGTACGGCTTGGGGGCCACTTGTTTTTCACATTGGAGAAATAAAATCGAACCAAAGACAAACAAACAATGTGAAAAATAGAGCAAAACGTCACAATAACAAAGCAAGCAAAAAGCGCAAAGTGTTAAAGTGCCCCCCGCACACTCCTATTCTGTTCCACATGTATAGTCAAGCTGTTAAAGGATGTCTTGAGCATGCAATGGTAGCCAAAAATGCATTCTCAAGCCCACAAAGCTCACCAAAATGGCATTTCATGGATGTATTTATCTCCAATATTACCCTAATGATCCTTTCATTGGCGGCACCATCCCATCGTCATTCAAGAGGCTGGTGATGGGCTTCATCCCACAGCTGGGAGTGGAGTCACGGCCCGCTGCCTCCACACAATAGCGAGGCCAGACGTGGACTCCATTCGTTCACGCCGCATGACCTCGACCACAATGGGCCCCCCTGCCATCAGTGGCCTTGCAGCTACATGGCAAAAATCAGCACGGCGGAGTGTAGGGTCGACATTGCGGGTGTCCTGTTTTTAATGTGATGCTGGATAATATTGATTTAGCATTCACACAAAAGAGCAAGCTGCAAATCGATTCTTTTATCAATCAGTCAATCAAGCCTCCTCATGAATGGTTGCAGTGACTTAAGGAGACCTTGTCCTGCTGAGCCACTCACAGAAATACCTTTTCTTTGCATAGAAAATAATAGTGTTGATAAATGTAGTGGCAGTCATAGACGATGAGCAGTATGTAGGTTACCTGTCAGGGAAATTAAGCCTGTTAGCGGATTATCTGAGGCGTCACACGTTTTAGCCCAGAGGTGTCTCATCTGATATTTCATACCTTCCACTGGCGCTTTTTCTGCTTTTGTGTAATTTCTCGCATTAATATAGAACAGCAGGAGAGAGGGGGGCTTGAAATATATAAAAAATATATACCTACACTACACAGCGATGTAAATATGATAAGATATGCCTTTATTCGTTCCTCAGTGGGTTTACATCAACAGAGCATCCTTTGTATGCGTATATTTATTTTAACTGAGACAAAAAAAAGAATGTAGAAAAAACAAAAATCATTCATTTTCACCAGGGGGTGCTGGAGCCTATCCCAGCTATCTTTGGGCAAGAGGCGGGGTACACCCTGGACTGGTCGCCAGCCAATCACAAGGCACATATACATAGACAAACAACCATTCACACTCACATTCATACCTATGGACAATTTGGAGTCGACAATTAACCTAGCATGTTTTTGGAATGTGGGAGAAAACATTCCTTAACATTCATTAAACTTTCAGACCGTTTTAGTGTAGTAAATACATCTGCATGTGATACTTTTGATGATGTGTATCTTTATTTTGAGGAGCCCAGAGAGGGGCTAACGTCATTGCAGCACCCCAATGAATGCGTTGCTCAGATGCAATACAGTATGGGAAAACTTAAGGAGTTGTTGTTTTTTTGTTTTATATTCATATTGGTACATGTTTGTATATTTGAGTGTGAAGTTGCTGTATGATGACTTATATTGTTATATTATATGCAATATTTTTATACACTATACTGTTATACACAATCACAGGGAACATATAGACAAACAACCATTCACACTCGCATTCATACCTATGGACAATTTGGAGTCGCTAATTAACCTAGCATGTTTTTGGAATGTGGGAGGAAAACGGAGTACCCGGAGAAAACCCACGCATTCACGGGGAGAACATGCAAACTCCACACAGGGATGGCCGAGGGTGGAATTGAACCCTTGTCTCCTAGCTGTGAGGTCTGCGTGCTAACCACTCGATTACAATTTTTTTGATTTGTAATGAAAAGCAGATATGGTTAAAATATTCCGCACAGTCACCAATGGTGTAGGTTACCAAAGGTCAGCTGATGGTGGTGCTCCACTACTCAGATGGCTCTAAAGGGATGCCAGGGAGCAGATGTTGAGATATTTCAGTGTGGACTGGCTGAGTGATGGACGCTATTTCCATCAGGAGTGTTCAATTAGCATAATGAGGCGGGAAAGAGTGTCAACTTTCACACAACAGGATCTAAAAATACCAGGAAAGGTCCTATTATGATGGAAGGTGCTATGTTATTATTGCTCATGTTGTTATTATTATTATTATTGTGTACAGGGACGGGGGTGCGACTGTTGGACTGCTTGGACCCCTGCCCACCCCAATCACACGGCTGTTAGGACCATCAGAGTGCGGCTCCTGGGAGTCATCTGTGAGGCGATGGAGCAGGAAATGAGCTTGCCTGGCGGAGGTCGTGCTTGACGAGGCCTCGCCGGCGGCCATTCACTGTGGAGGGGGGAGGAGCCGTGCAGTCTCACTCTCTGTGTTTTACTTTTTTTAAGATGTAGTACTATGAGAAACCAAACAGAATGAAGTAGTATTTTTCAAAATATCATAATGTTGAAATAGTTAATGAGGAAACACATCAGAAATGGAAATAAGTGTAATTTTCTAAGAATAAAGTGAAAATATTAAGATAAAAAGTTGTAATAAACTCATCATGGGCAAAGATAATGTAATTGTAGTACTACAGTGTATAGTACATTTAGTAGCACCTACATCAGATACATACAGTAGTTTTGTGCTTGGAAGGATTATCTAAAAGTGTGTGACCTCTGCTTCTGTAACAGGAGACGGCTGCGTGAGGTCACGGCCTGCTGCTCCTCCTGACTTCCTTCCCCCTCACCACCACCAACGCCGCCGCCTCTTCTCACCTGTCTAAAAGTTCGGATGCCATCGGACTTCCTTTTTAAAAAATGAAAGCAGTGACTCAAACTGCTGTGCTGTGCCCTGTGGTGCTCCTCTGTCTTCCTGCGCAAGGTGCAACGCCGGAGGGTGGGTCATCCGGTGTGCTCATCTTGACCATGTAAATGCATGTCTTAAGTGTAAGTTTGATTCCTTGTCGATTTGAATGATGCAAATGCGACGCCTTGTGTGCAAAGCCGCTGCTTCAGCCTTTCTTTGCAGCTTCTTTCACCAGTCGTCAAAGGTAAGCGTATTCGTTTTCTGTTGCTTACACGCTCCTCCAAAACCAGAATTATATTTAAAAAAATCTGTAGCTATGCGATTATTTCTGCAGTTGAATTGAATATATTGCTCATACTAACACAATTAAAATCTGACTTAAAATATTCAGATATGAAAGAAACCACTTAATTTACATAAGTTAATCCTACCCTGTCATTATTGATCTTTCTTTCAGGAAAATACACAAAAAATGGGCATGTGTAATATGGTGATTAATCATAAACAGTTGATTAATCTGAATTAATCAGATTAAAAGCTCATTGTCAGTGCTACTTTTAATGTTTTATCTTCTTTTTAATGCAAAAATGTATCAGTTAATCCTACCCTGTCATTGTTGATCTTTCTTTCAAGAAAATACATTAAAAAATGGCCATGTGTGATATAGTGATTAATCATGATTAATTATAAACCTGTGATTAATCTTAATTAAATTAAAATACTCCTTGTCAGTGCTACTTTTAACATATTTCATGAATAGTGAATTAAGTTGTGTTTTCGAATATACAGAAAACAAACCTGCAATCCGAAAAAAACTTTTTTCTTGAGTTTTATTTCACACTTCAACTACTGCGACTACTTCTATGTTTTAGCTCCTTGTATCAAAGTTAATCCTACCATGTCATTATTGATCTTTCTTTCAAGAAAATACATAAAAAATGGGCATGTGATATGCTGATTACTCACGATTAATTATAAACCTGTGATTAATCTGAATTAATCTTTTATTTATTTTTGCTCATTTTCCGTGCTACATTTAATATTTCTTGAATCGTGAATTAAGTTGTGTTTTCGAATATGCAGAAAAAAGAAAAAAAAAACGCTGTCCGAAAACTTGTATCGCAGAGGACGTTATTCAACTTTCTTGAGTTTTATTTCACACTTCAACTATTTCCACAAGTTTGTCAGGTTGTCAGGTCATCCCTCAATTGTTGGTATGCGGCCTGCGGTGGAAAAAAGTTGAGTTCATCAGAGAAATCCTTTGGATGTAATTTAGTATTAGACACTTTATATAAAGTACATCCTGTCGCTGCTAAGTGGATTCCCCCCTGGTGATACGTGCTGCTCATTATTTGTGCACTTGTTCTGTACGTAGGCCGGGTGCACGCCACATAGCAACTACTAACCGAAAGTGACGGCCAGACTAGGTGAGATAACAATACACACACACACAAATCCTTTGGAATAGTGGAGGTGTCCTTCGGTTTCATGTGTCTCACAGCAGCTGTCGCATGCACACGACAATGATACATAATTGAACATGCGCCTGCACCAAAAGGTGTCTAATTGCTGGCCGATCAGATTCTCTGCTAAGTAAAAATTATGTCATTCTCACTGTGTCTTGCTCCGCCTCCTAAATTCCAGCAGAATGCCAAATTTGCGGGCCTCACTCGAAAGTCAACACGCTCATCAAATAGTTTATTTAGTATAAAACGTTGCCTAAAACCTGTGCTACAGTGAGCCTCCCTAACCAGCTTTCCCATGGGAATGAATGGTCGTCTATATGAGGAAAGGCTCATGCTGCAACAGTGGCTAATTCCCGCTAATCCCAGCCGCGGCTCCAGAAAGCAGCCCCAGTGCTGCTTTTTTTTTTTTTTTTTTTCTTTTCCCAATAGTGGCCTTGGGAGTCAGTTTAACTCACACTCCCGGACGGGCCGTCAAATCAGGAATGGACTCGCTGTTTGTCGGAAAGGTCCTATGTAGAGAACAATGTAAGTGCTACTCTTCATTTTATGGCTTTGTAGCTGAGTTGAGGACTTACATGCAGCTTTAGGTGTCCTTGATTTGAATTGTCTCACTTATGTCTGTGATAAAGTGACAACAGCCAGCAAATGAACAGTAATCAATGAGCCTGAATGCATCATGGAGATCCTATTCCATCTCATAAGCATTGGCTGCTCGCTTTAATGACGTTGACCTCATCAGTATCCTAGAGTAGAGTATAGAATTTGATGTTTGCACTCTTGTGCTTTTTAGAATGATAACATAAAAACATGGAATCGTGTCACCCCCAAAACCTCCTACGCCAACCCCCAACTGTGCCGCTGCTTGGGGATTATCCCGCTATTCACGGCCGATGTGCTTCCAGGTTAATTCCCAAACACACCAGCATGAGAACATGCAAGGACAACTTTACTATTCATTTGTTCTGCTCCATATCTTGTTAGCTTGTGTCAATGTGGTTGGTTAATAACACTCACATGCAGTCAGGGGTGGCATGAAAAATAATAGTTCAAATACTGGGCAGGAATGTCTGTTAGCTTAAATGAGTGGAGCTAAGCCTGCAGTCTGAATGCATTCCCCTCAGTTGAATGGGGATTTCTGTTTGTCAACTCATTGCCAATGTAATGCTTGCAAAAACATTTATTATACAACATGACCTTCTGCAGACCGTGCAATGCCTTTTCGTGTGCCATCATTATTGTTGCCAGTCGGACTATAAAATACAGAAAAATGTTAAATGCTGTAGAAGGGCTGTGCTGAGTGTTTAGGGGACCTGATCAATTCCACTTTCAGCCATCTCTGTGTGGAGTTTGCATGTTGGGTTGGCATGGGTTTCCTCCCACATTCCAAAAACATGCTAGGTTAATTAGCGACTCCAAATTGTCCATAGGTATGAATGTGAGTGTGAATGGTTGTTTGTCTATATGTGCCCTGTGATTGGCTGGCGACCAGTCCAGGGTGTACCCCGCCTCTCGCCCGAAGACAGCTGGGATAGGCTCCAGCACCCCCCGCGACCCTCGTGAGGAAAAAGCGGTAGAAAATGAATGAATGAATATAGCAGTCACTAAAGTCATCATACAGCAACTTCACACTCAAATATACAAACATGTACCAATATGAATATTTAAAAAAACAACTTAAAAGTTTTCCCATACTGTATTGCATCTGAGCAACACATTCATTGGGGTGCTGCAATGACGTTAGCCCCTCTCTGGGCTCCTCAAATAAAGACACACATCATCAAAAGTATAAGATGCAGATGTATTTACTATACTAAAACGGTCTGAAAGTTTCATGAATGTTAAGGAATGTTTCCTCCCACATTCCAAAAACATGCTAGGTTAATTGGCGACTCCAAATTGTCCATAGGTATGAATGTGAGTGTGAATGGTTGTTTGTCTATATGTGCCCTGTGATTGGCTGGCGACCAGTCCAGAGTGTACCCCGCCTCTCGCATGAAGACAGCTGGGATAGGCTCCAGCACCCCTGCAACCCTCATGAGGAAAAGCGGTGGATAATGAATGAATGAATATGAGTGGTTAGCATGTTGGCAACATAGTCACAAGATTGGGAAGACCTGGGTTTGATTCTCAGAGAGAAGGATAGCACTTCTCCTCACTTGGGTCATAGTTAGTGGCCTAGTATGCATGTACTTCATATACAGATGAAATATAAGTCCACAAATATTTTTACATGTCTATATGAAATTGAATTTTAAATCAATTTTTGCCTCACCAGCCATGAACAGCACAACACGTCACTGATTAAGAATACTTTTACATTTTTCCGCAGGAGAACGCTCCTCAAAATGTTTCCACAGTCTGGGAAATCAATAGTCTTTGACAACTTTCCCGATCCCACCGACACCTGGGAGATCATCGAGACGATCGGGAAGGGGACCTACGGAAAAGTCTACAAGGTGCTCAACAAAGTGGACGGAAGTAAAGCAGCAGTGAAGATACTGGATCCTATTCACGTGAGTGTGACGTGGCAAATATTGGACCCAAAAAAAAAAAAAAGTCCTTTTCAACTTTATTGTTCTTTTGCAGGATATTGACGAAGAGATCGAGGCAGAGTACAACATCCTTAAGGCTCTCTCGGACCACTCCAATGTGGTCAAGTTCTACGGGATGTATTACAAGAAGGATGTCAAATGCGGCGATCAGTTGTGGCTCGTGCTGGAGGTAAGAATCTCTCGTTTTAGATTTTAGAGCATCGGTCTCAAACTCGCAGCCCGCGGGCCAAATGCAGCCCGCAAGACGCTAGTTTGAGGCCCCCCGCCTTGATACCAAAGTTTAATGTTGAAATGACAGCTTAAAGCTGTGTGTACACCGGACACAATTAACATGATTTTGCCCCGCCCATACTGTTACCCTGCCCTGTTTTGCTTTGGATTAGCAATGAAGCTAAAGGCTTCTGACGCTAGGGTACAAATAAATGCAGGAAATGATTTGGAATAAAACGGAAAATACACGTCAAGAAAAAGCATCTCATCAAACATGTTAAAGTTATGATGCTGCTACCAGATGGAACTGAGTACGATGCTAACTTGCTAATTGGGTCAAATTATGAAGTTTCATTAATGTTCATGTTAAAGGTTAAATAACTGTTAATACTGTACATTTGAATCTGAAAAAAATAATTTCTCTACCAACTGTATGTGGCTTCTTATGTTTTTATTATTATTTTACTTATTTATTACTGATTTATTTATTTATTGTCTTTATTCTTAATTTTTGTATTTTTTTTATCTTATTTTGTGTATAGAAAAATAAAAATTAAGATATTTGAGAACAGTGGAACAGTTTTATCAGATATTTTGGTGTGGAAAACCGGAACCAAGGTACTGAAAAAGTGTAGGGTATAGCAGAAGCAAAAGCATTGAAGATAGTTTTTTTTCCCCCCAGTTTTTAATAAATGCGTTTTGGGCTTTTTTTTTTTTTTTTGAAAACCTAATGCGGCCCGGCTTCACCCAGAACCTATCTCCGGTGGCCCCCAGGTAAATTGAGTTTGAGACCCCTGTTTTAGAGCATGCTAGTTCACGGTGACCTTTATCAAGATCTGCGCCAAAATCAATTTAAACATCTAAAAGTTTATATTGTGCATATTAATTACATTTACGACCATAGCAATTCCATTATGTCTTAGTTGCTCATGTTACTGAATGAGAAGGTGTCCCCGGTATAGTCAAAAGCCCAGTTACCCATGTGACCCATAGCCTCGGGGTCACACAGCCTGCGCCCTCGGTTGACATTTCCTTGATGGCGTGCAGACAAAGCGTGCACGCGTGCAAGATTAAAGGTCCGATTGTTCTTTGCTCCGCGTCTGGCCAACAGTGGTTAAATCTGGCTGCAGATTATGTAACTGTAAACCAGGCATGGTGTGTGTGTGTGTGTGTGTGTGTGTGCAAAGTTTACCTGCAGGCCACCTGGGGGATTTGTTTTCAAGCCAGTTGGCATCATGGGCGTGTTTGGGAAGGGGAAAGGCGGGCAGCTCGTGTGTCACCGGGCTCCCTGCTGAGAGGAGCAGAGTGAGGATTTCTGCGTCCAAGACCTGTCGCGGCCAATTAGATGATACACCTCCCAGATTAGAAGCCCCCGCATGGCCCGCTTTCTGCTCCAGAACACGTAAACTTCAACACAATATGTCAACCGGCCCACCTCATGTTTGCCGTTTATGTAAAAGTTCAAGGTGGGGAGGGGGTGAGAAGAGACTTACCTCCTGCCCCCCCCACGCACACACACGTCTTCATCTCTCATATTTCATCTCCTGCTGTGGCGCCGGTGAAATGTCAAACCTGTAATGGAGGTCAACCTCAGAGCAGAGACGTGTTTGTTGGGCTGGATGTTGCTTTTATTTGCCTTCTTTGTGGTTTGTGTGTGTGTGTGTGTGTGTGTGTGTTGACGCTGTGATAAATAAACCTGCAGACATCTGGTGAGAATGATTGATGGAGGACGTCTGCAAACATGAAGTTACATTTGCGTTCGCATCGCTTGAATTTCAATTAAAGTAGCATATTTAGTGTAGCATATTCAGGCAGGGGTGCCCAAACTTTTTCTAGCAAGGGCTGCATCGAGAAAAATTAATTAATTCATTTTCTACCGTTTGTCCTCACAAGGGTCGCGGGGGTTGCTGGAGCCTATCCCAGCTGTCTTTGGGCGAGAGGCAGGGTGCACCCTGGACTGGTCGCCAGCCAATCACAGGGCACATATAGACAAACAACCATTCACACTCACATTCATACCTATGGACAATTTGGAGTCGCTAATTAACCTAGCATGTTTTTGGAATGTGGGAGGAAGTCAGAGTCCCCGGAGAAAACCCACGCATGGGCAACATGCAAACTCCACACAGAGATGGCCGAGGTGGAATCGAACTCTCCTAGCTATGTATTTTTATTTAATGTTGTATTGATTCATTTTTTTTACATGGTGCCAGTATTAAACGTTCAGACGGTTTTAGTGTAGTAAGTACATCTGCATCTTATACTTTTGATGATGTGTGTCTTTATTTGAGGAGCCCAGAGAGGGGCTAACGTCATTGCAGCACCCCAATGAATGTGTTGGTCAGATGCAATACAGTATTGAAAAACTTTAAAGGAGTTTAAAAAAATAATAATAATATTGGTACATGTTTGTATATTTGAGTGTGAAGTTGCTGTATGATGACTTTAGTGACTGTTATATTGTTATATACAATATTTTTTATACACTATACTGTTATATACAATCACAGGGCACATATAGACAAACAACCATTCACACTCACATTCATACCTATGGACAATTTGGAGTCGCTAATTAACGTAGCATGTTTTTGGAATGTGGGAGGAAACCGAGTACCCGGTCTCTTCTTCTCTAGAATTCATCAATGACCTTCCGACACACTCCATCTTGAAAAACCTTAGCATATTTTGCTTTAAAGGTGGTAGAAAGGTACATGTGTGTGTTTGCATTGCTTTCCTACCTCATTTGCATACTCATTGCCAAACTTTCCCTTGCAAAAGTTTGCAGTGTCTAAGTCTGCTGGTCTAATCCTGTGGCTGAAATGACTAGCAAGTGGCTGAGGCAGTGGTCCAAAGTACATGCACATGGGCTTTAGTGATGATGATGAGGAAGCAGCAAGGTGGTCGCTCTCCATGGATACTGCCCCTCCTTTCCCTTTTTTTTTTTTTTTCTCCCCCCTAAACACTCATCCCGACCCCCCCTCTTCCTGTGCTCTGCTGAGAGGGGGCTGCTCATTAACAAGCTGCATCCTCCACTTTTGTCAGCTTTTGCCTTTTTTGTCACGTGCTCACTCAGGAAGCAGGCCACTTTCATGTGTCCATTGCATGCCAATTTAGCGGGCCGGCAGCTGCAAAGTGCTTCAGAGAAAGCAGAGATGGGGTGGAGGAGGAGACTTTTTTTTTTTATTCTGCAATCAGAAAAGGAAAAGCAAATGATTTACATGTGCATATCAAGGGACGGCTTCCAAGGAAACGTTAAAAGGGGAGGGAAATAACCGGGCTTGGCTTTGATGAGGTGCATCTTCTCCGAGATGCTAAAAGTCACACTGCTAAACGTTTGTTAGATGACAAACCCACTATACGGGGGAAAAAAAACTCAATATCAAATTGTCGCACTAAAACAAACAAATTAAGCTCATTTGTATTTTTTTTTATAAAGACAGCAGTACTGTATTAGTGCATGAAAGATAGATGAGTCAATACTGTTTCATCTTGAACATTTCTTTCATCCACTTGTGCTACCTTGATCAACGCAAAGTTCATTTGCATGACTAAACAAGCACCTGACCTCATTAGTGATGGAGAATATGCTTCTCTGTATTCAATGTGTGCAAACCACCAGTCTTTGAAAGAAACATTTAATTTAGTTCATTTACTATGTCTAATGCCTGGAAAGTTATTAGAACTTTTTTGCAAAAAGTACCAAACCAGTTGAATTTTTTTCCCTCCTATTAGCATGTTGTGGGTGCTGATGCTAATGTTATAACTAAAGATCGACCGATATATCGGGCCGATATTTGCGTTTACTTGGATCGGTATCGGCCGATACACGCGTGGGTTTCGCCGATGTATTTTTCCGCCGCAATATTTTCAGACAGGCATCCTGCCGGGCAGCTTTATGTTGCCGGAGGATCCTGCAACATGACCCTGAATCACAACAAGGGTAGGTTTTCAACTTTTAATTAGCCTCTAACTGTTAAACTTAGTTGAAATATTGGCACAAGGTTGAATATTTATTCCTTTTTAAAATTGATAATGCCGTTTAAATGTGTGTTTTAAGAAAGCTGAATCCTACTGTGTTCGGTGTTTACATTTCAATAAATATTTCTTTAAACTTGAGACCTGTAATATTTGTTATCATTGTCATTTTTTCATGTAAATTGTGGGAGCAAAAGCAGTATTGGGTGTAAAATCGGCCATCGGCTAAGGGTGATGGAAAAAAATCGTTATCGCCATTGGCCCCTTAAAAAACATATAGATCGATTCATAGTTATAACCCCCCAAAATTATTTCTTCTTTGCTGTAGCATTATGCAAAATTTACCAAACCAATGATTTATATTTCGTTTCTATGAAAGTGCCCCGGTGCCACTGATTTAGCTTAGCTTTTCTGATATATTAGCGCCCCAGGGAAGCTATTTTTACCCCCAATAACCTCACTCTGCACATGTATCGGCTAATTATTACGCTTTTGTTCTTCAAGAGCGGGAAAATGAGTGTAATTATAAAAGAACAAGTGTTCAGCCCATAATGAGCTACAACCAAAGTTACCCGTCTAATCAAAAAAATGTTTTGGAGTTTCCCCCCCCCACCCGTCTGGAGCTAAAAAAGATGTTCATTCAAATGCAAAACACGCGCAAGCCGGTGTTGACAAACAAAAACGCGCTCAAATGTAAAATGTTGGCGCTTTCTGCTGCGCTGATTGACATCTCGGAGTGTCTTATTTTCCCTCCACCTTCGGCATGTCCCAAAGAAAAGCTCCAAATGAGGGGTTATTATCGTTGTCAAGGCAACCTAATGGGTAGTTTTCTGTCATTTTACAAGAGGGTTTGTCGTCAACGGTGGAGTCAGACGAGTCAGTCAGTCGATAAACACAGAAACATGGGGAGGAACGGGGGGGCCTCACACTGGCTTTTCATCTTTTTGTATGATGTATATCATAAAAACATGTCACTTTGCAGATAGCTGTCTAATATTTGCCTCGCTTAGTCATCAGATTATTGACGCAGGGAATTTTCCCTTCTGCTTCTAAGCCGATAAGCGGCGAGAATCGTCTGATCAAACCCACCTGATTTTCCCGGGAGATTTTATTTCCTCACATTGTTCCCCCGAATCGCTGACACTTGTTTTTCTTTGTCGTCTTTTATAGCTCTGCAATGGCGGCTCTGTGACGGACCTGGCCAAAGGCATGTTGAAGAGGGGGGAGCGCATGGATGAAGCCATAATTGCCTTCATCCTCCATCAAGCCCTCATGGTGAGGTTTCAATGTGGATCCTCCCTCCTCTAAATAGACTCCATGAATGGAAACAGTTAAAATCATCATTTAAGAGGCAGGTGCTTGTCAAAGCTGTTAACCTCCCCCTCTTCCTTGTCTCACTCTGAAAAGGGTCTCCAGCACCTGCACATAAACAACACCATCCACCGGGATGTCAAGGGCAACAACATCCTGCTGACCACGCATGGCGGCATCAAACTGGTGGACTTTGGTATGCATCTTTGCTCTCTTTTTTGGACCTTCAGGTACATTCAGTAATTTTCTACCGCTTACCCTCACGAGGGAGCCTATCCTAGCCGTCTTCGGGTGAGAGGCGGGGTACACCCTGGACTGGTCGCCAGCCAATCACAGGGCACATATAGACAAACAACCATTCACACTCACACTCATACCTATGGACAATTTGGAGTCGCTAATTAACCTAGCATGTTTTTGGAATGTGGGAGGAAACTGGAGTACCCGGAGAAAACCCATGCAAACTCCACACAGAGATGGCCGAGGGTGGAATCGAACTCTGGTCTCCTAGCTGTGAGGCCTGCGTGCTAACCACTCGAACGCCGTGCAGCCTGCGGAATATTTTCATTCATTGATTTTCTACTGCTTATCCTCACGAGGGTCGCGGGGGTGCTGGAGCCTATCCCAGCTGTCTTCGGGCTATTTGAGGAGCCCAGAGGGGGGCTAACGTCATTGCAGTACCCCAATGAATGTGTTGCTCAGATGCAATACAGTATGAGAACTTTTAAGGATTTTTTTAAAATTCATATTGGTACATGTTTGTATATTTGAGTGTGAAGTTGCTGTATGATGACTTTAGCGACTTTATACACATTTTATACTGTTATATACAATCACAGGGCACATATAGACAAACAACCATTCACACTCGCATTCATACCTATGGACAATTTGGAGTCGCTAATTAACCTAGCATGTTTTTGGAATGTGTGAGGAAACCGGAATCCCATGCAATGCACATGCAAACTCCACACGGAGATGCCTGAGGGTGGAATTGAATTTGGGTCTCCTAGCTGTGAGGCCTGCGTGCTAACCACTCGACCACCGTGCAGCCGCCTTCAGGTACACAATCTACAGAAATTTACCCCTTAATTTGTTGGACTCTGTGGTTAACGTTTCCAGGACTACAAACATGGTGAACATCCTATATGATGGAAGTCCCCAATGACAACAGCAGCCTGTTTATTATAGCTAAAACCTTCTCAGTGTACACAGTTTCTTTTAACCCCCCCCCCCCCCCAACCTTCCTTAACAGTGAAGTGCACATCTAGCTCTTTTATATAGATGGGTAAAGGGGGGGGGGTTAATGTAGTCGTTTAATATGTGAATGTGAAGTTGCTCTTCATCCTGCTCTCAAAGCCTTTTGGAAGAGTCCGTCACACTTCTTTTTTTTTTCAGTGCCATAAATGTAAACAAAAGAGCCACATTATTCATCATGCTAGGTTCCAGAAAGGATGTTTTTGATTCATATGCAAATCAATCAAATTTCCAGATTTAAACTCAATTAACAGAGCAAAACGTCTGACCTTAAACACAGAAATAGTTGGGAACATCCATGTTTTCGTGTCCTCGTCATTGCACCATTCAGCACATATTTATTTGCTTCCTATTAATGGGAGTTTTTCATGGGGAAAAACTGCCACCGCCGTCCAGACGCTATATGAAACGTCCTTCAGCCTCAAGGACGCCCCAATAAGGGGCGGCGCATCCCGGGGGGTGTCTCCTACCTGCCAGGAAAACTGGAAATGGTGCGACATCGATCGCTTGCGAGAGAAGCTGACAATGCTGACACTTATCAGCACCACTGGAGCCGCGTCCAATCACAGCCGCCAGGACATTTCAAGTCAGCAAAGGAGCAAAATACGTGCAGCCCTGACGAAAGCGTTTAAAAAAAAAAAAAAAAAAGTTAGGGTGGGGTGTTGAACTGCGTCACGAAGGGATTAATTTTTTTTTTCTTCCCCTGTGGAGGGGCTCGTGCTACGCAGATAAAACCCCCGCAGTGACTCATCACGCACAAAATAGGAGATGGACTCACTCAGAGCAGCTGAAGGCCATGAATATTCTAATTTACAGTAAAGCTGCATGATGGCGATGTGTACATATTTTTATATTTATATATGAATGACGTGAGGTCCAGCAGACCGTATCGCTTTTTGTAACTAAGGTGTTTGTGTGTTTTCATGCTCGTGTGACGGTTTGAAGAAGAGTGGGTGGATGCCATGAAGCTGTGTGGTTAACATCCTCCTAATCCCCTTAAATGTTTGACACGGTACCATAATCTTCCTCAGTGTGTTGCCTTCATGAGTAATGACTAACAAGATGAGTCAAGTCGTCTCCAAAGAACATTTGAGCACCGGCATCATCGCTTTCATGAATTGTAACTCAAAATAGTTTTTGTATGATTTGTTTTTTTTGATGAAAATATTAGCACGCTGGCCTCACAGCTAGGAGACCCAAGTTCAATTCCACCCTCTGGAATCTCTGTGTGGAGTTTGCATGTTCTCCCCGGTTTTTTTCCGTGTACTCCGGTTTCCTCCCACATTCCAAAAACATGCTAGGTTAATTGGCGACTCCAAATTGTCCATAGGTATGAATGTGAGTGTGAATGGTTGTTTGTCTATATGTGCCCTGTGATTGTGTATAACAGTATAGTGTATAAAAATATTGTGTGTATAACAATATAAGTCACTAAAGTCATCATACAGATATAATACGATCCAATATACAAACATGTACCAATATGAATATAAAAAAACTCCTTAAAAGTTTTCCCATACTGTATTGCATCTGAGCAACGCATTCATTGGGGTGCTGCAATGACGTTAGCCCCTCTCTGGGCTCCTCAAAAAAAGACACACATCATCAAAAGTATAAGATGCAGATGTATTTACTACACTAAAACGTTCCAAAAACATGCTAGGTTAAATAGCGACTCCAAATTGTCCATAGGTATGAATGTGAGTGTGAATGGTTGTTTGTCTATATGTGCCCTGTGATTGGCTGGCCACCAGTCCAGGGTGTACCCCGCCTCTCGCCCGAAGACAGCTGGGATAGGCTCCAGCACCCTCTGTGACTCTCGTGAGGATAAGCGGTAGAAAATGAATGAATGAATGAAAATATTACACAAGCTGCACGGCGTTGAGTGGTTAGCACGCAGGCCTCACAGTTAGGAGATCCAAATTCGATTCCACCCTCGGCCATCTCTGTGTGGAGTTTGCATGTTCTCCCCATGCATGTGTGGGTTTTCGCTCCGGGTTTCCTCCCACATTCCAAAAACATGCTAGGTTAATTAGCGACTCCAAATTGTCCATAGGTATGAATGAGAGTGTGAATGGTTGTTTGTCTATATGTGCCCTGTGATTGGCTGGCCACCAGTCCAGGGTGTATCCCGCCTCTCGCCCGAAGACAGCTGGGATAGGCTCCAGCACCCTCGTGAGGACAAGCAGTAGAAAACTAATGTACAGCATATGCCCTGTACTGTAACGTGTTTTGTGTTAACTTGTAACTGTTACGCAATAAACACATCCTGTGTTGGACCTGATACACCTCTCTACCGTACCAAAAATTCCGATTACTAATACATGTATGGTTCCATCCCTAGAGACTAGGTTAGCTTTGTTCTTATACTGTATACAATCTTCTGTCATTTTTTTCCCCTCTGTTGAGCCCTTCCTGATGCATATATATATATATATATATATATATATATATATATATATATATATATATATATATATATATATATATATATATATATATATATATTATATATATATATTATATATATAATATATATATATATTATATATATTATATATATAATATATATATATATAATATATATATAATATCTATATATATAATATCTATATCTATGTCATTTGCACTTGAATCAGAAAACAGTCCACAATGCTGCAGCTTGAGCTGAGCCAGCTCTTGTGCTCGTCACGTAACGCTGATTTGTCTGGACTCAACTCAAGTCACATGTCAACATACGCACGCATTTTATTTCAGATGTTTGTTCCTGTTCTGTGCGATTTAAATCAAATTCTCCACCATGACAAGAGAGATGCATACTCCCTGTTGCCATAGTGACTGATTTTTTTTTTTGCTCCCATAAGTGACATACGTATGTGTGTTGTTTTCCTTGCAGGTGTTTCGGCCCAGCTGACAAACACCCGCTTGAGAAGGAACACCTCGGTGGGAACGCCCTTCTGGATGGCGCCAGAGGTGCGTGCCGTGCCGTGCCTTTCCTTTTCCGCCACATTAGCCTGGAGCACATCCCAGTGGGCCGCTGTTAATAATCGTCAAGTGATAAGGCACTCTCATCATCACTCTTCACTCGCTTAATCAAGCCCGGGCAGCTTAAACTGGCTTTTTTTTTATATATATATACCTGAATTACACAGAAGCAGTCACACTTTCTGACCCTGCGGTTTTATGGCAGGTTCAATGACTGAAGCTTTGCTAAATTGTCTTCTTAAGCACGCGTTATACTGCGTCTGAGTTTAGCTCTCCAGCCATGTCCAAAAGGCATTTTTAAATTGCTCTATATAATTTTAACTTGCACTAAAACGATGCTTCAGGATTATGCGATGCTACTCAAACGATTCAGTTGCTCACTATTTCGTCTTAGGTTGCAAAGTGGTATTATAATTCATGCTGGGCTACATCAAATTCTTAATCTCAGAAACATATTTATTATCAACAAATGTTACAAGGGATAACGTCTTGTGGCGAATGTCGAGGTTTATTTGGCCTGTGTAACTTTTAATCTTGCTGTAAGCCCAGTCAACAACATTTAATAAGCTTAATTTGGAACAGTAGTTACGTAATGTTTGATTACGGTGCGTTCACTGCACAAATTCTCACATTTTGAGGCTATTTAATCCATATCTACTTATGTGTCTGCTGGGTTGTATTTGGTAATGCGTTTTTGTGCTTGCTTGTAAACAATTAAAGCAGGGGTCTCAAACTCAATTTACTTGGGGGCCACTGGAGCTAGGGTCTGGGTGAGACTGGGCCACATCAGGTTTTCCAAAAAAAAACAAAAAAAAAAACATGCATTAATTAAAAACAGAAAAATATACAAACTTTTTCAGTGCTTTGGTTCCGATTTTCTACAATAAAAGCTCTGATAAAACATTCCACTGTTCTCAAATATCTTACTTTTTATTTTTCTGCACAAAATAAGATGAAAAATAAACAAATCAAGAATAAAGAAATCAATCAATCAGTAATAAATAAATAAAACAATAATAATAAAACACCAAATAATAAAAACTTAAGAAACCACATATAGTTGGTGGGTAGACAAATAATTTTTTTCAGATTAAAATTAACAAAGCATTATTGGAGCCATGACATTAGAGTAGACATGACAAAACACGACTATAGTCACATTTATACTCTTTTTATTTACAACATATTGCGCAACTGCAGGGTCTTGAGACACATGCTAACTCGCAAACTAGAGATCTAGCGACCTAAACAGTAGCCTCAAAGTTATTTCCTTTAAACTTAAAAAGCCAAAAACTTACCACTTCCACACGGATAGGGAGGACAACTATTGACAGTTATTTAACCTTTAACATGAACATTAATCAAACGTAATAATTTTTTCTGGGTACATGATACCATACAGCATCCAACATTAAACTTTCATATCAAGGCGGGGGCCTCAAACTAGTGTCCTGCGGGCCACATTTGGCCCGTGGGCCGCGTGTTTGAGACCCCTGAGTTAAAGGCTTGTTGGGCCTAATATGACAATGATAATACGATATTATCATTGTCAATATCATCATCATTATTATTAATATGATAATAAGTCATGCATTTCGTTTTAGGTGATTGCATGTGAGCAGCAGTTGGATTCTACCTACGACGCCCGCTGCGACGTCTGGTCCCTGGGCATCACCGCCATTGAGCTGGGCGATGGAGACCCGCCCCTCTCTGAGCTCCATCCAATGAGAGCCCTCTTCAAAATACCCAGGTGAGCGTCTCTTGCACGTGGCCGCCATAGTAGCGAAATACCTGATTTGTACTTGAAGTGTCCTGCGTTTCTGTACAAGTGGAGGGGGAAATATGGACGAGTGTGTGTGATTTGTGGGCTGTTTTGTACCGTCCTCCTGTGTGTGTGAGAGCCACATAAGCACTTTACTGTCACTGTCAGTTTAACAGTGCAGCACTTTGTCACGTCTCACACACACACACACACACACACACACACTGCGTTGGCTGTGGGGCTCATGCATGTCACGCAGCTTTTCCTGGAATTTGTGTGACTGCTGCAGCAGACCTTCAGGCTTCACTCGTCATTTCTCTGGTTTTTTATTTCATCCGGCCTCATCACAGGCGCACTCGAGGCATTAATCCCACCACCAACACCCGTCCTGCGTAATTTAGACATGCAAAAAAAAAAAAAAAAAAATTGCTTAGTTTGATTGACACTGTCAGAACGGTCTTTGAATAAACAATATGGGTTCAATTCTAAAGCTTGCAAGGACACTTCTTCACTTGAAGCTTTTAGCCCTAATGATGTACAACATTAGAGTGTTTTGATTGTGTTCTGCATGCTGTAAAAAAAAAAAAAAAAAAAAGTGAATTAATTACAGAGTGGGGGCTAAAAAAAAAAAAAGATGGGCTGCATAATTTCAGCTGCTGGTCGTGCGTTTGTCATTCAGATAAGAGGCGAGCTTTTAAGCACTCGCCGTGTCTGACGTCTACATTGGACATGTTCTGTGATAAATACAAAGCAGCACGTCCTCTCATTAGGCCAATTTATCGCCCCTAACAGCCTAGCTAAAAGAAGGTCCCCCGG
The DNA here is from genome assembly GCF_030265055.1 of Doryrhamphus excisus. Lineage (NCBI taxonomy): Eukaryota > Metazoa > Chordata > Actinopteri > Syngnathiformes > Syngnathidae > Doryrhamphus > Doryrhamphus excisus. Next base: position 9,318,514 of record NC_080486.1, on the reverse strand, counting down.
TGCATTAGGACGTCCCCTGCACTCTTGTAAGGCGGACAAAGACATAGGGGCAAACAAACCTTGGTGGAGATGATAAATGTACGTAATTGCTTCACAGGTGCCAGTGTGACTTTGACAAAAATTAGCCTCTAATCATGCCTCGTTTTTCCATTTATTTTGACAGAAACCCTCCGCCTACACTGCAGCAGCCGGAGTTGTGGTCCGGCGACTTTAACGACTTCATCTGCAAGTGAGTGCTCCAAATATTAACAGTAATCCCAGTTTTTTTTTTTGCCACTTTTCTACTCTATTCTTTCTTTTTCTCTTTTTATTCAGATTAAGATTAAGATATGCCTTTATTCGTCCCTCAGTGGGGAAATTTGTATTGCACAGCAGCAAGAGTACAGAGTCAGTTAAGCAGTACAAAATACACAATATAGAAAAATAAACAATATAAACAACCCAAGTATTAACAAAATAAACATTTTTTTCCCCAGAGTTATATACAAATACAGTATGTAGATACAGTAAACCTCGGATATATCGGATTCAATTGTTCCCACTGGTTTTGTCCGATATAAGCGAAATCCGTTATATGCGTATACCGGAAAATGTCAGTTTTACGCATATATCGGATTTATATCCGGTATATGCGTAAATCGGATTTTATCCGTTATAAAAAGGCACTTCCTTGACTATGTTTCCAATGTACCTGGACTGGGCAATGAAAATGAGAATTTAACTTTATTGGACTCTGAGCATAACAAATTGTTAATTAAGCTAGGCCCTGTTACGCCCGTCAGGCCTACGTTATTTCCAATAGTGAGGTTAAGATCTCATTCACTGCTGTGCTAGTATTATTGACGTCACTCACTTTTATATTTGTCCTAAATCTGGAGCCAGGAGAAAGACAATAGCCAGTGACATCAACAAGATTAGCATAACGATGTGGCCATCCGATATATGCGAGGGAAATGCATTGGAACGGGACTGGAGATTTTGTCCGAAATAGGCGAAATTCGTTATAAAAAATCCAATATATGCAATGAATTTTTATTGGAAATGCATTACAGAAAAATCGGTTCTTTTTTATCTGTCCGTTGTGAGCGAATTTCCGATATATCAGAGTCCGATATATCCGAGGTTTACTGTAATATGAAACGAGATGAGATATATGACCAGTCTATATACACTGAGATCTTGTTCAGGTGTCTCATCAAGGATTTTGAGCTGAGACCAAACGTGTTGGACCTCCTCCAGCACATCTTCATTAAGCAGACCGTCGGCAGAGAGAAAGTGCTGCAGAAACAACTGATTGAACTCATTGATCTCAACCAGCAAATAGGAGTCATTGAAAAGACGAGGTAGTACACACTGTTTGTATTTCGTACTTCATCTTCAGGCACGTTTTCCCATATCTAAACTCCTTTCAAACCTTAAAAAAATACAACAAATTCCCCTGAAAATGAATCTCGTTCCAGCAGGCTGTATAGCCATAAAGTGTTTTGCCCGTATTGTTAATCAATTTTCTGTCATTTTAAGCCATCACGGAAAAACAGACAGAAGCCGAGACAGTAATGACAGGTAAAAAGCATCTCCATGACCTCATATAGGCACCCAAAGGCCTGTATGTCCATATATGACCTGTATGTCCCATATATGGTCATAACGCTGCATTTAAAACAGCCAAGTGTTGTGTTGGGATTGTGATCGCACGCATGTGTCTGTGTCTGTTTGTACTGTTTATCAACAGTAGCATTGAGTCATTGATATTCATCATGGTTTAATTTCAGAGTGTCCAAAATGTCCCCCATGTAGAAAGGAAATGTGTGGGGAATGGGAGAAATAGAGGAAAAAGGAAAAAAATAAAATTTCATACTAATAACTAATAATTAGGGGTGTAATGAGATGTTCTTGAGAAGAAACAATACATGAGATTAGGGAATATGATCAAATATATGACAATATGTTGTGATGTAAGGCTGCATGGTGGATAGTGGTTAGCATGCAGGCCTCACAGCTAGGAGACCCGAGTTCAATTCCACCCTCGTCCATCTCTGTGTTGAGTTTACAGGTACTCCGGTTTCCTCCCACATTCCAAAAACATGCTAGGTTAATTAGCGACTCCAAATTGTCCATAGGTATGAATGTGAGTGTGAATGGTTGTTTGTCTATATGTGCCCTGTGATTGGCTGGCGACTAATCCAGGGTGTACCCTGCCTCTTGCCCGAAGACAGCTGGGATAGGCTCCAGCACCCCCCGCAACCCTTGTGATGATAAGCGGTAGAAAATCAATCAATGAATGAATAAAAATATTCCGCAGGTTGCACGGCGGTTGAGTGGTTAGCACGCTGGCCTCACAGCAAGAAGACCCAAATTTAATTCCACCCTCGGCCATCTCGGTGTGGAATTTGCATGTTCTCCCCGTGCATGCATGGGTTTTCTCCGGGTACTCCGGTTTCCTTTCACATTCCAAAAACATGCTAGGTTAATTAGCGACTCCAAATTGTCCATAGGTATGAATGTGAGTGTGAATGGTTGTTTGTCTATATGTGCCCTGTGATTGGCTGGCCACCAGTCCAGGGTGTACCCCACCTCTCGCTCACCCGAAGACAGCTGGGATAGGCTCCAGCACCCACCGCGACCCTTGTTAGGATAAGCAGTCGAAAAATAAATGAATGTTGTGATGTACTTATTTCATTTTTACGACATTACACTCTTCCGCACTCTGTGTGTATATACTGGCGGCCCCGCCTCCACCCACCAAAACAAAGACACTCTGTTGTGTGTAACAAATTCACCAGAGAGAGTGCACAGGCTCTCCCTTAATAAAGTTATCTTTAAGTTCATCACATTTCCACAATTTTAGTCCGAAAAGAAGTAGGAGGAAGCAGACCTTATTTTTATTTGGCAGTTTGTAATGTACACATGTTTATAATTTACAGTAGGAGTAATTTTGCAATGCTTTAGGTTCTTTGTGTGTGTTTGATTTACAGATTAGGCTAGTGCGTTTTGTAATTTGCTTTATGTGTGTTGTACAGGCATGAGCGCATCCACACCAAAAAAGGAAGCAATACCAAGACTGAACCCGATGAAGGGGATGACCTCGCCGTCCTGGAAGTTCTGGACGAGGTGAGGAGGAAAGTGGACAGTTGTTTTGCTATTTTCATGTGTGCGATTGCGATCGTCGTCCCGTGACAATGACAAACAATGTTTTGCTCGACAACATTCTTCCGTGCGGTCTTATCCGGTGTAAAAATTCACAGCATCATCTCCGACAAGAGATGGTACTGTGAGCAATTCATCATGATAGTCAACGATGCAGTGGCCGGCGGATATTTGCACCATCCTTCACCATGAAAAGCGCCACTGACGGACGCCATGTTGTTTATGTTGACTATAACGTATTGACACAGGCGTTGTCACAAGGCCTTGACTTGAAAGAGGATGCAATCTAAAGTGCTGTTTGTGTTATTCGTTTTTCCATACATCCAGGACTCGGTCACCGAGCAGCTACAGGATCGCTATGGCCGTGATCAGATCTACACGTATGTGGGCGACATCCTCATTGCGGTTAATCCTTTCCATCAAATGCAGATCTACGCACCTCCGGTTGGTTCTTATTTATTTAGTCGGTATACTGAATGCATTAAATTGTCACCCACAATTTTAATTCAGCTTTCCCCCCTTTAGTATAGTAAAATGTACGTGGGAGCAAAGCGCACCGCCAACCCCCCTCACATCTTCGCCGTGGCCGACATCGCCTACCAATCCATGGTGTCGTACCACTCCGATCAGGTGACCCATTGCAATCATTTTTGCCTCCCCGGTTGTTCCTTCCCTGGAAGCGGACGGTTGTTTTGTCACTTTAACTGATGGAGCGCTTATGCCTCGACTTTGGCGCGTGCAGTGCATCGTGATCAGCGGCGAGAGCGGAGCAGGGAAAACGGAAAGCGCTCACCTGTTGGTGCAGCAGATCACTGTTTTGGGGAAGGTGAGTCAATGCCGTTTTTACTCAGGTAATATTTAGGGATGGATGAATATTTCCATCACTGCCATCATCAGCGGATTAAAAGTATAAGCCACAAATGGGAAGCATGAAATCCAAAATAGGTGCAGATTCTGGAAGACCTAGAAAGCTTTCTGTGACGGTTATTGTGTGTAGCTGCTCTATGGGAGTCCACAACTCAATACAAAGGGACAAAAAATTATCATCATTTAATGTCATTGAGGGCAACACGGTGATCGAGTGGTTAGCGCACAGACCTCACAGCTAGGAGACCAGGGTTCAATTCCACCCTCTGCCATCTCTATGTGGAGTTTGCATGTTCTCCCCGTGCATGCGGCTACTCCGGTTTCCTCCCACATTCCAAAAACATGCTAGGTTAATTGCTACTCCAAATTGTCCATAGGTATGAATGTGAGTGTGAATGGTTGTTTGTCTATATGTGTCCTGTGATTATATTAACAGTATAGTGTTGTATATAACCGTCACTAAAGTCATCATACAGCAACTTGACACTCAAATATGCAAACATGTACCAATATGAATATAAAAAACAACTCCTTTAAAGTTTTCCCATACTGTATTGCATCTGAGCAACGCATTCATTGGGGTGCTGCAATGACGTTAGCCCCTCTCTTGGCTCCTCAAATAAAGACACACATCATCAAAAGTATAAGATGCAGATGTATTTACTACACTAAAACGGTCTGAAAGTTTAATGAATGTTAAGGAATGTTTCCTCCCACATTCCAAAAACATGCTAGGTTAATTGGCGACTCCAAATTGTCCGTAGGTATGAATGTGAGTGTGAATGGTTGTTTGTCTATATGTGCCCTGTGATTGGCTGGCGACCCGTCCAGGGTGTACCCCGCCTCCCGCCCAACGACAGCTGGGATAGGCTCCAGCACCCCCCCCACGACCCTCGTGAGGAAAAGCAGTAGAAAATGAATGAATGAATAATGTAACTGACATCTCCATTAAGAGCAACTGAATATCTGTCATCCAGGCCAACAATCAGTCCCTCCAGGAGAAGATTCTACTGGTCAACAGCCTGGTGGAAGCCTTCGGAAACGCCTGCACCGCCATCAACGACAACTCCAGCCGCTTTGGCAAGTACTTGGAGATGAAGTTCACCGCTGGAGGAACGGTGGTGGGCGCCAAGATATCCGAGTACTTGCTGGAGAAATCCAGGGTCATCCACCAGGCTGTGTGAATATCACTTTTTTTCACATTTAACATTTGAATATGTGCATACATTTACTCTTTTTTTTATTTAAAAATAAGAATTCAGAGTGTTTTGAGGTGTTTGTATGTTTCCACAGAGGGGAGAAGAACTTCCACATCTTCTACTACATCTATGCAGGCCTGGCTGACAGGAAGAAGCTGGCCCACTACAAGCTCTCCGACAGCAAAACTCCAAAGTAACCTGAATACCTAAACATGCCTAAATTTCCCTCTTAAAGCTCCGACCCCCATTATCTCGCCTTTCTGCTTCCCCCAATGCTGTACAGATATCTGTGTAACGATCACATTAAGCTAGGACCCGACATAATCAGCAACACCTCCTACAAGGAGCAGTTTGACGCAGTGGAGCAGTGTTTCAAAGTCATCGGATTCTCCCTGGAGGTAAACGGCGTTACACATATAACCTTGATGCTCACACGAGACGTGGACAGACACTTCCAAAAAGGACAAAACTTTATTGTATGAGCCGCTCAGAACCGCACGTCTCCTCCCAACGTGCTGGCTAATGAAGCGCTGATTGCCTTTGGGATGTGTGTGTCAATCGCACTTATTCTTGTCCAACGCATGGCAGCATTGGACCTTGGGTTTTTTTTTGCTAATCACTGAGCATCATTTGGATTTTATTGCCCTTTTATTACCAATTGAAGGCATACTTTTCTGTAAATGCAGCAGTTTTTAAACTTCCTCTTGTGTTAGCTTTCTGGTATCATCTCTGTATTAAATCAGCTATAAAATATACTAAAAACAATAAGTTACCATCAAATTTGCTTCTCACCTCTTGGTTACTTTCTTAGGCTTCCTCATTCATGAAAATATTGGTTTTAATACTTTTTGTGTGGGCGTGTAGGCATTTTTTTTGTCACTATACCTCTCGATTTCAATGTCCAAAAATGGTAAAAAATTAACCTCAAAAGAATCATATTAATAAATTGAAGGTTCTTTTGTTACCTAGCTATTACTGACGGCTATAGAACATATCTCTTAAATCAATTAGTGTTATTTATTATTTATTTTCTTTAACATCTATGGCAGGGGTCTCAAACTCAATTTACCTGGGGGCCACTGGAGCTAGGGTCTGGGCGAGGCTGGGCCGCATCAGGTTTTCCCCAAAAAAACAACAAAAAACGCATTTATTCAAAACAGAAAAATGAATAAACTTTGCTTTTGTTCCGATTTTCTACAAGAAAAGCTCTGATAAAACATTCCGCTGTTCTCAAATATCTTAATTTTTATTTTTCTGCACAAAATAAGATGAAAAATAAATAAGTAAACAAATCAAGAATAAAGAAAATCAATCAATCAGTAATAAATTAGTAAATAAAATAATAAAAAATAATAATAATAAAACGGCAAATAATAAAAACTTAAGAAACCACATAGTTGGTGGGTAGACAAATTATTTTTTTCAGATTAAAATTAAAGCATTATTAGAGCCCTGTAGACATGACAAAACACGACTATAGTCACATTTATACTCTTTTTATTTACAACATATTGCGCAACTGCAGGGTCTTGAGACACATGCTAACTCGCAAACTAGAGAGCTAGCGACCTAAACGGTAGCCTTCAAGTTATTTCCTTTAAACTTAAATAGCCAAAAACTTACCACTTCCACACGGATAGGGAGGATAACTATTAACAGTTATTTAACCTTTAACATGAACATTAATCAAACGTAATAACTTTTTCTGGGTACATGATACCATACAGCATCCATATCAAACTTTCATATCAATGCGGGGGCCTCAAACTAGTGTCCTGCGGGCCACGTGTTTGAGACCCCTGCAATAAACAAATGTTATGTGATTCTTTTTATGCATTAAAATGTAAAATGAGTTAAATAAAGTTGTCTCTGCAGGAGCTGGGAAGTGTTTACAGCACGCTGGCTGCCATTCTCAACTCGGGCGATGTCGAGTTTTCTGCAGTGGCCTCCGAGCACCAAACAGACAAGAGCAACATTACCAACATGTCCAACCTGGAAAACGGTAAGATGGACACAATGTTTAGCATGCATTTCTACTTAAACGTGCAGTATTTGACATGTACTGATGTGATTACATTGTTTGTGCCCTCTTTGCTGGAGACGCTGATATTTTATTATCTCGACAATTCTGTTGCTGTGTCACTTTACCCACTACGGGACTAATAAGGGCTTATCTTATCTTAACCTCAATACAATGGCTGCTGCGGTATTTTCATTTCCCAGCATACATTGTGCGTCAGTGATCAGATATTCTACCGCATTGTTTGTTGTTATTATTATTCGCTAATATAAAAACGTGCTATGCCTCGCTGTCGCCGGGTATCACTTCAATGAGAATAAATAAGCAGAATAAATCACAATCATAGCCTAAGGATGAGTTTTAGTGATTCACTTTTTTTGTCTTGTTTTGCCTCAGTGGCATCCTTGCTGTGCATCCGCTCCGATGAGCTCCAGGAAGCGTTGACCTCCCACTGCGTGGTGGCCCGGGGCGAGACCATCGTGCGGCCCAACACGGTGGAAAAGGCGGCAGAGGTGAGGGACGCCATGAGCAAGGCTCTCTATGGCCGCCTCTTCAGCTGGATCGTCAACCATATTAATACGCTGCTTCGGCCTGACAGCCACCTCGGGTGAGATCTAACGCACCTGAATGCATCATTTGGTCATCTAATAAGAGGTGTTACACATTTCAGCGAAGATGACAGGGGCTTGAATATCGGCATCCTGGACATCTTCGGCTTCGAGAACTTCAAGAGGAACTCATTCGAACAGCTCTGCATCAATATCGCCAACGAGCAGATCCAGTTTTACTTCAACCAGCACGTATTTGCCTGGGAGCAGGTAACTCCAGAGCACTTCAGTGCTCATCCGCCACCTCGCCGCTGATTCATTTCCATCTAAACTAGTTATCATTTGTCACCTGAGTGTGACGACAAGGCTGAAATGCATTGCGTTTATGCAGACCTCTAGCGAAAGGGGGGGGGGCAGCCTCGGGGGAGGGCAAAGAATGGTTTACTGTTAAATTATTTGGTCTTACCCATGGAGAACGCCTATAAATCATTCTAAACAAGGCTCAATTAGGAGTGGAGGACAGCGTTAGACTTAAATCCACTCTTGGGGTCTCGTTGGCAGCAGGCCCAGACATACATTTATGCTATACTGCCTGCTAGCATACTCTTTAGCATAATTGTTCCTAAGGTGATTACTTGCTACAATTAAAGCAAATACTGTAGATCAGGGGTCTCAAACTAAATTTACCTGGGGGCCACTGGCGCTAGGGTCTGGGTGAGGCTGGGCCGCGTCAGGTTTTCAAAAAAAAAAAAAACGCATTTATTAAAAACAGAAAAATGAATAAACTTTGCTTTGGTTCCGATTTTCTACAAGAAAAGCTCTGATAAAACATTCCACTGTTCTCAAATATCTTAATTTTTATTTTTCTACACAAAAAAAGATCAAGAATAAAGAAAATCAATCAGTAATAAATAAATATAATAATAAAACGGCAAATAATTAAAAATTAAGAAACCACATATAGTTGGTGGGTAGACAAATTATTTTTTTCAGATGAAAATGAACAAAGCATTATTAGAGCCCTGTAGACATGACAAAACACGACTATAGTCACATTTATACTCTTTTTATTTACAACATATTGCGCAACTGCAGGGTCTTGAGACACATGCTAACTCGCAAACTAGAGAGCTAGCGACCTAAACGGTAGCCTCCAAGTTATTTCCTTTAAACTTAAATAGCCAAAAACTTACCACTTCCACACGGATAGGGAGGATAACTATTAACAGTTATTTAACCTTTAACATGAACATTAATCAAACTTAATAATTTTTTCTGGGTACATGATACCATACAGCATCCATATCAAACTTGCGCCGCACTAACATTAAACTTTCAAGGCGGGGTCCTCAAACTAGTGTCATGCGGGCCACATTTGGCCCACGGGCCACGTGTTTGAGACCCGTGCTGTAGATGTTTTTTATTCAATCTTCTATGCATATGCTGACAATCCATTACATTCCCAGTGGGCTGTTAATGCTAGAATAGAAACGTTTCCACTAATGTGCCGAGTCATAAAAGCAGCCATAAGGCTCTAGTATCTTCAAGCTCCTGAGTCATCATCATTTGTGAGCCTTGCGGTCTCTCCGCAGGACGAGTACCTCAACGAGGAGGTGGACGCTCGCATGATCGAGTACGAGGACAACCGGCCTCTGTTGGACCTCTTTCTGCAGAAACCGATGGGAATGCTGTCTCTGCTAGATGAGGAAAGTCGCTTCCCGCAGGCCACTGATCAGACCCTCGTAGGTCAGTTCACTTAAAAAAGACTTGGTTTTGTTTACCTTTTCGCCAAACTCTGATGGTGTCCTCTTTTTTTTTTTTTTTTTAGAAAAATTCCAAGACAATCTGAAGGCCAAAAGCTTTTGGAGACCAAAGAGGATTGACCTTGGATTCGGTATTCACCACTATGCTGGAAAGGTACTTCTATCACTTATCAATTGTTTTTTTCCTACCATTAATTATTTCCTTTAAACTCTTAAAGGTGATCTACAATGCTGCTGGATTCTTGGCCAAGAATCGAGACACACTACCGGCTGACATCGTGCTCCTACTCAGGTCATCGGAGAACGAGCTTGTTCGCAAACTTGTCACACATCCTCTCACCAAAACAGGCGAGTATACGATTTAGAAGATGTCCAGCGAGGGTAGACTGGAGTGAGATGAGGCACCTTGTTTGGTGTGGGTGTGGTCCAAGCACAGGGACATTTCTATGTTATTTTTTATTATTTATTTCTCAGGCAACCTTGCCCACACTAAAGGCAAAGGCATCAACACACTATGCTGCCCGCGGACCCCCACACGCACCATCACCTTCGCCAAGGTATCTTCTTGTGATAAGTGTTTTTACTTTTCCACTGCTTTCCACTGCTTTTTACTATATTGGTGAAAGCTTTTTATTTGATTTTATCTTCTTACTCTTTTTGTCTCCTTTTCCCCCTGCTGTTGCTGCATGCCTATGGTAAAGATGGGAGTGCTTACCTTATACAGTTCCTTTAATTTCACTGAGGTAACATTTGTATTTCTAGTTCACCTGTCATTTTTTTTGTTTGCATCACTCTTGGATAGTCACCTTTTTAAAAAGAAGAAAAAAAAAAACTCTTGCTCTGTCCGCTTACATAATACTAACTATGCATCGTCATCACCACTAATGAATGAATGAACCACTAATGTCCGTGCATATCATTTAGCATGTGTATCATTTTAATTATCATAAGAAAGGTAATGGTTTTATTTCATTTGAACATGCATCAGATTACAATTGAATGCATCACATAATCAGTTCACAGTTCCACATGTCCAAAAGGAGTAGGAAGAAGCAAAGCTTATTAAATCCTACCCCTCCATCTGGTACTTTTACAATCAGTAACTGGTACATTTGTTCACTTCCTGCTTTCCTAATATAGTTTTGAGGTTTTTTTTGTTTTGTTTTAATTTTAAAATGTTTTTTTAATTTTGTCACATACCAAAGTACGAGGTAATATGACCATACAATGACATAATGGGTACCATAGTAACTTCCTGCTTTCTTAATATAGTTGTTTTTATTTTTGTTTTTATTTTTAATTTATAATTAAATATATATAATTAAAAAATAATTTTTATTTATTTATTTATTTATTTATTTATTTTTACAATGACATAATGTGTACCATAGTAAGTGTCAATATAGTGATATGTATAGCACATCATGACTGGTTCAAGACTCTTCATCCTTGTATTTAGCAAACATCAACTGCTTGTATTGTTTCTTGAATTGGCTCATCGTTGTGCATTGTTTGAGGGTCTTACTCAATCCATTCCATAGTTTGATTCCACATACTGAAATGCTATGGCTTTTTAACGTAGTCGTAGCATGTAAGTGTTTCAATAAGGTAGTTTGGTTTATGCTTTTTGCATTTCTTTTGCAGCTTTCTCGGGATTTGAAAACACAATGCTTTCTCGGTGACAAAGTACAATACCAAATGTTGATAAAGTAGTAGTTGCAAAGTTGGCCTACTCGCTAATGCTTTATAATATTAGCTAATTGTACTCCCTATCATTTGAAATCATAATAATCACCGCCTCCCCCTTGCATTTAGTGTAGTTATTCAGCAGCTGCTGTTTTTTTTTTTGTGACAAATTTAACGTTTATGTTTTGTCAGCCGGTTGACGCCGACATGCCTTACCATCCTCGAGAAACCACCAACATGAGGACGCAGACTGTGGCGTCCTACTTCAGAGTAAGCGCATGTTTTCATTGATTAGTCTTTACAATGTAGACTGAACTACCCAAAGTTACGCTGCTGTGTTTCTCCTTCTAGTACTCCCTGATGGATCTATTGTCCAAGATGGTTGCAGGACAGCCCCACTTTGTTCGCTGCATAAAACCCAATAACGACAGACAAGCCCACAAGTTTGACCGGGAGAAGGTTCTGGTTCAACTGCGATACACTGGCATTTTAGAGACGGCCAAGATCCGCCGGCAGGGCTACTCTCACCGCATCCTTTTTGCTAATTTCCTAAAAAGGTTGTTGTTAATTGTTTAGTCGCATTGGTGCTTTTGTTTGCTTCCGACTTATGAGGCGCGGCGGTTACAGGTATCACATCTTAGCTTTCCATGCCGACGAGGAGCCAGCTGTGACTCCAGAGACGTGCACAATCATATTGGAGAAAGCCAATCTGGAGAACTGGGCCATGGGGAAAACAAAGGTATTACTGTAAAATTATACAAAGGTGCCATGCTAATGCTACATGCTGTTGGCTGAATTGGAATGTAACATGTGTTTAATGGAATGGAATGGCCTTTATTGTCGTTATACAAGATGTACAACGAAATTGGAGAGCTTCTCTATTCAGTGCAGTAGTCAAGTTTAAAAAACAAAAAAAAGAGTATATATAGTAGAGTAAAAAGACAATTTAACAAGATATATACAAGATATCCAAAATATACACATAGTATTGCACAGGAGCATGTGCAGGAGCAGATACAGTAAACCTCGGATATATCGGATTCAATTGTTCCCACTGGTTTTGTCCGATATAAGCGAATCCGTTATATGCGTATACCGGAAAATGTCCGTTTTACGCATATATCGGATTTATATCCGGTATATGCGTAAATCGGATTTTATCCGTTATAAAAAGGCACTTCCTTGACTATGTTTCCAATGTACCTGGACTGGGCAATGAAAAGAGACGTAAGGTAATGAGAATTTAACTTTATTGGACTCTGAGCATAACAAATTGTTAATTAAGCTAGGCCCTGTTACGCCCGTCAGGCCTACGTTATTTCCAATAGTGAGGTTAAGATCTCATTCACTGCCGTGCTAGTATTATTGACGTCACTCACTTTTATATTTGTCCGAAATCTGGAGCCAGGAGAAAGACAATAGCCAGTGACATCAACGATGCGGCCATCCGATATATGCGAGGGAAATTTAATGGAAATGCATTGGAACGGGACTGGAGATTTTGTCCGAAATAGGCGAAATCCAATATATCCAATGAATTTTTATTGGAAATGCATTACAGAAAAATCGGTTCTTTTTTATCTGTCCGTTGTGAGCGAATTTCCGATATATCCGAGTCCGATATATCCGAGGTTTACTGTATATTAATTTTAGTGCAATGATCAATGGGTCATAGTGCAAATAATGACTGGTGTGTACAGATGAGTAAAGTCACATATGAGTGTATTGTAATGGGTTGTTAAATAAATATGATTGAGGTAGTAACAGAGGCAGTGATGGAAAATATTGCACATTTGCATTATGCTAATGACCAGGTACGTTATATGTCTGAGTTCAGGGTGGTGATGGCTCTTGGGAAGAAGCCGTTTCTCAGTCTGCTTGTTTTTGCCTTGATGATTAGGTTTTCCTCAAGTATTACCACATAGAATACCTCAATCTGATGGTGCAGCAAGCGACGCAGCGGATTGTTCTGCTGCAGGCTTGCATCCGTGGCTGGCTGGGATGCAAACGCTACCGCCGGATGTTAAAGGAGCGAGCGCAAGGTGCTCTGGTGCTGCAGTCAGGTTAGTCAACAATGCATGCTATAAATAAAAACAGGGACAATGTCATTCTCGGTTGAATTTTTTCCAGCATACAGAGGTTATAAAGCTCGAAAAAGGGTCTCCGACGAAAAGAAAAAAGTGAAGCTACAAGCCTTCATTCTACAGTTTCAATCCGGTAAGAGCTACTACAGATTTAGATGATGGAGGGGGTGAGCAGCTTGTTTTGACTGATTGTCGTCTCGCTCAGTCTGCAGGGGCTATCTTGCAAAAAAGAAGTACAAGGAGATGGTGGAGAGGCACAAAGCGGCAACAAAGATTCAGGCGCACTACCGAGGCCACAAAGAAAGGAGAAGTTTCAAAAGGAAGCGGTAAGAAATACAAGATGGATGCCAATTTACTGTTCTAAACCGTACTCAACTTGATAAAATTCTACCTTTTTTTTTCCAGAGAAGCTAAAGAGAAAGCAGAAAATGCAGAGGAACCAGAAAAGAACATCCCTCAGGATGATCATCCCAATGGAGAGGAAGAATCCAAGGCAGCTGTCGTCCTGCAAAGCAACTTCCGAGGCTATCAGGAGAGGAAGAAGCTCAAGGAGAGAAAGAAGACAATGGCTGGAGCCGAGTTGGAGGTTCCGTTAATCTTGTTAGAACCTCAACGTGGTCAAGAGCGGACAAGCACGGAAGACGAAGAGCGGGTAAAGAGTCCAGACGATGAGGAGGAAGACAGCACATACGAAGCCGAGGAGAACGAAGATAGCGACCACACACAGGTACCGGAGGATGACGAGACTATCGAAGCGGCAGACGAGGTGGAGGTTGAACTGGCTGAAGAAGCCACGCCTGAAGACTCTAACGTGTCGGAGAACGGAGATGCCACTAGCTTCCAGGAGGAGACCAAAGCAGCTGTGGTGCTTCAGAGTCACTTCCGAGGTCACCAGGAGAGGAAGAGGCTTCAGGAGGTGCGAGCCACGGCGGTTCAGCAGAAAGCTTCAGATGAGGAAGGAGACTCGGAGGAGACCAAAGCAGCTGTGGTGCTTCAGAGTCACTTCAGAGGCTACAAGGAACGCAAGCGACTTGAGGAGGAAGGAAAGATCCCTGACAGGAAGTCAAAAGAAGTCAATGACGATGCAACCGACGAGAACCTAGAAGCTTTAACTCCAAATGACGTAGAGCTAGAAGTGGCAGAAGACACTGTGGATGTCTCTGATGTTGTGTTAGAACATAAAGATGATGCAGAAAAAGACAGACGAGGGGAGGAAGAAGAGGCTGCGGTGAAGATCCAAAGCAACTTTCGGGGCTACAAAGAACGCAAGAAGCTGAAGGCCTTCAAGCAAACGGCACAGGATGAAGCCCAGCAACTGGAGAGCTTCTCCAAACAGGTCACTTCATTTGTTTACCACCAGAATTTAACCCCACTCACTCGTTGCTATGTTCCCGTACAGATTGCAAAGACTTCTCAGAACTTTGTGGCCCTGCAGCAGAAGCTAACGGAGATTATTCAGGCCCATCAATCAAACCCAGAGAAGAATGGCATGTTCGTGAAAGGAAAGACAATCAACGGCTTTGCTCCTCAGATACACAAATCACGTAAGGATGAGATGCTATGTGGTAAACAATGCAAAGCATTCTACAATGCTTTTTGTAGGAGTTGTGGACTCCTATAGAGCAGCTACACACAATAACCAGCACAAAAAGCTTTACAGTTCTTCCAGAATCTGCACCTATTCAGCTGTATTTCTTTGGATTTTGTGGTTCTCGTGAAAACGGTCTGTTATAATGTATTCCACCTACGCCCCGCCTCCAGGCACACCCACTCCGCTGTGGTTGGTCACACTAGCAAGTACTTAAAAGGAGTTAGGAGCTAGCTAACGGTATAGTAATAAATAAATATAATGTATTATAAATCAGACCAGTCCAGGGTGTACCCCGCCTGTCGTCTGAAGACAGCTGGGATAGGCTCCAGCACCCCTGCAACCCTCGTGAGGATCAGTGGTAGAAAATGAATGAATATAATAAATCAATAAAATATAAAAAATATATAAATAAATAAAATAAAAAAAATAAAATATTTTTTGGGGGATATAAATAAAAATATATATAAATAAATAAAAAAACGACAAAAAATATGTTAAAGTAAAATAAGGAGAAAAATATTCCCAAAGCTACAAAAATAACATTAAATAATATAAATAAATAAAATTAGAGGAAAGAAAGGAGAAAAAAAAGAGAAAAAAATAAATTTAATAAATGCTGATCTTTTTAAAATGTCAACTTTTAAAGTGCAGCCAAATGTGTTGGATCCCAAATCCGATCCGGAAATAGAGACTGGGCAGTCTGAAGTTTCTCAAAAAAAGAGGTTACTTCAAGACTACTTCAAGCTACTTACTCAATGGTAAGTAGTACTTTGTCGGCATACTGGTCCATATTCACAAACCAGTCCCGTGTGAAATTCTGTTGACAGATTAAAATCCATTAATTTTGCTGGTAGCGAATCAAGAACTCCAACCACTTGTACCTAATGGTGGCGTTGTTAGGAATTGTAAACAAATGTGGCTTTGCTAGCACAGTACACAGAAGTGCAGCTTGGGGGAGGGCAGAGAGCTTATCTGCTTACAGACATGCCCATATAAGGAAGTGTGCCCCTCTTGGACATCATAAAGGAACTTCTTTCAAGACTTACTTCCAAATACGCTAACATCATTATCTGAAATTTGAAATGTGGCATCTTTAACACGAGAATACCACATTGTAACGACATTTATACGTCAGAAAAGTGAAAAAAAATATTGACCGTGAAATGCGGCTTTGTCATTTCCTGCCGCATACAAACGAAACATTTGCTAATGAATGTCTAAATTATGGTTCTGAGCCAGTAGAGTTGACAATGTCGGCCACCACCAGCACTGCATTTCCATAACACTCTTGTTTTTTTTCTCCACACGGGAGCGGAGGCCTTTATTTCCGTCTCTCCCCACCGAGAGATGCTGCGTTATCTGCGGCGCATTCTCGTGAGCCTTTGATTAGATCGGGAAACCTGTGAAAGTCAAGTGCCGAGGCAGGAAGCGCTTCTCTATCCAACGTGTCATCAAAATAAGTAATTGCTTTTTTTGGGGGGGAGGAGGTGAGCACACTGTTGGGTGCGTGGATTGGGGGGAGGGGGGGCAAAATCTGGAACGTCGCTGCCACTCCTGAAAGGTTAGAGCTTCAGAGGACATTAATAACCTACGATTTGTCATTTGTTGGATTCTCTCATTGAAATTGTATTAGAAGGTATTGTTATGGAGGCAGACCAGGGTTCAATTCCACCCTCGGCCATCTCTGTGTGGAGTTTGCATGTTCTCCCCGTGCATGCGTGGGTTTTCTCCGGGTACTCCGGTTTCCTCCCACATTGTCGAAAGGAAATGTGTGGGGAATGGGAGAAATAGAGGAAAAAGGCAAAAAATAAAATTTCAGTGTGTTCAGGTGTAATAAGACGTTCTTGAGAAGAAACAATACATGAGATTAGGGAATATGATCAAATACATGACAATATGTTGTGATGTAAGGCTGCATGGTGGATAGTGGTTAGCATGCAGGCCTCACAGCTAGGAGACCCGAGTTCAATTCCACCCTCGTCCATCTCTGTGTTGAGTTTACAGGTACTCCGGTTTCCTCCCACATTCCAAAAACATGCTAGGTTAATTAGCGACTCCAAATTGCCCATAGGTATGAATGTGAGTGTGAATGGTTGTTTGTCTATATGTGCCCTGTGATTGGTTGGCTGGCGACCAGTCCAGGGTGTACCCCACCTCTCGCCCAAAGATAGCTGGAATAGGCTCCAGCACCCCCTGCGACCCTCGTGAGGAAAAAGCGGTAAATGAATGAATGAATGAAATTGTATTAGAAGGTATTGTTATGGAGGCGGCCATGTTTATGTGTCATTCTCACATTTCAATTAGACTTAATAGAACTGTTATTTCCCCTCTTTTTATGTTTATTTTCAATCTACAATATATATACAATACATATATACAATATAATATTCATCTTGATTCACTCTAGCATAACTGATCTCTAAATAAGGTTGCTAGAGCAAATGCTATTTTCATTGCGTTGACACCAACATGGCCGGAGGTTACGTGTAAACTTCTGTGTGTTATTTCCCACGGCTGCTGCTGCTGCACTGCCAGCTCGCTTCTCCATAAATTCATGCACATAATAATCAACTCCATCACAATGGTTTTGTGACGCACACAATAAAACGTGCCGGTCACATTGCTCCTCACAGGGGAAGGTCGTCAAAAGCTTAATCACGTTTTGTGACAATTATAGCAGAATCAATTAGAGGCTATGCGGAATTGCCTTGCGCTTGTTCCTTTTGTAATACAAAGTGACCTTTCAGGCAGAGTTGCTCAATCATATTAGAAACTTTTCCCCCTGCTTTTGGATGGATTTTATTCACCTGTTTTCCCCCCTTGCTTGAACATGATTAATAAAGAGTAACGCTGAAAGGTCGCTGTGATATATTTGCAATAACTGTGGAATATTGTCGCCGTCCGTCACCGTTGACACAAATGATAAATTACAGCACGCGTCACGCATGAATGGCGACCCGGCTGCTCACAACCACCCCCTGCTGGGGTGCGCTTGGCAAAGTTAGTAAACGTTTTTTTTTTTTGTGTGTGTCTGTTGGAAAATTCTAACCCGCCGAGGCCTGGAGGTTAAACTGCAGCCTGAATGGAGGGCTGCTCGATAAGCCAAAGGTCGCGCTCGGGTCGTCTCTGTGGTGACCCGGTTGGGCCGTAATGAATGAACTTTGGCTCGAACGTGATGATGACCGCTAGTGATGCCTGCATGCTTGAACCATGGACCCACCATGAAGCTTTCTTTAAAGGTTCCATATTTATATATTCATTCATTCATTTTCTACCGCTTATCCTCACGAGGGTCGCGGGGGTGCTGGAGCCTATCCCAGCTGTCTTCGGGCGAGAGGCGGGGTACACCCTGGACTGGTGGCCAGCCAATCACAGGGCACATATACATATTTATATATTAGTCAACAATTTTAAATCAGACTAACAGTTCCCACAATAGTGTTTAAAAGCCTGACTGAAGGACACACCATTTGGGGTTCCTGTAGCTTTAATGCTAATGAGCTGTGTCTCTCTCTCTCTCTCTCTCTCTCTCTCTCCATGAACCAAGCGCTATTTATCCACTCTTTACATACTGTAACTCTGCACTCATCTAACATAATGGATGCCATGTATCACATACAAACAATAGCAACGCTAACATACTATAGCTACAGTATGTGAGCTACTGTGCTAACATTACATTCACATTTTAACAGCAATTATCACATTAGGTTAGCCTATTTGTTGACAAAAAATACATTGATCAAACTTTGTTTTAAGATGCGTAGCAAAGCCTGTGGGGGAAAAAACTAAACAGAATCTAAAGAAAATATATTATTCATTCATTGATTTTCTACCGGGGCGGCATGGTGGTCGAGTGGTTAGCGCGCAGGCCTCACAGCTAGGAGACTGGAGTTTGATCCCACCCTCGGCCATCTCTGTGTGGAGTTTGCATGTTCTCCCCGTGCATGCGTGGGTTTTCTCCGGGTACTCCGGTTTCCTCCCACGTTCCAAAAACATGCTAGGTTAATTGGCGACTCCAAATTGTCCATAGGTATGAATGTGAGTGTGAATGGTTGTTTGTCTATATGTGATTGGCTGGCGACAGCTGGCATAGGCTCCAGCACCCCCGCGACTCCTGTGAGGATAAGCAGTAGAAAATAAATGAATGAATGAATGAGGCCTCTAATATGTAATGTCCCTCTGATGTACTTTGTTCCTGATCCTATCCATCCTGGTCACTCCCAATGAGAACCTCAGCATCCTCATCTCTGCTATCTCCAGTTCTGCTTCTCGGGTGAGAGGCGGGGTACACACTGAACTGGTCGCCAGCCAATCACAGGGCACATATAGAACATATACAACCGGAGTACCCGGAGAAAACCCACACATGCACGGGGAGAACATGCAAAATCCACACAGAGATGGCCGAGGGAATTGAACTCTGGTCTCCTAGCTGTGAGGTCTGCGTGCTAACCACTCGCCCAGAAAATATATCATAATCTACTAATTTAATTTCTACTATGTTCAATTCCTCTGCACTCTCTGTATGCGACCGGCCCCGCCTCCACCCACAGACAGACAGACAAAGTATGACTGACAAATGGTCTCACTCTGTTCATGCCGTTGTTCTATGGAACGAATGCACCAAGGCACCAATGCACCGGAATTAGGAATTCCTGTTAGAATGTCATTAAAAGGGAGTTTTGGAACACATTTCTTGATCTTGTCCTCCTGTCTTTTCAGCCGACAAAAGACTGTCGAGGCCCCCCCGTCGAACCCTGCAGCCAAAGACCCTAAACACGCCGGAGGACTGCACCTACTACACACTGATTCATGTGAGTCTGCCAAAATGTGGCAGAGCAGTTGACATTTGAACAATTCCCAACTACCATTGCTCATTAAGGTTTATTATCAGACCGCCATAAAGGTTATCAAACTTGAGCATCCATCAAGCTATTGTGTTCATACTATAGATGATCATCACTGACATGTTCGCTCTTCCTCTCAGCGCTCCGTCCAGGATGACAAACGCAAGCCCAGGAAAGAAGAGTAAGTCCATTTTTAAGCCTGATTTAACATCCTCTTTGCACACAGTGAGCCAAACGCACTATGGCGCCGACATAACGACAGTGTTTAATGGCGTGCGACATCACAATCCTCCTCTGGGAAATTTACTAGCGTCTTCTTGTGTCGCGGTCAACCCGTCGGACACGTTCTGTGGCATTTCATGTTGGAAATATGAATGTGGCCGTCTTTCAATGTAAGACATTAGGGTCTTGTCATGTGGGTGTTGTGCAGGACAGTAGTTTAGCATCGGTTAGGTTTTGTAGCCCGGCAAACACGGACGGGGTCAGGGTTCTTAATCATGGTGCTCTGCATACACAGCTTTGTTGTGTTATGTACACCTTACTGTCGCCCCCTGCGAAACCCCCCCCCCCCCCAGGGGGACCTCTGGTTAAGAATATCAAATTAAGCCTTATTATGAGTGTAGCTTTTTCACCATTTACTATGGATAGCAGGGATCTGTATTTGGGTGAAGATAAGGGGACTACAAGCGCATCCCTGTGGAACACCGCTGTTGCATGACAGTGAAGATGGTGACAAATCCTCAAACGGTAAATTTGTGTGATCATGTTGAGGTGTGAGCTGTACGGTGGACTAGTGGTTAGCACGCAAGCCTCACAGCTAGGAGACCCGAGTTCAATTCCACCCTCGGCCATCTCTATGTGGAGCTTGCATGTTCTCCCCGTGCATGCGTGGGTTTTCTCCGGGTACTCCGGTGTCCAAAATCAAATTTCATAAATATGAAGTTATGCAGACACTTAGCGCTATCATGCTAGGTGTTAGCATGCTAGCACATCAATGTTACAATGCTAACATAATTATACTAATATTTCTAGCATTTTCAGGCATAGGATCTTTACAAACACATTGCGCTATTATGCTAGGTGTGAGCATGCTAATGCTTGCATGTTAGCATTCTAACATAATTATACTAACATTTTGCACTATGCGTTATGTGGTGTTAGTGATGAGTGGTTTATGCGAAGGCCTCACAGCTAGGAGACCCGAGTTCAATTCCACCCTCTGCCATCTCTATGTGGAGTTTGCATGTTCTCCCTGTGCATGCGTGGGTTTTCTCCGGGTACTCCGGTTTCCTCCCACATTCCAAAAACATGCTAGGTTAATTAGCCACTACAAATTGTCCATAGGTATGAATGCGAGTGTGAATGGTTGTTTGTCTATATGTATATATAACAATATAACAGTCACTAAAGTCATCATACAGCAACTTCACACTCAAATATACAAACATGAACCAATATGAATTTCAAAAAACTCCTTTAAAGTTTTCCCATACTGTACTGCGTTTGAGCAACGCATTCATTGGGGTGCTGCAATGACGTTAGCCCCTCTCTGGGCTCCTCAAATAGGTTTTTGGAATGTGACTCCAAATTGTCCATAAGTATGAATGTGAGTGTGAATGATTGATTGTCTATATGTCGCCTATGATTGGCTGGCGACCAGTCCAGTGTGTACCCCGCATCTTGCCCAAAGACAGCTGGGATAGGCTCCAGCACCCCCCGCGACCCTCGTGAGGATAAGTAGCAGAAAATGAATCAATGAATGAATGTTGGGGTGTTGGACTCCTCTGTCAATCACTCTAACGATGCAGTGGATAGAGAAGATTATTATAATCAAGATAAAGAAAGGCATTATTATCTCATCTCACATCTCATCTCATCAATGGAAGGATTTAAAAAAACGCATTTCCCTGCGAGCCTTTCTTCATGTCATTGAGGCTGATTGGAATATCTGTCATTGCTGGGTAACGTGTGAAACTCATTGATCTCCATGTGGAAATTCTCCCATCGGGTCAGCACCGGTCACACAGAGGTCAGAGTGTTGTGTACGAGAATCAAACCCCTTGCCCCCTTTTTTATGAGTCTTTTCCTTGCAGTCCAGGTAAGCTGCTGGACGAGGACGAGCACTACTACCAGGCCTTGCCCACCAGCAGATCCACTCCCGCCATTTCCACCGAGGAGGCGTCATCCAGCGGCCTTCAGAGGCGCTGGTCCATGGATAGGACGCCTTCTGTGGAAGCCCAACCAGAACCTGCTGAGGTCAAAGAGTCCAACCAGGAAGTAGCCACCGAGCCTGAATCCAAACCTGACAAAGACACAAGGTACCGCCTGATAAAACGAGGAATACAAGAACACGTATAAAAAATATACGCAACGCCACCAGTAGCATATGAAATCATTTATTACATAAACATCATCACTCATGGGGGGAAAAAAAACACTTTGTACAAATTAACTTGTTTATACAGAGAATATACTTAAAAAGAAACAACAACCTCGAGGCAGCGGCCTCGCAAATGAGTGTGCAGATGGCGCACATGTTTGATGCCGTCGCCTGGCAGCCATGGCGCTTTAGAGTAAAGCTAATTACGGGAGAGTCGCCTGCAGCTACCCAGAATTGTTTTTTTTTCCCCTCCCAAAAATTAAGAATACTTCCATCTTTACCATCAGTTGGGCCCAGAAAATAAGCTAATGCTAGATTGCAAAGTCAAGCATTCCAGACATTCATTCATTCATTTTCTGGAGCTGGAGCCTATCCCAGCTGTCTTCGGGCGAGAGGCGGGGTACACCCTGGACTGGTCGCCAGCCAATCACAGGGCACATATAGACAAACAACCATTCACACTCACGTTCATACCTATGGACAATTTGGAGTCGCCAATTAACCTAGCATGTTTTTGGAATGTGGGAGGCCGAGGGTAGAATTGAACTCTAGTCTCCTAGCTGTGAGGCCTTCGCGCTAACCACTCATCACTAACACCACATAATGTATAGTGCAAAATGTTAGAATGCTAACATGCAAGCATTAGCATGCTCACACCTAGCATAATAGCGTGAAGTGTTTGTAAAGATCCTGTCCCTGAAAATGCTAGAAATATTAGTATAATTATGTTAGCATGCTAATATTGACGTGCTAGCATCCCAGCATGGTAGCGCTAAGTGTCTGCATAATTTCAAATTTATGAAATTTGATTTTGGACACCGGAGTACCCGGAGAAAACCCGCGCATGCACGGGGAGAACATGCAAACTCCACACAGAGATAGCCGAGGGTGGAATTGAACTGGGGTCTCCTAGCTGTGAGGTCTGCACGCTAACCACTCGACCGCCGTGCCGCCAACATTCCAGACATATGCTACATAAAACATGTCTGCATCATAAAGATTGTGAAAACACTTCCTGCCTTTTCTTCTTCTTCTTCTTCTTCCCTTCAAATAGGCGCTCCGTTCCCAGAATTCCCTCTGCAGATAGTCGCTCCGAGGACAACCCGTACGATTTCAGGCATCTACTGAGGAAGACCTCTCAGAGACGGAGGCTCATCAGGCAGTACCGAGCACAAGACTGACCTTTTTTTTTTTGTAGGCACGTTATGGTTATGCTCACAGCTTTGGCCTGTCATCTTTATACTGCATTTAAACATTATAGAATGCATAATAACACATGCAATTTAGTCATTTTACTTTAATTTTTTTTTTTTTTTTTTGGTGCATCAGATATTCTTTGTCAGGTGGTTGATATGCTTTTAAGCTCCACATATCATTTTCTTAATATTACACCATTTGATAAGCTCGCCCGTGTTTACCTTCTGGCATCATTGCTACACTTGAACATAACACAAATCTACTCAAAAAGATTAACAGGATGTATATGAAATTGTGAAGTTACTGCCTTTTTAAAATGTATTTCTTTTAGCAATATATGAAATATTGAATAGCGAAAGGAGAAAAATTAATGGAGCCCTGGCTGTATGCCTTGGTGTGCTCCACATGCTTGCATTAATAAAATACAAAACACAAGTAAAAATGGTGGCTGCAGTTTTAAATCGGTGTTGCTGTGTTATGTTAATCATGTGGCTTAGTAGTTAGCATGTTAGCCTAGCAGGGCTCACCATGAATCTGTTGCGGTCGCCAGAAGTATTTTGCAAGATTGGAATCCCTGAGCATAATGAGGACACACAAATGGATGTTATGTTAATACAGTTTATTTGTGTAGTTCAAGTACACGTGAGTAAAATAGATAATGAGTAGTACATACTTTACAAGTACAAGTAGTACAAGCTGTGACACTGGAGAGAGCCTCCCTCTCCCTTTCTCTCCCTTTCTCTCCCTCTCATCCTCCTCCAAGCACCGGAAGGGTGGGCGGGGGCAGGCTCCGCATGCAGCCGCCCTATGTGACGCCCTCCCCGGGCAGACGTCTTAGTTGGCATTCGGCGTGTTGTTTGGAGGGGTAAAGAAGTGGAGCAGTTGGAGTGCGTGTCACGACGCACGACGCCACGCAGCCCGTCATGACCCACAAGTGAATCACGATTAAGGGATTTTTTTTTTTTTTTTTTTGGGTGGTGATGGTGACGCGAGAAGCAGTTTGGATGAGATTTGCGTCACACCTCCACACGCTCCTTTTTAATCCACTTTTTATTTATCGTTTTTAGAATGTGAAAAGAAAATATTGTACTTATTTGGGACTACATATTTGACAAATAGAGAGAGTGTGTGTGTGAGAGAGAGAGAGAGAGAGGAAGAGAGAGAGCGTTTTTTCTGCCGCTGAGTAGGACGCTGCGGTGGTTCTTGTGCAACCTCTTTTGAATTGCTGGTGTGATTTTTTTTTTTTTTTGTGGGGGTGTCGTTACCTCGCGTGTGCGTGGATGTGCACGCGTCCACTGACGTTGAGCACCACGCCACATTTGCACGGAGGCGGCACTGGATGGCGTCCCCAGGCTTCTGGTCCCTCGGTGGGGACAATCCGGGCAGCCAGAGCCCCAACACGCGTAAGTATCTCATGCATGTATCACCTTCATTTTTTTTTCACCATTTTAACTGCGTGACTTTTTTTGTGTGCGTGTTTTTGTTAAGTTACATTACGCACCTGAAGACGCTCCATCCTCTTGTTTCTTGCAGCCCGGGCTTGGTGCCAGGCAGCGGCCCAGAAACTCTCCGGAGGGCTCGGATCGAAATTATGTGGTATTTTTTTCCCTTTTAAGAATTATATATTTTTTTAACATTTATATACATTTTATTCAATATGGGGTTCATATGGTGTCCCAAAAGCGCTGCTGAACGTCGGGGAGGTGGACAAAGGTGCAGCCGAGCCCGCCGCCAAGGAGCCCCAGACGGCGACGGAAGGATGCGGCTGCAACAAAAGCTGCAACTGCACCAAAGCTGCTGTAGTCTTCTCCGATCTCTATTCAACAGGTATAAAAAAAGGCATGCAAACTATGAATTTTATATTTTTTTATTGAATATCACCTTTTAATGTGTGCAGTGGAACAACATTTAAAGTCAAATAACACTCATTTTTACGTATCATTAATTGTGAACCTGTTACCTATTAAAAATGTCTTAAGTTATAATAAAAATCCACATTTTGATGCAGATGGGTGAGCCCATGTCTCAGTGCAGGGGTCACCTTGATTTTTTGGTGCAGTAAAAAAAAAACCTCCACAGATTCACGTTAAAATAATAAACTAGATACATTATGCGCGTATTTTTGTATTGAAATACACAATACTTGTCCCTTCAAGACCTTCTTCCAGCCATGGACGGCGACAGCAAGACCATGACCTTCCTGCAGGAGGTGGTGGACATCCTGCTGGCCTACATCGTCGAGTCGTTCGACCGCGACACCAAAGTGATCGACTTCCATTATCCAAACGAGCTGCTGCAGATGAACAACTGGGAGCTGCAGCATGATCCCGCCACGCTGGACGACATCTTGATCAGCTGCCGAGCCACCCTCAAGTACGCCATCAAGACAGGTGAGAAGGGGGGGCGGGGGTGGGGGGGAGAAAGAAGGCGGGAGACAGAGGGCCTCATGGAGGCCTGCATGCTCAGATTGATATTTAATTGCAGAAATAACGGAAATTCATGCCTTTTTAACAATTTCTACACAAAAAATAAAAATATAAAATAAAATAAAAATAAAAAGATTTGTTTATTATTTTTAAAATAATAAATAAATATAAAATAATAATAAAAATAATAATAGATGTATAATAATAAATGTATAATAATATAAAAATGAAAATAATATAATGTAAAAATAATATAAAATAAAAATAAAAAGATTTTTTATTATTTTTAAATAAATATAAAATAATAATAAATGTATAATAATAAATATCCTAAAACCAATACAATTTTGTGTTTAAAATAAAATGCCTGAATACACTTGAGTGCATCTTCCTCATGCATGTAGGCCTCTGATAACAATAAAAAAAGATAACAATGTCACAGGCCCAATCTCTTGCAAAACAACAAAAATAAACATATTTTTTAAGAGGGCTTCATTATTTTTTTTAGTGGCACAATAATGGCAACATTACCATAAAGTACACAGTGTCTGCAGCCTGCTGAAACAAATGAAACAAATACATCACACCTGAAAATTGTCGCTAAATATTAAAACTTTCATTCCACACATAACATAACACATCACATAAATTGGTACTTTAATTAAATGTGCCAGCTCAAATCATCACACATGCACATTCCATAATTATCTTTTTAAAGGGTATATGCAAATATGTACACAGGCCCAAGTTATGTGCCTTGTGGTGCTCCTCATTAATTTGCACCCGCATTGCACACACCAAAAAAAAATGCACATATTCTACAGGGAGTAATAATTAAAAGGTAATATGATTTGATTTAAAATGTTCCCCTAATTTGCTGCTTCGTTAGGATAAAATGATTGTGATTGCATGCATATCATTAACACACAGGAAGAAATTATATAGGAAATGTAATTAAATACACCATTAAAACAGTAGAAGTATGCACTTTTTGTAATAATATCGGGAATACCAGACATCTGCCCTTTTGTTGTTTTTGAAAATATTTATATAAATATTAGATTCAATAAAAGAAATGTGGCCTGAGCCTTGCTTGAAATAAAAAAACAATTTTAACATATCAAAAAAATGCAGTTCTACAATTTAAATAACGTTACTGATTTCAAATGTTCCTACCGTGTCTCCCTCAGCCCACCCGAGGTACTTCAACCAGCTCTCCACAGGATTAGACATGGTCGGCCTGGCTGCTGACTGGCTGACGTCCACCGCCAACACCAACATGTACGTGACTGCCATTCATCACCATTCTCCTCATCATCATCACCACCATCACCATCACCATCCTCCCAGCCGTTTCCGGTCCAGTCAGCACAGCGTCTGCACGTGCTGATAGTGTCTCTTCCCCCCCCTGCCGCCAAATGGGGAAGAGTGTGTGTGTGTGTGTGTGTGGAGGGGTGTGGGGGGAGTAAATTGGCCCCCTTTAACCCCGCCGTCTCTCGTTTTCTATTTTGTGCACCGCCTCCCTCTCTCTTTGCATCCCCATGGGAACAAGAGAGGGAGAAAATTAGCTGTGAAATTAAATCCAGCAGCTCCATTTAGTGTCTGTTTTGGGGCTGATAAAGCCTGCCAGTTGTCCAATGGTGACTTTATAGAACTCTCATTAGCCTCATAGCTTGTACATATAGACGGAAAAAAAAATGTATTGTTTATAGCTATCTTTACTGTAGGACATTACAATGTTTTTTTTTAAATTAGGAACAATAGTGTAATTATTCCTACACTCTTAAATGCTGTGTTAAAAACAACCCAATGTGGGTTGTTAACCAACCCAACGCTGGTTAAATATTGGATATATAATATTTGTTTTTTATTGTATGCTAATACTATTAATAATATATTACAATGATAATGACACCAATTCATTCATTCATTTTCTACCGCTTTTTCCTCACGAGGGTCACAGGGGGTGCTGGAGCCTATCCCAGCTGTCTTCGGGCGAGAGGCGGGGTACACCCTGGACTGGTGGCTAGCCAGCCAATCACAGGGCACATATAGACAAACAACCATTCACACTCACATTCATACCTATGGACAATTTGGAGTCGCTAATTAACCTAGCATGTTTTTTGAAATGTGAGTGTGAAACATGCAAACTCCACACAGAGATGGCCGAGGGTGGAATT
Organism: Doryrhamphus excisus; assembly: GCF_030265055.1. Taxonomy (NCBI): domain Eukaryota; kingdom Metazoa; phylum Chordata; class Actinopteri; order Syngnathiformes; family Syngnathidae; genus Doryrhamphus; species Doryrhamphus excisus. The sequence continues at coordinate 9,290,573 of NC_080486.1, read as the reverse complement.
GAACACTGGTCTCCTAGCTGTGAGGTCTGCACGCTAACCACTCGACCGCTGAATGACACCAATGTAACAATAAAATATTTATTAAAATTCAACATTTCCGGAACACAAAAATATAACATTTCCTTCACATATGAACAAATTATGTACAACAAAATAATATTTTAAGAACGGGTGAGGGGGACAGATATGAAAGAGTGATATATACATAGAACAAGAGGGAGAGGAGAGAAAGAAAGGGGGGGGCAGTCTGATTACAGGAAAGTAATTGGGTTTGCAAGAATGTCACCCAATGGGGACACAGTTCCCTCAAGTTCATCATTACAATGGAAAATAATGGGCATATATATATTTAATAATAATAATTTTTGGTCTGTGATGTCACCACGCAGGTTCACCTACGAGGTGGCACCAGTGTTCGTGCTGCTGGAGTACGTTACTCTGAAGAAGATGAGGGAAATCATCGGCTGGCAGGACGGCCGTGGAGATGGCATCTTCTCCCCTGGTAATGCACGTGTCACGTCGCCTCGTGCTTGTGCGGTGGAGCAAGCCAGCGAGCGGCCAATTTGCATATAGATGAGCCCCCCACCCCCCCTCTTCCCAAAAAAATAGAACATTTTGTTCCCCCCAAAGCACCCCGTTTTTTTAAATTTGTGCTTATGATAATTGTGCTGCACAATGTGTCCCCTAGGTGGTGCTATTTCCAACATGTATGCCATGCTGTTGGCCCGCTTCAAGATGTTCCCTGAAGTCAAGGAGAAAGGGATGTCGTCCGTCCCCAGGCTGGTGGCCTTCACGTCTGAACACGTATGGACCTCAAAAATATATTTAATCATAATATTTTGTATTTTATCAAGTAAAATCAAGATTTATTTGTGTTTAGCATACTTCATGTTTCCATGTCTGCTTACTGGTTGTAAATTAATTCATTTCTTTCATCTTCCAGAGTCATTTCTCCATCAAAAAAGGAGCAGCAGCCCTCGGTATTGGCACAGAAAGCGTCATCTGCATCAAGGCTGATGAAAGGTAGAATCCAGTTCCATGTTTATGTGCGCAAACAAACAATACTGCAGTATTAACTGTAGAAATATATCCTTATTATTCCTCCCTTATCAGTGGCAAGATGATCCCTGCTGACTTGGAGAGGAGGATTCTGGAGGCCAAACAGAAGGTGGTAATATATCATGTGTATCAGAGGTGTCCAAAGTGCGGCCCAGTAGCCATATTCAGTCCGTTGCATATTCTAAAAAAATAATACTACTACAGTTCTACTTTTAGTTCTCTCTTTTTCTTAAACTAGCTTAGCATATATCAAACATGCAAACTCCACACAGAGATACCCGAGGGTGGAATTGAACACGGGTCTCCTAGCTGTGAGGCCTTCGCGCTAACCACTCATCACTAACACCACATAGTGCATAGTGCAAAATGTTAGTATAAATATGTTAGAATGCTAACATGCAAACATTAGCATGCTCACACCTAGCATAATAGCGCAAAGTGTTTGTAAAGATCCTATCCCTGAAAATGCTAGAAATGTTAGTATAATTATGTTAGCATTCTAACATTGACGTGCTAGCATGCTAACACCCAGCATGATAGCGCTAAGTGTCTGCATAATTTCATATTTATGGAATTAGATTTTGGAAACCGGAGTACCCGGAGAAAACCCACGCATGCACGGGGAGAACATTCAAACTCCACACAGAGATGGCCAAGGGTGGATTTGAACTCGGGTCTCCTCGCTGTGAGGGCTTCGCACTAACCTCTCATCACTAACACCACATAATGCATAGTTCAAAATGTTAGAATGCTAACATGCAAACATTAGCATGCTCATACCTAGCATAATAGTGTTTGTAAAGATCCTATCCCTGAAAATGCTAGAAATGTTAGTATAATTATGTTAGCAACTATGTTAGCATGCTAACATTGATGTGCTAGCATGCTAACACCCAGCATGATAGCGCTAAGTGTCTGCATAACTTCATATTCATGAAATTTTGGAAACAAACCCGAGTACCCAGAGAAAACCCACGCATGCAATCTCCACGCAGAGATACCCGAGGGTGGAATTGAACTCGGGTCTCCTAGCTGTGAGGCATGTGCGCTAACCACTCCTCCTCCGTGCAGCCGAGAGAGTTAATTAATTATGCAAAAATCAACTTGTGTGTCTTAGAAACGAAACTCCTACATAAACCGAGGACCTCCTGTATCATTGCGCTGTCTGAAATGTTACGTCACTTATTCTCCATACAGGGGTTCGTCCCGTTTTTTGTCAGCGCCACGGCCGGCACGACGGTGTACGGCGCCTTCGACCCTCTCATCGCCGTTTCGGATATTTGCAAGAAGTACAACATCTGGATGCACGTGGATGTAAGTCAACTTTATTGCGTCCATTGCTAGTACAAATAAAGAGCTCAACCCATTTGAGTTTGACAAATTATAGTATAAGGTGCTTTGCTTTGACCTACATTGGAGCTCACACACACACACACACACACACACAGCCGGGAGCACAGGCTGTAAATCATCTCCTCCCATGACTCGGCCATTATTGACCCCCCCACACACTATTCCCTGCTCGCTGAAGTCTGGATGATTTAGCTCTGACAGCAATGCCTCAATTAAGGGACACAAATGGCTTTCCACGTCTAGAGCGTGGGAGGTTATTGTTGATGCTACATAAGCTAGCCTTCTAAGTACTAAGTGTTGCCATTACTTATGTTTAAATGTAAAATAAAATGTAGCACGAGTTCATACATCAGGTAAAGAATATGTTGTTGTTCTTGTGTGGCAATCATGTGACTCGCTGTCCTGTCAGGGGGCGTGGGGAGGAAGTCTGCTCATGTCCCGGAGACACAGGTGGAAGCTTGATGGCGTTGAGAGGCAAGTGGACTACAATTAATGTGGCTAATAGTGTTAGCTTAAAACAATAACAGTGCTTATCTCTCCAGGGCCAATTCAGTGACATGGAACCCACACAAGATGATGTCCGTCCCACTGCAGTGTTCTGCCCTGCTGGTGCGAGAGGAGGTGAGTTATTTTTTTCCGCTGCATTATTCTGACTTTGTGACGCTAACGAAGCTCTCATCCGCTTCAGGGTCTGATGCAGAACTGCAACCAGATGCACGCCTGCTACCTGTTCCAGCAGGACAAGCATTACGACCTCTCCTACGACACCGGAGACAAAGCTCTGCAGTGCGGACGCCACGTGGACATCTTCAAACTGTGGCTTATGTGGAGGGCCAAGGTACGCAATCACTCGCAATTCAGCCGTGATGCATTATGGGAAGTAACGGGTGTCTTTTTTTTATCCTCCGCAGGGTACCATCGGGTTTGAGGCTCAGATTGATAAATGTCTGGAGCTGTCAGAGTATCTGTACAACAAGATTAAGGACAGGGAAGGATACGAGATGGTGTTTGACGGCAAAGTAGGTCCACATCTTTTATTTTTTTAACATTGTGCCATGATTATACTTTCCATTTATGAATTATTATTAAAGTCAGTAATATTATTATTATTATTATTAAAGTCAGTAAACGTGTTACTACTATGTAACATCAACTGTACTATTCATTTTGAGCGGTAATCACTGTTGTATAGCATCCAAAGACATACTGGATATAGAGAAAAATAGCACCCTCTGGTGGATTTATTAAGCATTGCAGCGTCCTGAAGGGCCGACGGCATTTCAAGCTCCTGCAGGCAGTGTAATAATCTGCCATTGTGTGTGTGTAATGAATGCATGATTTCTCATATGCATATGAATAGGGTGATGTCAGAAATATGCATCAGCGACCACAGGAGAACAAAAGCGTGTGTGTGTGTGTGTGTGTGTGTGTGTGTGTGTGCAGATATGACCATATATTAAGCACTCAAAGATGCCTGTGGACACGCAGCAGCTCTTTAACACTTTAGCTTCCATTTCTCTTAATATATTTCAGACATCTGGTAAAGATACTGTATAAGGCCAGACACACATCAAGTCCTGTAGGTGGCACTGTGGGACCGGGGGTCTACTTTTCTAGCTATATTGCTATTAAATAGGAATTCTAATGAAATGCTATAATCCGAAATTTAATTAGTAATTCCGTACAGTAGGATTTCTTATTTAAATAAGGAATATTTTCATAGTTGGAGGATAGAAAAGCTGTTTGTCTTTCTAAATATGTTTTTTAATAATTGTTTTTAATAATTCATTCATTTTCTACCGCTTATCCTCGGGCGAGAGGCGGGGTACACCCTGGACTGGTGGCCAGCCAATCACAGGGCACATATAGACAAACAACCATTCACATTCATACCTATGGACAATTTAGAGTCGCCAATTAACCTAGCATATTTTTGGAATGTGGGAGTCTCCGGAGAAAACCCACGCGTCCACCGTGCAGACTTAAACTTTCAGACTGTTTTAGTGTAGTAAATACATCTGCATCTTATACTTTTGATGATGTGTGTCTTTAATTGTGGAGCCCGGAGAGGGGCTAACGTCATTGCAGCACCCCAATGAATGCGTTGCTCAAATGCAATACAGTATGGGAAAACTTTTAAGGAGTTTTTTATTCATATTGGTACATGTTTGTATATTTGAGTGTGAAGTTGCTGTATGATGACTTTAGTGACTGTTATATTGGTATATACACATATAGACAAACAACCATTCACACTCACATTCATACCTATGGACAATTTGGAGCCGCCAATTAACCTAGCGTGTTTTTGGAATGTGGGAGGAAACCGGAGTACCCGGAGAAAACCCACGCATGCACGGGGAGAACATGCAAACTCCACACCGAGATGGCCGAGGGTGGAATTGAACTCAGGTTTCCTAGCTGTGAGGTCTGCGCGCTAACCACTCGACCGACGTGCAGCCAGACATAGTAGTAATAGTAATAATAATAATAATAATAAGACATAACTACGGCTTGTGCTTGTGTGTGTTGCTATAAATTGGTTCCCCGGTGGAGCTGAGTGCTGGGCAGACAGGAAGTGATGTTGGGAGTTCAGAGCCAAGTTACTATAACAACAACTATATTCAACCACAAAACAGCATAAATTATTCATCACTATATTTAAATATTTATTTTATATCCATATATACACCACAAAAAATCCCCAATATGAAATAATAACTATAGATATAATATGATATATGATGTTATGCCGCCTTTTGTGTTCCCCGCAGCCTCAGCACACCAACGTCTGCTTCTGGTACCTTCCTCCCGGGATCCGCTACATGGAGGATAAAGAAGAGAAGAAGAAACGCTTGCACAAGGTAAAAAGACCTCAGAGAACCAAAAATTCCCACTCGGGGACTTGCAATAAAACTCTTCAAAACGTGTTCATGTAAAGGTCAAACTGTGAGGGTGTTGAATTAGACGTGATCATTCAGCATTAGGAGACGGCTAATTGGCAATTAGAACCAACAGATGGGGCTCCGTTCTTTTTTTAAAAGCATCGTATGCGCATCCTGTCACACTTCCTGTTGGTGCATGTCCCAATTCTTTTGTCCATATGTGACTATTTCTTGCGTTGCGTTTAATGTAATGCATGCGGATGACAGTGAAGTATACAGAGAAGAACACATCATCACCGTCATCACCTCCCACCGCCGTGTCCTATATATATATATATAGGTGGCGCCGGTCATCAAAGCCCGTATGATGGAGTACGGTACCACCATGGTCAGCTACCAGCCGCAGGGGGACAAGGTCAACTTCTTCCGCATGGTCATCTCCAATCCTGCTGCCACCTTCGAGGACATCGACTTTCTTATCGAGGAAATCGAACGCCTCGGCCAGGATCTATAAGACTTCGTCTCGATGAATTGTTTGTGGTGAATGTAATTGGTAAACTTCCTTTATTCCTCCAAATGAAGCTATTTAAGAGTATATTTGTGATATACATATATATATAAATATATATATATACAGTATCTATATTATGTATTGTCGCTTGGCTGTGGACTGGGCGGCGCCGCGTTCACCGCTTTGTAAAAGTGCTTCTGTCCGCCTCTTTGCTAGTGTCGTTCCGCCCGGAGACGTGTGATACGTGCTGTAACGTAAGCTGTACGTTTGTGTCATGTGCAATAATTCCACAATTAACTTTTTTATTAATTAATTTTTCAATCAATTCATCATTTTTCCAGTGCCAAAGCGGCTGTGTTCTTGCGCGACTAGCATTTATTCGTGGGTGGAAAGAGCACTTTGCCTTCCTTGCCTCAGCTTAATTAACTGCCTTTAGCTCATTTGCCGATGCTAGCTTACCGCCGACTTATACAAACAAACATGGCCGCCATTAGAACTAAGTCAATGTTGAATTAGGAAAGGTAATGAATCAAGGAGGTGAATGAAAGTGGGATTGTTAGCACACCGCTAGCTTCATCGCTAAACGCAATCGGACTTGGTGTCAAAATATTATTTTAGATATTAGCATAATTTGAATTGTCGGAACGTTGGTTCTTGAAGTAGCCACTCCAGAACCAAATAACAACTTCCTGTTATGTAAATGAGCTGGTTTTGATTGCTAATAGAGGCCTATCAATCCAGGAGGTTGCTATACGAGATCCATCATGTTGTTCAAAGTAGAGTGGGGGTTTGTTCGTCTTGAAGTAGCCACTCCAGAACCAAATAACTTCCTGTTATGTAAATGAGCTGGTTGGATCATCATATTGTTCAAAGTAGAGTGGGGGTTTGTTCGGCTTGAAGTAGCCACTCCAGAACCAAATAACAGCTTCCTGTTATGTAAATGAGCTGGTTTTGATTGCTAATAGAGGCCTATCAATCCAGGAGGTTGCTATACGAGATCATCATGTTGTTCAAAGTAGAGTGGGGGTTTGTTCGGCTTGAAGTAGCCACTCCAGAACCAAATAACTTCCTGTTATGTAAATGAGCGGGTTTTGATTGTTAATGGAGGCTTATCAATCCAGGAGGTTGCTATACGAGATCCATCATGTTGTTCAAAGTAGAGTGGGGGTTTGTTCGGCTTGAAGTAGCCACTCCAGAACCAAATAAAAACTTCCTGTTATGTAAATGAGCTGGTTTTGATTGCTAATAGAGGCCTATCAATCCAGGAGGTTGCTATACGAGATCCGTCATGTTGTTCAAAGTAGAGTGGGGGTTTGTTTGGCTTGAAGTAGCCACTCCAGAACCAAATAACAACTTCCTGTTATGTAAATGAGTCAGTTTTGATCGCTAATAGAGGCCTATCGATCCAGGAGGTTGCTATACGAGATCCATCATGTTGTTCAAAAGTAGAGTGGGGGTTTGTTCGGCTTGAAGTAGCCACTCCAGAACCAAATAACAACTTCCTGTTATGTAAATGAGTCGGTTTGATTGCTAATACAGGCCTATCAATCTAGGAGGTTGCTATACGAGATCCGTCATGCTGTTCAAAGTAGAGTGGGGTTTGTTCGGCTTGCTACAAGTGCGTTAGCATTGTTTCTAACGGACTATTTTGTGTCTTTCTGTTAATTTTTACCAATTTTTGACCTTTTTTTTTAGTGTCCATCTATTACGTTGTGGTCGTCTACCACCATTCGTTTTTAGTTAGATGAATGCGTATTTCTTCTTTTTTTTTATTTAGAGGCCACAACAAAAAAGCCTCCTTGATTCCTCCTAAAGCAATATGGGTCCAATCATTAGAAAGCACAATTAGCTCCACATGGTGTACAATCACTTGATGTAAATAGTATATACATGTATATGTACATAAGACGTATAAGCAGAGACTATTTGTGAGGTATGTCCTATTTTCTAGTCTAAAGGTCTTGTTTGTCTTCTATTTCTTTGTGTGTCAACTTGTTTCTTGTATACAAAGGGGACCGAAGTGTGTATTTCCCTATTCTGTGTCCCCGAGTGTGTCGTGAGCGTGCAGCGGCCATGTTGGGGCCCCCTTTTGGAAGCACTTTTGTGGTGACAGTTTGTGTGTTTGTGTAAGTGTGCTGCCTTAGTATCGCGTATAGTTCTCTCTTGTGCACTTTAGTATACACACACACACACACACACACACACATGAACCAATGACCTTTAAATTTAAAATGACCTTTAAATTGGGGTGTACTCTAACTTTGAATGTGCAATCACACTTTATGTGTTTATAAAAATTGATGGTATTTTTGAATGCAGCTCCGTTGCGACGAGGTGGTCCGGTCCGACACAGGCAACATCCGCGGCGTCGGCGCCAAACGTCGTGCTTGTCGTGGCGTCGCTTCCTGCTGCCCGTTTGCACGTTTGCATGCGCCGCCTTGCCTGCCCCGCTTATGTGATGTACAGCCTCCTATGTATATTTAACAGTATATATCCACGTCTGTATCTATTTATATACATATATTTATATACATATATATATACACAGTGTTGTTGCTTTGTAAGTAGCTTTGTCTAGCTTGTATAACCTCGTATACGCTTTTATGTGCTTCCTGTATATGTCTGTCTGTGCAGCCTGCATGCTGACCTTGCCTCGTGACCTCTTGCGCTTCACGCTCTGTCTTCCTCTTCTTCTTCTTCTTCTTCTTCTTCTGCCGCTTTGCCTGTCGCCGCCCTAAGTGTGATATATTCTCGCTGCATGTTCCAGCCGCTCTGTCGCCGTATTTAACCTTTTCTCTCTTTCGCTCCTGGCAGCGACGACCTCTCGGCTAGCTTAAAACTGCCACTGCTCCGTTTGCGCGCCCGACATGCCATGTTGACTTGTGTCGGAGCGGCCTTAACTGTCACAGACGCCCCCCCCCCTGAAGCAGTAAAAAAAACGGATCAAATCTAACCCTTTATTGCTAATATATCAGAATCCCAATCATTTACACTAGATGTGGTTCCAAGTCCTGCTCTGTATTCCGCTAAGTGATTTCTGTCCTGAATTATGTGTTATAACAAAATAAATATTTAAGTAATTTAACCCTTTTGGCTTTTTTTTGGCCCTTGTGTCTGTTATACATTACATAAAGTGCTCAATTGTTTAAAAATAGATGAAATTCTTATGTAAACACACTTGGAACAGTCAAGTTCTGTACTGTATTACATATTTAATATTATATTTGACATGGCATAATCTTTTGCCACCCCTGTGAGTGCACAGTACAGTATTTCACAAGTTATACACTAGAGTTAAAGAGGAAGAAACAATATGAAAGTAGAGGGCGGTAAAGTGGCCATTAATGCAAATAAACGCAGCTTTAAAGAGGCCTGTTGTCTCTGTCTCTTGGGGGTGCTACGATCCCACAGTTTTACAGTGTTTTTGGTAAATACAGTAACCTTCCATTGTGTATTCTTGTGTTTAATTCAGTTTAAATACATCTGTGAAAATAATAATAATGATACAATATGGCAAACATGTTTAAAAGTCAATTTTAGGAACTTTGTCTCCCTCTTGTGGTTGCTACCGAAATGACTGTATCGCTGATTCTCATTCACTCAGTAGTTTCATTACTCAGACTTTCTCTGCTTTGCTTTGAAGTACTCTGTCTTGAAAAAATATTTTAAAAAATATATTTTATCCACAGGTGGGGATGTAAGACCTCATTGTACGACCATTTTTAAAACGGTTATGAGACATGAAAAACCCAGAATGCATTGCGGATAGCAAGGTGAGTACTTCAGTTACTACAATCAACAGTTATTCATAATATAATAATTATTATTTTAATTAATCGGGTTTTAAGTAGTCATACCCAACGTTATGATAAAAATGTATGTGTTTGTTTGTTATGGTGAATATTTGCTCTTTCAATTATGTGCTAGTTAGCTATGTAAGCTAGCTCGCTGTGTAAGCTAGCTAGCTACGTTTTTAAAAACAATTTATTACAAACTTCAAATGTACAAAACAATATAAGCAGAATTACAGGACCATTAAAGCGCAATTCTACAGAACAATATCAACATAAATAAGAAAAAGTAATTAAAGAAAGGAATGTGCGAGGGAGCTAGCTAGCTTACGTAAGCTAGTTAGCTACGTGAGCTAGCTAGCTTACGTAACTGAGTAACTGAGTCATATGCTTATGGCGGCGTCTAAAGGTCAAAAAGGTTCGCAGTTAAGCACTGCTTTATGTTATAAGTTTCCCTTTTACATTTATGGTTACACCACTTTCCCCACAAAGTTGTCTTTTCACACTTGATTTACGAGCTCATTGACATATGTGCGCAGTCATGGTGGCTACTTTAGCCTAGCTTATTGACCTAACGGCCATAAGGTCAGGACTCCTGTGTCTTTAAATGGGTCCAGATGTTTGTGTGTTCACTTTGCTGTCCTCCTGAACTCTGTAATGATGCTGCTTGCTCCATTCATTAGTGTTACGTTTCACCCTAGCGCATACTTATCTTTCTTTTGGGTAGCATTTATCAGCTTCACCCCCCTTTCCTAATATAGTTTAATTTGTTAAAAAAAAATTATATATATACAATGACATAATGGGTACCATAGTTAGTGTCAATATAGTGATATGTATAGCACATCATGACTGGTTCAAGACTCTTCATCCTTGTATTTAGCAAACATCAACTGCTTGTATTGTTTCTTGAATTGGCTCATTGTTGTGCATTATTTGATTTCCTTACTCAATCCATTCCATAGTTTGATTCC